>NC_073306.1:184453026-184778026 GCF_027595985.1 Sorex araneus | reverse complement strand
ACTCCGCCCTTGGGTGGAGGGTCCTGCTGAAAGAGAGTCAGTCCTAGGAGAAGCATCCCCTGAGGGAAAGGAACCTTACCCCTATTGATTGTGACCACCACACCTATGTGCCCCAACCCCCTCATGCTATGGGGATTTAACTAGGTGGTTAAGAGTATTTGGGGGGCCAGATCCACAGATCCAGAGAGAGAGATCCAGAACTGGAAGGGAAGCAGAGAGAGAGAACGAAATAATCTGATCGAGCAACCAGTTTGGCCTTCTTCCTTCCATCGCCTTCCCTTGGCCAACAGCCACACACAGCGGTTCCAGAGCACCGAACGTAGGCGGTGAGGCAGAGTCGCCCAGAGAGCCTGCGAGTACACATGCCTGTCGGCGAGCTTTAGTTTTTTACATACCATAATTATTGTTTACTCTGTGTCAGGTACTCTGTTCAGAGTCAATGTTGGCAAGCACTCAAAGTAACGTGGGCATTGACCCTTATTTTACAGATGAGTAAGCCAAAGCCCAGTGAATGAGAGAGACCTCCCTAAAATTTTACAGAGTATCATTGAGGCTGGGGCACGAGTTCTAGTGCTAGAGCACATGCCAAGTATAAGGCTTTTAGTTCTGTCCTTGGAATCACATTTCCCCAGACACAGTCCAAATACAACTCCAGTGTTCCCTTCCCCAAAGTCAGCTGTTCCTGAGCACCAGAACAATCAGCCTTAAGTTCTCCTTTTTTTTTTTTTGGCTTTTTGGGTCACACCCAGCGATGCACAGGGGTTACTCCTGGTTCATGCACTCAGGAATTACTCCTGGCGATGCTCAGGGGACCATATGGGAAGCTGGGAATCGAACCTGAATCGGCCACAGGCAAGGCAAATGCCCTACCCACTGTGCTGTCGCTCCAACCCCTCAGCCTTAACTTCTATCTGAGAATCACTAAGAGTAGTCCTCAGTTCCAGTGTCTGTTGGATGTGGCTCCAATTTAAAAATTAGGCTAGTCACTAAGTCAATGATGGTTGGAGGGATGGCTTGCAATGGGAGATGTGTGCTGAAAATACACAAAGGACCAAATATGGCCTCTCAGTATCTGTCGTGCAAACCATGATGCCCAAAAGTAAAGAGTAAATGAGAAGGAAGGTGCTGCCATGGAGGCAGGAGGGTGAGATAAGACGGAGGTGGCCATAGGGATACTGGCGACATTGATGGTGGAAAATGTGCACTAGTGAAGGGATGGGTGTTCGGTCATTGAATAATTGAAACTCAATCATGAAAGTTTTGTAACTGTATCTCACAGTGATTTAATAAAAAAATAGGTCAGTGATTTAGCTAATTCTGAGGCCACACATAACCTGATATATTTTCCTCTGTACCAGGTGAGACAATTATTAAAAACTAACATTTGATGGAATGATACATTTTCTATCTCTAACTACCTAATTAACACAAATTTTCTCCAAATGTGCTTTGTCATTCCTCTGAAAACCATTATTCTTTCCTTTACCATGCTGGTTGCTGACTTTTTGATGGAATTTATTTTTATTTTTCTAGGAACCAAGTAGTCTCCTTATATTTGTTTGACATTTCAGCAACTAGGTATTTTTACAATGACTAATATGAAAAAAGAGGTGTAAAAGCAAGATGCATCCTCTATTCCTTGATTCATGACTGGACATAATTTATATATCTTCCATTTGAAATATATGTGGCCCCAGAATTTTCTTTCTCTTATGAGAGAAGGGCTTGAGTCTCAGCAACAAACAGATAAGCCTAAGCACAAAACTTCTTGGGTGGTGCCTAGGCAAAACATTTCCCTCCTAAGACAGAAGAAATCATAGGTTAACATGGCACATGCCTTTCCCGAAATTAAAAAATAATAATTTTTTTAAAAATACTATGAATCTTAGGAACACTACTGTTCTATTAAAATATATAAAATGGTGTACTCCATTCTGAAGTCACCAATCTCCAGCTCAGAGGTGCCTAATTTTACTTCCTTTACATTATGGAACATTCTCTGTCTCTGTCTCTATCTCTCTCTGTCTCTGTCTCTCTCTCTCCTCTTCTCGCTCAAATTTCCCAAATAAAATTATTTTACACACACACACACACACACACACACACACACACACACACACACACACTCCACCCCATGTTGTTTTCTGGGGCTTAGAGAGATAGCATCACTCTTGCCTTGCATGTAGCTGACCCAGGTTCAATCTTCAGCACCTCATATTGTGCGGAACCCTGCCAAGAGTCAAATCTGGGCACAGAGCCAAGAGTACACCCTGAGCTCAGCCAGATGTGGTCCCAAACCAACAAAAATATGATTTCCAACCTTTCTCTTTGAGCCTGTGTTTGTCATGGGAATTCAAACTTTTAAGCAGTAAGAAGTTTTTATTTTATTTTCAAAGCCATCAGGCCACTATTTTTTTTATAAAGGAATTCAATTCATTGTTATTTAGAGAAATCATTGACACAAAGGAATCTGATGTCATTTCTCTGTGGGGATTCTGAGTATTTTTGCAGCTGGACATTGTTCCACTGGTTTTGTTACACTAAAAAATAAAATACGTGAACCATTTGAAATTTGAAGTTTGGGTCATGGTTTTCTTTTAGTGATAGAAAAAAATTTAAGAATAAGAACCACAACCTAGCAAGACACAGTTTATTTTATTAGCTATGTCATTCCTTCCAACCCCTGAACCTCACCGTGTTAACCAGATTGTGATTCCAACATCAAGCCCAGTGCATCCATGGCGAAGTCACCTTGAACAGAATCCTTTGAAGAAATATTCTCACTGGGGATGAGAACTTGCTGGAAATGACCAGATAAATAAAAGTAGATTATAGCATATCCTCCAGGAATCGGATTTTTCCCCAGCCAATTACAGGGAGAGATAGAGAAGTAAGTTGCTATGCCATTACAGGTCATTTTCTCTCTGGAGCTGTACCTCTTCATGCTCCTTTTTCATTTCAATTGCTGAGCTTCTAGAAGATCATGCCTACATTTTTCTCCTCCCTGTCTAACACCAATCACACTTCTGGGCTTTTCTTCTCACTGCTGATGGTGTTAATCTCCATAGGAACCAATGTGACTCAGAGGGTCAATGTGTACTTGGCACGTATCATTACAATCATTGCCAGCGTGTTACCCGCAATGGCAGCATAATCCACAGTGATCATATTTTTGTGTTGTGAATTTGCCGGTGAGTCATGCGGCTTAAAAAGCAACAGGTGCAAAAGAAATCTTAACATGGCACATTACGGTAAATCCTATGACAACCCCCTTCTTTGCAAGCTGCACTTCAACATCTCTCATTTTGAAGACTTGCAGTCCACTTGCCTGTTAATGAATAAGACTTTCTTGGATTTTTCCCAGTACCTATTATCCTGATTTGGGGGTCATACATTCCTTTCGTAGATAATAAGAATTGTTGGGATAGCAATGGTGATGGAAAGAATGACTCTTTCATTAGCGTAATCTATTCTTGTTACTGTGTCCTTCTCATTCAATAGGATGAATCTGTTCTGTGGCTTCCTCATTGATGACTTCAGTGAAAGAAAATTGCCTGACTAAATTTGCCCTCACAAAATCTGAGTGACTAGGGAAAATCATGGATCGCCTAATCCAACAACCCACCAAGGGATATGTCCATGAGATGTATCCACAATCCTTTGATTACTGCAAAGCCAATAGTCTTCCTCTTCCTCCCTAGACGCACTCTATCTAATGGAAGCTCAGTCTAATTATCAGAAAGTCTTTCTCATAGTGAGACAAGTATGGCTCTGGCGCTGTAACAAATTCTATGTAGTTAGGCTTTGTTCTCTGCACAAGCATAAAAATATACTTTTTTCTTTATACTTCCTTTTTATCTTAATATAGGTCTTCACGATCAGACTTTCCTGACCGGACAATATAATTTATCACATGTTTTTCATGTGCCTGTTTCCTCCACCGAGAGTCCTCTCTTTTGTTTTGTTTTGTTTTGTTTGGAGGCCACACCTAGCTGTGCTCAGGGCTTAGTCCTGGCTCTACTTTCAGGGATCACTCCTGGTGAGGTCAGGGGATCATATAGGCGCCTGGGATCAAATCCAGATCAGTCGCATGCAAGACAAGCACTGAACTATCTCTCTTGCCCAAAGCAGCCATTCTTGAGACAAAAAAGAATCTCGTCTCACTCTTCTTTAAGTAATGACTGCAAGGTTTGATGACATTCCTTCAAATACTCAATGCTGGGTTTTATGTCTCCTGTGGTCATGCTAGTCCAGGCTAAACATTTCCATTTCCTTCAGCTATTCCTCAACTCAGCAAGCAGATATTTGCCTCTTCTTGCCTATTCCCTTCAACAGGAGCACTAATGGGGTGAAAGAAGGCGGATTGTATCATATAATGTCTCTGTGACAAAAACTCTACTTTCAAATATCATGCTGTGTAGTGAAGGTAATGAAGTAGTTCAGAAATTCTATAAAGGATACTCAGGGTCCTTCAAACAGCCTTGAAATTCTATAATAAATGAGAATTTTACAACAGGAAGAGACTGCAGATCTCACCTCATTCAGTCTGTACCAAGGGGGTTATGCAGTTCCAAGAATCAAAGGGAATTGTCTCCGGTCACAGAGACTGTCACTGACAGAGCTGAGTCTTGCAGCTGTCTTCCATTTTGCTGTATCATGGTCTTTACTATGTTCTACACTAATTCAAAGAGAATACTATGCCTAGTATTTTGTATGACCCTTAATAGTTAACTGTTGGTGTTAAACACGGAAAGTGCCTTCATAAATCTTAGGATCTAAATTTCATCATTTTCTCTACTCTGATAGCATTTATGTGGTATTGAATATTCCAACAGGGTTTTAAAGTTTAAAACTAATGTTCCTGGCAGTCTTAGTTTTGATCCCAAAAGACAGAGATTATGCTCCATAATTTTTTAAAACTTGATGGAGTCTTTCTTCTTCATTTTTATCATACACCAACACTTACCACAGTATCTGACAAATTCTAGACAGTTAAGCAATATTTGCTGACTTATGATTACCTTGTAATTGTTTATTCATGGATTACATGCAACAAAATTTCAAGCCAAGGCTAAACTCCCTTATCATTTGACAATTTCCTAGTGCTCAACAATAAACTGATTTATGTTTAGAGAATTTAAATATTGTTCATTTAAACAAAATATTATTTGGGAATCAAAATACTGAAAATAAATATAGAAGACAATTTAAATTTGCAAGTAGGCAGTTTTGTGAAAGATCATCTGTAGAGTAGGAGTTCAATCCTGAAATATATTCTCAAGAAATAAAAGGAGGTTCAAATGATACATAAAAATATAATAATGCTTCCACTAAAATGCAAGTGAATAAGGCAGAAAACACACACACAGAAAAGACCATGTTTATATTTCTGGAAATTGTGTGTCCATCTTCCAAGCATAGCTCATAGAAATTTTTCAAAGTTGTCCCTTCAACCACCTCTCCCTTTCTAGAGTACAAAAACAAAGGTGATTTTCTCAAAGGGGGTCACTTGGGTCCTTAGAAGTAAAAAATTATTGTTTGAAGGAGTGAAAAACACATAGATGTAGCAAGAGTTAGGGACTTTCCAATGTTTAATCTGGCCTGATAGAATCTTAATTTCTAAGTATTTAATTTCTCTCATTGGGGAGAATTTCAACTAAATTAATTTATTTTAATTAATTAGACTTAATTAATTTAAATTTTTCCTTAGGGGGAAATGTAAAAACATTTGAGAACTACTGCTCTAAGAGCTTGAAAGCTATGTATTGAAAACAGTAGAACTCTATCAGCCTGGGTCTCAGATTGATGGACATGGGAGGCAACTTGGTCACTGCCAAGTGTCATTAGTGAACAGAAATTAATCTTAATTGTATTTTGAACTATAAACAATCTGAATGTCAATTGACATAGTAGTCAGCCCATTCTAATTTTGAATTTAGTTAATTTATATTTTTAGCTAAGTTTAATTTTTTATTTAATACATTTTTATATTTATCTTATTAACTAATAGATTTGTAATATTCAGCATTTCCGGAGCTTATACCCAAACCTCTATGTGTTAGACTGTCACCACTAAGTTCCAGTGTCTGTCACCACCCAGAGATCCTTCTGCTCATTCTCCCTCTCCATACCTACAATCATCATAGTTTTTATGGAGTCTAGGGATTTGTTTTTCTGGTATTGACCCACTTTTCTCATGGGGAAAGGTGAGTTTAATGAACTCAGGTGCAAGGTCAAGAGTACTGATAATTGTAAGGAGAGAGATTTGAAATGTGTCTAATTCCAAAGCAGAATCTCCTGACATTTATGCTCAGTTGCTGCCTTTGTAACTTGTCAAAAGTTAAATGTTTCCTCTATATATATTCAATCAGACTCAAGAATGTTGAAAGCAACTACTAGTATGAGAATTAAAGTTATACTTATTTGTTTTGTTTTGTTTTGTTTTTTAACAGAGCTAGGGTGGCAGGGAGAGAAAGACTGGTTTCTGATGACATTTCTAGATCCACTTTTTTCTGTCACAGCTTTATTTATTTATTTTGCTTTTGGAACCAAAACTGTTGATGCTCAGGGGTTACTCCTGAATCATGCACTCAGGAATTACTCCTGGCAGTGCTCAAGGGACCATATGGGTTGCCGGGGACTGAACTCAGGTAGGCCACCTACATGGCAAACGTCCTACCACTGGACTATCACTCTGTTAAAACTGTTTTTAGTTAGAGTAATTTTCACGTATCCAAAGTTAATAAATACTTTCAGAAACTGTAACTTTAATTCAGAACTACAGAGTTGTATCTAGCAAGTTTCTGGTAATTGAATGTGTATAATAATGAGACATGAAAGGTAACATGGGGAATACATTAATTGCCTTCAATAGGTACCGAAACAAGATGCACCTGATCTGGATAAAATCTATATAAAAAAAAATCAAGACTGATGAACAGTCATTAAAGGGCTACGGTTTTTGGTTCCACATACACTAGAAAACATCAAAGTTTTCCCAGATAAAAATGCAAAGTCAGACTGACAATTTTATGAGAGATCTTATTATAAATTATGTCAAAGCTTTTGCTCTTCTAAGCACTTGACAATGTAAGATGATATTCCAACAATGATGGGCTTTGTCCTAAAATTGTGAATCTCTGGTTTTTCCATACAAATTGCCCAGAGGTACCCATGTGGAAACTATTTAAGTCACATTGTCTGCAAAAAAAAGTATTATCGATTCACATAGAAGATTTAAAGAGTCTTCCTTTTTGTTACCTGTGTACATTCACACATCTTTAATGTAGTGTAAGTTTTAGAAATGCTGAATAAAAAAAAAGTAATAAAAAATATGTTGGCTAACAAAATCTACCTTGGTGATGAATGTGAAGAGCATTGCTCAAATCTTTTTAATTCTCGATAAGAGTTTTATTGCATGCCCTTTTCTGATGGTCTCTAGTTGTGCAATTGAATAGAACTCTCCAGGGAATTTCACTCTTTTTTTACATCATTTTATTCCATTGTGGCTTAAATAAGTTAATTTACTTCTCTGAGACTTACATGCATCACATTCCAGCCTGAAATATAGTAAGAGTGAGAGAAAAAAAGAATCACTGAATGTTAGATGGAGATTATAGGTTCTTTTAGGCAGAGGTAGGGGGAGAAATTGTCTTTTATTCTTATGCATTTAAAAGGATGCTACAGCTTTGGAACACATTTCCAGATGCAAAATTAACATCATAGGGAAACATCAGGTTCACACTTTCTATATTTAATACCAACTCTTCTGTATTCTGTGAGTAGCCCTACCTTTTAGCATTTAAGAGATAAAGCTCGGCGTTAAATTTTCCAATTATTACCTGTCTGGTACAGTTGCAACAGGACCATATCAAGTATTTGAGTTTTACTAGGGAAACGTAATTACAGTTTAAAAAATAGTAGAAAATGCATTCCTATCACATCCTTAGTGGCAGTTTATATGCTAAAAAGAAAAACGCTTAGGGCCTAATTCATAAGAGCTTTATGCTTCATTTACATTTTTCTATGCAGTTTACTTGGAAAAGAGCATAATGCATGTTTTTCAAGTAAAATATGCCATTTTGGGATTCATTCAACTTGCTTTCCATTGTCCTCATCAAGGGCCAGCCATTCTTTCCTACAATCCTAAAGGGCAGCAGTAAATGGAGTGGGTGGAAAATCTCAAAATTAACTAGTAGAAATGCCTAAAATGGCTGTACAGATGATTTAGAAAATTTACAGCATTCTCTAGCAGTCAACTCTTGGGAAGTCTATTGTATTTTCACTATTCAGACTATTTTCCAGGCCCTTTATCTAGGATATTGAACAAATTGCATGGCATTACAGATAATTTTGAGGACTGCTCAGAATTCATAACAAGATTCTGACCATTTGCAGACCAATCATGTTCTTTTACTTAGTTCAGTGTTTATCCAAATGTGGCCTGTAGGTTAGCAAGCATCAGAATCAACTGAGAATTTTGTTTTTTAAAAATATATACTTGCCTAGGCTTTACAACACTGATTCAAAGTTTTTGAGGGTTGAGACCTGGAATTGGAATTTGACAAGTTATCCAAGTGATTTTTACACACACCTCACAGCAAACAAGCATCAGATTTGACTACCTTCCCCTTTGCTATGTCTTGCAATAGATGATTGAGAGTGAGTTCACTCTGGATTGGGACACATGCACGCTTGTTCAGCAGCTGAATTTACTAACCCTAACTTACTGTGTGGAATTGACAAGACAGGATGTCCAAATTACATTTTCACAGGACCAAAATGTGCTCTCAAGCATAGTCAGAATCCATGAGGGTTCATTCTAGGCTCTCAGTCATCTTTTCCTTCTACTGTTTTCTAGATTTTTCCAAACTCACACTCAAAAAGTACCTTGGACAAGATGCATTTCTCATTGATGCTCTGGGAAACACTCTGAGAAACAACCAACCAGTAATTTCCTCTCTACATTTTCAAAGCTGACCCAACTGAATTCAGTAACTGAGTTTTTAACCATCTGACTTACACTTACTAGGTAGTTTGATCATCAATGAAAGCCACCCCTCTTTGATATCAAAGAAAATTAGAGTATCATTATGCAAAGGAGTATGCTCCACCATTATAGAGTGACAGTCATGGTACATTCACAGCAGGACTTTACAGGTATGGCTAAATATACTTTAGAGTAAAACCTAAAACTTAGTACTTTCTTGCTGACTGGCAAAAGAAAAATCTTTAGCACTAGGAATCCTGAATTGTCTCGTTCCTGACACTCAGAAAGATTAGACTTCAAGCCCAAACAGTAGATGTGATGTTGAATCACTGGTATTAACTTTCCAAGACAGACCACACCTGTGTCAGCAGTAAGGGGTGAGAGGATGTCTTCGATGGTACAGTCAAAGAAAACTGAACTTTCTCCATCGTGGACCACTGAGTCAGGGCCAAGAAGCGACTGTATGTGCAGTCATCATGATAAGCAAGAAGCACAATATCATTCTGCTAAGGCACTGAGATAGGGTTGGTGAGGTTGTTTATTAGCACAGAATAACACCTTCTTATGCTGAATAAGTTAGCAGAGAGATGTATTAAGGATAAGAGAGCAAGAGTTTAAGGCTAACGCTGGGCACATGAGCAACAGGACACTCCAGACTGATATTTGGCAGAAGGGTCGCTATGCCAACACAGCTCCTTCTCAAAGATTCCATCTCCATGTTCTGGAAGAGCATCAGTTCCACAGAATATTTCAAAATCTCTTTTGGGTCTGAGAAGACTTTTGGGATCCAATTCAGAAGAGATTATTTTGAGTTTCAAATAAGATAATGTCTGCCAAAGTGTTTTGTTTACTGCAGCAAGAGGCTTTACAAATAGAAATCCAGTTTGACAAAGAGCCCATTTACATTGCACTTAAGTTCACACAGATTCTAAAGTAAGCTCTCCATCATTCTGCTTTCCATTGGAGAGCTTTTTGTTTGTTTGTTTTGATATCTATAAGACAATAAAGTTTGCTATGTGAAAGAATGTCCACAAGTTAGGAAAGCAGCCACAGTTCCCATTGCCACTGGGATCTGCTCTTAAAGCCAAGCCTTTGTTTCAAGATATGTCTGTTAAGTACTGGAAGCATAATAGGAGGGGATGTGGAAGATAGACAAGTAGAGAAGTATTCTTTATGGCCTTCCAATTTATCCTCTATGCATTACAATTAACAACTTCTAATAATCTCCCTCTGGTTTCCACCAGAAATAATCAGAATCAAACTGATCTCCTTTCTATCACGTCTTGTATTAAACAAAGGTTGCAGTGATTTGGGTTTTATTGTTATCTGTAGAATTAAACACTCCATGCTATGTGTTATTGTTATCTGTAGAATTAAACACTCCCTGTAACTCTCTTTGAATGTTGCTGATTTTCATTTGAAAAGAAGTAAGGATTCACAGAGTATTGCTATCTGGATAAGAAATGGTTAATAGAAATATTAAAATCCTTAAGTCACTACTGTAGCTCAAAAGAGAAGTCAGGGGGAGAAAAAGAAGACTTTCAGGCTTTTCTGAGATAGACCATTACAGTGTTTTCTCCTATGTCGGTTTGCCCTAAAGGGACACTGTTCCTGAGCTTCATAAGGACCCAATTTCTTCTCAGCACTTACAGTCTATTAATTACTGCGGCTGGTCCTTAGAGACAGAGCAGCAATCATTTGTAAGATGATAGAAGCCTTCCTCATCCTGAAATGTGGGTTTTAGCCATTTAAAATTACCCAAATGAAACAGATGTTGCAAATGTGAATTCTTATTAGAGTGTTTTCTTCTCATTACCCAGCAGAAAGCTGTTTTCCTCACACACACGAGCCACACGTAGACAGGCTGCATAAGAAAGCTTATGCTCTGCCTGCTGCCTGAGTCTCCTTCTATAGAGCTATAAGCAACAGAAGAGGTCTGGTTTGCATCTCTGACATAATACAAAAAGCCAGACTGAAGCAGCCTGTGCCCTGGGACTGCCAGGGACATTCAGTACCTAACCCTTCCACATGGGCTCAGGACAAATGCTCTAAATGACCGTAGCAGCCAGGTCTACAAGAATAAGTAGGAACTGACCCTTTAAAGCATGCTGTGAGCATGCTTAAAGAGGTACAGCACACTATATTCTTGGCATTTGTATAGAGGGACTTTCTCCTGTCTGTAGTGAATGGATCTCTTTCTAATATAAAAGAGAAAAAGAAAAAGAGCTATCTGGAGATATGGTTTTATACATACAACTTGCCTCCCCTTCTATCTCTCCCCCTGGCATACTAGCTTCATATTCCAAAATTAATTCACTCAATAAATGCTGAATGCTTACAGTAGGCAGGCCATTACTCTGGTTACTGAAGAAACAGCAATGAAAAAAACATAGTTCCTGCTCCTGTAAAGCAAACATTCTAGTAAGAGATCAATGCCTTAAAAAAATAGACATATAACATAAAGGTGAATATATATACATCATTGAAGTAGTGATACATACATATATACATGTATATATACATATATATGTATCACTCTACCATAGTAGAATACACACTCTCATTCGAAAATTTAATGTTGTAAAGAGAAATTTAATAAAAATAGTTCCAATTTTCTTTTAACTTTATAAAATTTATTTTAGGCATTAACAGTTTACAATACTGTTAACGATAGGGTTTTGTATAGAACACATTCTAGCAACACCCCTTCCACCAAGGTGTCACTTCCCTCTACACAATAGTTAAAATCCAAAACATTAGACTTGTGTTACTACATTAGTTAAAATCCAAAACATGAAGGTCATGCCATTTCCCCAGTGCCCATCTTAATTCCCCTTCCATGCCTGCTCTAAGTAAGCTTTCTACTGAAGACTAGTTCTCAGTTTCTGTTAACTTTGGGCATTTGCTACTTCTCTACTGCGTTTTTTAATACTCCACACATAAGAGAGATAATTCTGTGTCTGTCCCTCTTCTTCTACTACATTCACTCAACATGTCACTCCCCAAATTCATTCATATGGCATTAATTCACATGATTTCATCTTTGTGTATAGCCAGATAATTTTGCATTGTGTATGTGTGCCATAGTTTCTTTAACCAATCATCTGTTCATGGATGCTTGAGTTGTTTTGGATGTTAACTATTGTTAAGAGTGTTGCAATGAATATAGTAATGGAATTGTCTTTTCTGAATAAAGTTTTGGTCCCTTGGAGCAGATGCCAAGAAATGAAATTGCTGTGTCATATGGAAGCTCATATGGAAGTTCCTAGTTTTTTCAGACATTACCATATTGTTTACCCAAAAGACTGAACCAGTTAACATTCCACCAGCAGTGAATGAGGGCCCCTTTTATCCCACATCCATGCCAGCACTGGTTGTTTTTATTTTTCCTCATGTGTGTCAGTCTTACTGGTATGAAATAATATCTCATTCTTATTTTTGATTGGCATTTCCTTGATGATAAATGATGCAGAACATATTTCATATACTTCTAAACCATCTGTACTTCTCCTTTGGAGAATGTTCTGTTCATCTCTTCCCCTCACCCCTCATGTCATTTTTTGGTGGGATTGATAGTTTTTTTTTTTACTCTTTTAAAGTTCTACCAGTGCTTTATATGTCTGGGGTATGAACCACTCATCAGATGAGTAGTGGACAAATATTTCCTCTGAGTCTGTGAGGTGACTTTTTAATTCCAGTCATTGTTTCTTTTGTAGTGTAAAATATGTTAACAAATAAAAATATAATGTCCATTACATTGGACATAGTGAGCTACAAAACCGAGGAGCAAGCCATTTAGACTAATCTGTAGATGTTCTACAATAAGACTGCTCGGTTCCAACCATCTCTACCTATGAATCCCCATGTTTCCTTGCAATCCCACCAGCTGGTGGCCTGAGATAGCTTTTACCTCACAGACCATAATGTAAAGTGTTCTCACCTAGAGGGCATTGATGGTGCATAGGGCCAGTGACACCATCCACACTGAATCCAGAAGTGTGAGCAGCTCTTGTTGCTCTCATCCATGCTAGCAATTATCTTTATGTTGTGTTTAAAGGGAACATCAACCACATAGATCTAGAGAAATTGGGGTAAAGAATGAAAGGTTATTGTTAGTCATTCTTTCCAGATGTAATGTGGGAATTTGATATCTGGAGTGTGGTTCAAGTGGTAGAGCAAATGCTTTGCATGTGGGAAGTCCCAGGTTAGCTCCCCAACATAACATGGACCTTGAGTACTACCAGGTGTGGTCCTGTGCCCCTGAGAACTTCCAGGAGTGGCCTCCACAGTGAAATCACTGTATCACTGTCATCCCATTGCTCATCGATTTGCTCAAGCGGGCACCAGTAACATCTCCATTGTGAGGCTTGTTGTTACTGTCTTTGACATATGGAATGAGCCACGGGTAGCTTACCAGGGTCTCCGAGAGGGGTGGAGGAATCAAACCCGGGTCGCTGCTTTCAAGGCAAACGCCCTACCTGCTGTGCTATCGCTCCAGCCCTCACAATGAAATACAAATAAATACCTAAAAATAAAAAATAAGAATTTGATGCACAGGATGGAAGTACGAAAATGAGAGCCAAGAATTGAGTTTTTGTTATTGTTGTTTAACTCTCCAAGATTCTAATGTATGACCAGGATAACTGTGCTAAGAGAACAAAGGAGAGTAAAAAATTCATTCCAGGCATAAAAGTTGATATTTGTGTGTGTATCGCACTTGAATTGGATCTTACAGTAAGATTGCAGCAGAGAAAACGGAGCAAAAGAATGCTATAAGTCTGAAAGGAAACATGAAGACAAAAAAAACCACATAATATACAGAACAGCAAGAGTAGCAACTCTTGTTAATAATGCTGTATTGTGTGTAAACATTGCAAAGGGAATAAATCTTTAAAATTCCTTCTTATCACAAAGGGAAAAGGTTCACTATGTGTGCTGATGGGTCTTAACAAGATTTTTAGTGACCATTGTGTAGTATATGCAAATATCAAATCCTTATGTTGTATGTGAGACTTATATCATCTTATCTTTCAATTCTACTTCAATCTTCAAAAATGCACCCCCAAGCTCACCATAAATGCTAAGCTTAGCAATGCCCAGTGTAGGGTGGGGCACTGTGATGGGTAGATGCAGAGCACAATCGGACTACCAGCAAGAGTTTCCAGGCAGTGGGAAGTCATGGAAAGTATGTGGGCACAAGAATAGCAAGGTTATCAGGCCAAGTGACCTTTGGCAAAGTCAGAAAATAAAACACCAACTAGAATTCCAGTCATACTAAATTGTTCAGCATCTTGTCTAAATAATCTTTCACCTAGTAAAAACACATCTTGTCTTGCCATCTCACTAATTCAGCAATGTGAAGAGATTTCTAAATAGCTCTTCACTTTCAATCATTTTCCTAAGATAATTAATTGAATTGGAGTAACACATTGGGAGTAAATGGGGTCAATAATCATGTGTGTGAAGTGTCTCTAGATGCAACAGATTTATTAACTCTCATTAAAATGTGTGTTCTTGGCTTACCTTTACCAATTCACTTTAGGTCATTGGGAGAAAAAAAAACCTGAAATGCCCTTAAAATACACATTTCTGTGTCCTTGTATGCTCTTCAGCTCTACTAAAGAACAATCATGTTTCAGATAATCACAATACAGAAAAGTCTTTCATTTATTTATTTGTTTTATTTTACTTTTATTGAATAACTATGAGATACACAGTTACAAAGTTGCTCATGATTGGGTTTCTGTCATACAATATTCCAACACCCGTCTTTTCACTGGTGTGCATTTTCTACAACCGATGTCCTCAGTTTCCCTCTCGCTACCCCCCACCCACCCCAGACTACCTTGAGGGAGAGAAGAAAAGTCAATCATTTATATGCATACATTTAAGAATGACAATTAAAATTTTGACAGTTGTGAATATTGCTACAATATATATAGAAGCGCAAATGTCTTTTCTGAATAGTCTAGGGAGGGTGTGGTGCTGAACTGAGTTATTCATGAAACCTGATCAGTAACAGTATTGTTACCCATGCAACTAAAATACTTTTTTAGGGCCAGAGAGACAAAACAGTGGGTAAGGCAATTGCCATCCATGAAGCCAACTTGGGTTCAGTCCCCAGAATGCCAGTGATTCTTAAACACAGAGCCAGGAGTAAGCCCCAAGGCACAGCTAATGTGACCTTCCCCCTCCCCCCCAAAAAAAATAACAAAAAACAATGATTTTTCAGTGGGTGGAAAGATAGTGTACACAGCAGACCTTAGTTTTATTCCTGGCACTAAATCTGGTCCCCCAAGCACAGCCAGGTGTGACTCCTGAATGCAGAGGAGTAAGCCAAGATCACCTCTAGTTGTGACATCAGACCCAACCCAATCCACCACCCACACCCACAAAAGAATGGTTTTTCCATATTTGAATAGAATTTACCTATCCACCAATTGAATTGCTTTCTTCAACTAAGACGTTTGCATTCCTTGAATATAGAGCGTCAGGGGTAGAGAGAAGCCAACTGAAAGCACCTTTCTGGCAAATAGGGGGCAATCCTGCTTTTCCTACGGGCCTCAGTTAATCCAGAAAGTATTTCACAGGTGGTTAAAAATGGCAGCTGTCGAGGCTGGAGCAATAGCACAGTGGGTAGGGTGTTTGCCTTGCATGCGGCTAACCCAGGTTCGATTCCCAGCATCCCATATGGTCCCCTGAGCACCGCCAGGAGTGATTCCTGAGTGCAGAGCCAGGAGTAACCCCTGTGCATCGCCAGGTGTGACCCAAAAAGCAAAAAAAAAAAAAAATGGCAGCGGTTCATCTTTGAGAATGCTACTCTATTTCCATAATCCATAATAAGAAAGAAAAGAATGGGCTCAGATTTCTTTGCAAAATAGTTCCATCTTAGAAAGTCAATAGAATTTTTCTTTCCAGCTTAATGTGCAGCAGGCACTCTGGGAGGCATCTATATCAGAGCACCGAGTGGAATGAAGGAGTGTTTCCCCTAAGCTCACTTATTCGTGGATGTTATGAAAACAGGAGCTCAACTAATGAAGCCTACCTATTGCTAATGCTTCTGCTTTTTGGTGTGTCTAAGAGCGTTATTATTGTTTTATTATGGATGTTTTTAATGTTCTTCATTTATCAAGGCCACAGGAAGAGGCATGCAAGGCCCTTTCTTGAAGATGGGCTTGCTTTACGGGCGAGAATAGAAATGCACTCGGGAGAGGCATGTGGAATGCAGCAACAGTGCCAGCAGGAAGGAAAATCAGCTCCAGTTTCCCTGCTTTATTTTTGTCACACTGTGTTTTAGATGGATACTGCTGAACATTGGCAGACCTTCCTGCAGCCTCTCATCTCAGCCCCTGAGTGTGTCCTGCGTCCTGCCCCGGCTCTGAATAGGGCCTACCTCGCTGAGACCAGACCACTCACTGCACAGAGACTGGGGCTATGCCGGCTTCAGCAAGTGCTCAGAAACGTACCATCCCCTCCACATGGGGCTCCTCAGAGTCCCCAGAGAAAGGAGGCTAATAAAGGCAGACCGATGAAAGCAGCTCTGAGAAAACCGTTTTTCTTTCCAGAGCCTCTCCACAACTGGAACCCGTGAACCTGCAATAACTTAGACACATTTAATATTTTCTGTCATTTGTAGTGCGCAAAAGAAAAATTAGTCCTCTGCCTCTAGTTCCATTCCACTCTCCTCCCCCCAGGTAACTTTTTTTTTGTCTTTCTTTTTATGTATCTTGATATTCTTCTTTAAATGTGGAAAGATGAACCCACCCACAGAGCTTGGAAGGGAAGGAGCAATAGCACATCGGGTAGGGCATTTGCCTTGCACGCAGCTGACCTGGGTTCAATTCCTCCATCCCTCTCGGAGAGCCCGGCAAGCTACCGAGAGTATCCCACCCACAGGGCAGAACCTGGCAAGCTACCCATGGCATATTCAATATGCCAAAAACAGTAACAACAAGTTTCACAATAAAGACATTACTGGTGCCCGCTCAAGCAAATCAATGAACAACAGACAACAGTGCTACAATGCTATAATGTAGGAGTATTGCTATTTATTCAGCCATTGATTAAACTAATTGACTTGGGCATGGAGTACATACTGACTGATATATCCTACCCATGCCGATTGATGTCACTAAACAATACATGCCAGAAGAGATAGCCAAGTTGAAAAGAACCACCATCTGGGAAGAGGTGCTAGATCCAGGACTTACTAACTCCATGTTGTGATTTAAACTTTATAACCATCCTTTTGATTGGAACTTTGTCCTACTCCAACAAATGCTTTGTCTCATCAGAATCCTTTCAGTCTTCTTAATTTGAAATCATGATTCAAATGCTTAGAATCTTATAAATATATCTTAAATCTTCTCAACCCTTTCAGAAGCTCTTAGCAAATTCTTCTTCGTGTATATAATAGGTCATAGAAAATATCCTGTTAGTTGTTCTAGATCCCTTGAAACATAAGAGAGTGGAAAATAATGGGAAAGTGGTAGAAGCAGCATGAAGTGATTTAAAGTATGCACTGGAGCAAAGAATACATTTGCTGACCAGAAATCCTACATAATGACTTGCAAGGTGTATGCCTTACATGCCTCAGAACTTTTTTAGAAAAACGCTCCTGCTCAATGACTTCTCTGGGAATATACTTTTAGGAGTATGCAGGCATCATAATTATGCAGTGCAGATTTTCTTCCACTAGTCTTTCAAAAACTGTATCAGCACATTCAAGATTCTCTGGGATGTATCCCTACCATTGAGCATTGCCAAACAAGGTTCACTTTAAGTGGGACAGTTCACTTTGAACGCAGGGCTTCTCAAAAAAAAAAAAAAAAGATTCACTAGGTGTGAAGTCACTTCTGGGTTCATTAGGGCTGTCTTGATGGACTATATGTCTCTTTATAATTTCCAGTATCGATCTAATCCAAACTAATATGATTTGTCTATAAAACTCTGTACAAGGTCAAAAGAAACTTCTTTTATATTCCATAAGAAAAAATTAAGGGAGGCCAGAGAGCTAATACAGCAGGCAGGGCTTTTGCCTTGCAAATAGTCAACCCAGGTTTAATTCCTCGCACTACATATGGTTCCCACCGTCTCTGTATCACCACCAAGACTGATCCCTGAGCATAGAATCAGGAATAAGCCCTGAGCAGCAGCAGATATGACCCAAGCACGCACACACACAAACGCACACACACACACACACACACACACATACAAACATACTCCAATGATGTGCTCCTAACTGTATCTGCCTCCATGCTGCTTGTTAAACTCAGAGCAAAGCCCTGGCACATCATTTCTTATTCTTCATTTTCTTCTGCCTTATGCATCTTCTGTCGCCAGTATTGACTAACCTCCCAACCCTTTTCTGACCATGGTTGCCTCCAGACCTTGTTTCTTTTCTGTGCACTGTTCTACTCTTTGGCCCCCGAGACTCCTGTCACGGCTCCTCAGTGATGCTATTTTTCCCTAAAACCCCCTTTGGAATATCCTGAAGGCCTGAAAAATGGCCATAGTTGAAAAGCACTGATGGAAACCACGGCTTTCAGACCAGCAGAACCGTACCCTGTGACTCAAGGGGGTCCCGGAAAATCCCTTCTGTTGCCTGAAGGGATTTCACAAGGCCTCAGGCTCTCTGATGACATCGCAGGCTGCATAGAGGTCATTAGTATTCAGAGACTATGAAATGAAATTCCAGTCAGAGAAAATTCCTCCTGATTTATGAATTTTCTGAAGCTTATTAGGATGAACCTAACTGGGAAGAAGCAATTGAAAAAAAGACTTCTAATATACCTCCCTCCCCCCCACACCCCCACCAGAATAAAATGTGTAAACCAGGTGAAAACGGGGAGTTGATTTCCCAGACGATTTCTTGGATTGATTTAGATGCAGCCATCCCAAAGCTCATACAGTTCTGATTAATACCCACTTTATCTCCCTCTGTTGCTCACTTTCTCGTAGATGAATTAAATAATACCTACCTGTGCCACCCCCAGGTCCTCCAGGATCACCACCTGATTGCTTGGAAGTGGTCTATTATGGGTAGCATAGAAAGCAATCATAATAAATTGCCATGCTTAGCTCTGCATCGCACACGCACTGGACATACACCCCTGCACATGCACAGACATCATCCCCTTTCGATTGCCCTCAGGCCTCAATAGGCCAATTAAGTTACATCATATAAACATGCCATTGGAAAATGAGCACTGGCTCTCCACAAATAGACTGGAGCTTTATTTCACCGTGTGTCAGGGGCAATTAACCTAGGGACAGTCAATAACCGACATTTGACTAACCTTCAACACTGCAGATAAAACTGCTCTTTCCGGACCCCTCTCATCCCTTCTCCCCTCTGCCAGCCCTTCCCGTCCTAGCAGCTGCACGTTCTCACTGGGCCTTTCTCTTTAACCAAATCAGTGCTGCGTTGCTTGTCTCTCTCTCTCAGTGCTTTTTCGGCCTGACTTTCAAAAGGCATTCAGAGGAAGGCAGTGCTGCTTCCAAGAGAGGAAGAAAGAGCGAAGAAGGTTCTGCATTGTCTTCTAATCACTAGCTCAATCAGAAATTTGGCAGCCTGGAAATGCCATGCATAATATATGAAGCAAGCACTTTAAAAAGTGGATTAGAGAAAAAAATTTTTTTATAGAGTCAGGCAATTTTTCACTGATGCAACTAGATTGAATAATCCTTTTGGGGGGGTGGTCTTTCCCTGAGAGTCATTTACATATTAGTTTACATTACATGTTGTCTTTCTTTTTTGTGGGCTCCTTTCTCTCATGTTTCTTTGATAGTGACATACCCTTGAAATTTTCTTTGGAATTTTGTGTACAGTGTCCTACCATTTTAATGTGCATGCTAAAAGACCATTCATTTTCTTTTACTGGCTTTGTTTGGGTGGACTAACAATCTTACTATAAAAGTCTCCCTGGATCAAACAAAAAGATATGCTGAGTTTCAAATACTGGAAGAATAAAGTTTAACTGCAGCTGATAAAATAGTTGAGTGTTGTTATATCTCAGGGAGCCTGTAGTAAATGTGATTAAAATTACTCTGTTGGAGAAACAGAACCTTAGACACCACTTAGTCAGCCCACTCATTTGCATACAAATCTGCTGAGTTGAACACCAAGTAGAGGACGTCGGGAGGACCCATTTGGGTTGGAAGATGTGAGCTGAAAGTAGACTATAGACTGAACATGATGGCCACTCAATACCTCTATTGCAAACTATAACACACAAAAGGAGAGAGAACAAAGGAGAATGCCCTGCCACAGAGGCAGAGTTGGGTGGTGGGGGATGGGGTGGGGGTGGTGAGAGGGATACTGGGATCGTTGGTGGAGGTGAATGGGCACTGGTGGAGGGATAGGTAAAAGATCACTGTATGAGTAAAATGCAAACACAAAAGTTCATAAGTTTGTAACTGTACATCACAGTGATTCTCTAATAAAAAATTAAAAAACAAAATCTTCAGATTGCTCTAACATCAAAAAAGAATTGGTACACACCACACAGGGACTCCACCACAATGACTTCTCGCTGCTACCTTCAAAATGTCTCATCAATGCCTAAAAATTCTCACCACCTCAACCTACCCCCTTCATCTCCTGCCCAGTCTTCCACCACCTCTAATCAGGAAGTCTGGAATAGCTTTGTAATTAGTCTTCCTGTATCTGCACTTACTCCCAAAGTGACTCATCTTAGATCAGCCACGAGATCTTTTAAAATGTGAATCAAGTCATGTTATTCTACTAAATCCTCTGATGTCTTCCCGTTACAAAATCCGAAAATCTTCTCCAGAAATCAAAAGACCTGATGATAATGTTGCCTACCCCTGGTTGTCCCTGTAATTTTGTCAGCTTTCCTTCTACACTTGGCTCACTTCACTACAACCACATTACCCTTAAATACTCAATTTATTCTCATCTAAGTTTTTACTCCCTTCTAGAACATTCTCGTCCTTCTAGAAGGTTCTTTATACAGATTGTCTCACTGTCTTATTGCCTTTATGTCTTCTCATTTTGGGGTACGTGGGAAGGGAGATAGACCACACCTGGCTGTGCTCGGGTCTTACTCGTGGCTTTGGAATCACTCCGCAAGTACTCTGGGGACATATGTGGTTCTGATGCCAGGGATTCTAACTTGGGTCAACTGCACTAAAGATAAGTGTCTTACTCCTATATACTATCTCTCTGGCCCCTGCCTTGCTACCTTTATATCTCTGGTTCAAATTAGCCTGCTCAAGAGAAGCCTTCTATGTGAGTCCCATCTCTCTTAGATCTTCTTTCTCTCTTTTCTCTGCTAGATTGTTGCAACAGGACCTTCTCCCTCATACACATTGCATTCGCTGTATTTTATACTTACTCTGCTACCTATTGACTAAATGCTTAGAATTTGAGAGACAAGGTCTTTGCCTCTTTTATTCAAGGTTGTATTCCCAAGTTGTATTCCCAGAAGACTGACATCAGGTAGAAAGCCTTAACCTTTACTCTTGTTACACAGTTACAGTTTTCTGTCATAAGATGTCAATAGGAAAAGTAAAGAATGTTTTTCCTTTTGTAGCTGGAAGATATCAGACTTGGAAGGTTTGCTATTTGGTATGAAGGACCCAAAGTTATAGATTTTACCAATTTGGAATAACAGAGGAAAAATTTTATCTTCAGGTAAAATAGGTTGAATATTCTAGTGGCAAGCACTTTTTCTCTTAGAAGCTTCCTGTAGTGTGGCATGCTATTTGTGGAAAGAAATATCTTTTTCATCAAATAAAAGTCTTTGTGAATGCCTGAGCACAAGCACTGCTGAGTTTTTACGTTGAGTTTGTGCCAATGGGAAATAACTAAGAACATGAAGGGGATATAAAGAGAGGTCAAAGGTATGTGCCGTAGAACCAAACTGCTGACACCAAATACTAGCTAGGTCCCTGACATGCTCTGGTGGTTGATTTTATATGTTGGCTCGACCATGGTACACTCAGACATTGGTCAAACACATCCCAGTGTGCCTGTGATGCAGTTTTGTGTGATAACACCATTTGAATAAGTGGTCTGAATGAAGCAGACTGGTCTAGTTGGCCCTATCCAATCTATCGAAAGTTTGAAGAGAATGGAAAAGCTAAAGGAATTCCTTCCACTTGGCCACCTTTATACTTGAACAGACACATGAGTGTCTTGAATCTGCCATTGGATTAGAATGGACACTACCTGCTGCTCTGGGTTTCCAACTAGCCAACTGGAGACCCTGAGATTATGGAGATGCCTCCATAATCAGGTAAGCTAATTCCTTAGCTACTTTAATAAATGTCTTTGTGACAGTTCTGTTTCTTTGGAGAGTTCTGACAAATATATTTGCTGTTGATATCCTTGATCAAATTACTTAATTTTTTTTCTGTCCTGTCTATAAAACAAGAATAACAACAGTATAGATCATACGGAACTATTGCTAGTGTACAACAATTGTTTAAGTGGTATCTAGCATATTGCAAGAATTATGTCAATGTTGGTTATTATAATTCTTCCAGCCAAGAGGCTTTTAAAAATTGAGTTTTAATGTGAGCAGTGTGTCTTAGGCACAAATACTAAGAAGGTATAGCAATTTCTGTCTAAATGGATTTTAATTTATGCTAGCCCAGGATTCAAGAAGAAATGATGTATAAGGAATACCCATTTTAAAGATAATTTTTGTCATATTTAATTAAATACATGTAACAGAAATATCCTTCACAGAGCTATTCTATATATACACATATATATTCATATACATACATATGTGAGTCAAGGTTTAAAAAATCATTTTCTATTGTTCTCTATGTAGCAGTGGAATTTCAAATTGGTACTCAAAGTCAACTCTAAAGATTAGAAAGCAGTAAGCACATTGCTATTGCCAAGGTCATATGAAAGAGGACTGCTAACTTTCTAACTCTCCGTGAATTCACTAAATTCATATAACCAGCGACAAGCCAAATTTCTCTTTTAATGTATTTGGTCTCTGACACCTTGAAGCCACTAGAATCCTGTGTTCATTCTGAACAAAGATTCATCTCAAACTACTTCAGCCTCCCCAGGCCAGTCTGGGACTTAAGGTTTAATTAAATCCTGTGGAGTTGCATTTTTGAAGGAGCTATTATCTTTAAGTGATTCTGGTTTATGACTGTCTAGTAAAAGAGGAGAGAGAGGGAAAAGGGGAAAGCGAAAAGGTGACAGATGAGAAAGAAAGAGTACAAATCAAGTATTTTTGATCTGAGTTGGTTAGTTATGCATTTTTACCAGAAGTAATTGAAAGACTCAAGGAGAATGTGAATTACCTCCAGAAAGGGAGGGGGTATGGTAGATACATACACAAAGATACCTCTTTGTACACCTATGTTGAGGGTGGAGCTGAAATGCTGACACTGCATCATGGCTTGCGAAAGGCAATTTTGAACATCACAGAAAATACTTCTTCACCTTTACAATTTACATTTAGATGCTGCAGAAATAAGACATGGGAGAAAACTAAGTTGAGTTTACAGTTTCAATCAGAATTTCTCTCTTCTTGTGATGTTCATTATTCATCATATACAATGCCATTACATAGTGATCATAGTTTCAAGACTAGTGTTTTTTGTGTCGTCTTGTTTGCCCTAGATGTGGTTAAAGCAGGGATCCAGTGATTTCTTAAAAAATAAAATTAACTATTTTTAAGTTTCCTAGAGCAATTTAGGATAAGTGAATATTCAGGGGCATTCAGGAAATGGTCACAGCCAACAAGTAGTCCCGACAGTTTTATTCCTGAAGTATAGAAACAAGGAAATAGCACCTTTTCATGCAAATATAATAGCCCCAGGCTTTTCTTTGCAATATTTATGGTCAAATTATATCTTTAATGTCTCTGGAACTCTAGAAACAATTGGAACTACATGATTAGCTGACAGTGCTATGTTTTTAGTACACACAATAAATCTAGATGTAAATTCCATTTTGATATTATATCCTCTGAGGTTGTTAGCCACTTGATCTTTAAATTTCCACATTTGGTGCAATCTAATCCGACAAACGGTAATTGCCTGCTACAGATCAAGCACTGTGTTAGGCACTATAAAGATAAGAATGAGAGCACAATCTTGCATCTAATGAACTCGGGTCAGTGAAGAGGGAGGACTTAGGGAGAAAGAGAGAGAAAGAGAAAGAGTGAATAAGATCTCAGATAAAGTTGATCTGTAGAATAATGTAGCATCTGGAGATATACACAAGGTGCTATGTGAGTTTCTAAAGTTTTTCTCTCTGCCCCATGAATCCCAACTCAGTTGAAGTCATGTTGTCAGCCTCCTAACATCCTGTTCATCCTCCCTGGTGCACGAACATGCAGACCTTAGGTGACTTACCTTCATCCCTGGAAGACGTGATGCTTGCCCACTGTCTGCCACCACTGCTTACAATGATTTCTATGTCCATTTGCAACTCCTTTCAATATCTTGGCTTTTCAGTCTCACTGTCTTCTGACCTATAGGGATCTGCTTCTCTACCCCACCTCAGCTTCCCTCTTAATTAGATAAGTCACCATTACAAAGGACTGCATTGCTTGCATTTTTTCTTTCAAGAGTCCTATTCTCTGAGTCCTTCTACTATCCTTCTGCTTTAGTACCCCAACGCCCATAATCTATTGAATCTATCCATGAGTTCACTGTCAAGCCTCTCCCTAGACTAGACACACTACTATTTACTGTATCACATGCTTCATTGCCTCCATTACCCCCAACACTGATTAATCACAAACCTCCCTCTGAATCTACATCTAAATCATGGACACCAAGCCACTGAGTACGGGAACCTGTAATTATTCTTACTGGTCTTTAATCTCATGACTACAGGCTCCAAGATTCTCCTGTTTTCTGGTAGTTATACTTTCTGCATTTCATTCTCAGTCTCCCATTCATCTGAGAAAGAGTCTTTTCTTTCCCAAACTCCCAACACCGCTTCTGCTATTCTTTAGCTATGGCGTGGCTTATTATTCACTGAGAAAACACAAACAGCTGGAAGAGATCCACATCTTCTCACAGTCATGAACTGTCTTCACCTGTATGATTTGCTCTCTTTTTCCGTTAAATTGGACAGACCATTTATATTCCATTAGACTCTAACTCCCCCACTTGTACTTTGCACATCTTCTGCTCTTCCCTACCCTACCCAAAGATGTTGCACTTCTCTCTCCTACATCACTGCATCTTCTCTCTGGATCATTCTCATTAACATATACATATTGATATACCAATATACATACCGAATGCAGGACTGGAGCAATAGCACAACAGGTAGGGCATTTGCCTTGCATGTAGCCAACCCAGGTTCAATTCCTCCATCCCTCTCAGAGAGCCCAGCAAGCTACCGAGAATATCCCTCCTGCAAGGCAGAGCCTGGCAAGCTACCCATGCCATATTCAATATGCCAAAAACAGTAACAACAAGTCTCATGACGGAGACTGGTGCCCGCTCGAGCAAATTGATGAACAATGGAATGACAGTGCTATGACAGTGCTACAGTACTACATATTGATATCACCTATCTTTTGAGCCAATGCCCCTCCAGCTCTCACCTACAACTGCTATTTATTTTGCTCCACTCAATGGCAAATATCATTTTTTTAAAGTCAGTTTAGACACCTACGGTGTCAAATTTCTTTCTTCAAATTTACTCTTGATCCAGAGTTTTGTCCCTATCTTAACCTCTGCAACTACTCTTTATAACCACTGTGACAATGTTCATATTTCAGTTTTTATTCAAGAACGTAGAGTGTCAACAGTAGAAGTGTTGATTATTCCTTTCTCCTTAAAGTACTTCCTTCTTGTGGTTTCTAGGACAAGGACCCAATAGTAAACGGACAGCTCAGAGTTGATACTGTTCGTCTTGCCCTCCCACAGATTCAAGCTTTATCTCTTTAGCTGTCAAATGGGCTCAACACTTGCATTTCTTTTGTTTGCTTGTGTGTGGACCACTCCCAGCAGTCCTCACAGCCTATTCTTGGCTCTGTATCAGAAATAACCCATGGTCAAGTTGGCGATCATATGTGGTGTTACGAATTAAACCAGTGTTAGCCACAAGCAAGGTACATGCCTTACCTTCAGTACTATCCCTCGGGACCCTGCCCTTGTATTTCTAACAGGTATATCAATGTTATCATACAACATAACAGTAAACTAATAATTTCCTCTATATAAGCCAGAGAAATAGTACAATGGCCACAGGGCTCATCTTGCAAGTGGCACTCTCTATGGTACCCTGAGCCCTCCCAGAAGTGAACCTGAGTACAGCACCAGGAGTAAGCCCTGAACACCATCAAGTGTGGCCCTACAACCAAAAACACGCAAGAAAAAGACAAAAAAAAAACACCACTCTTCTTCTAACCTGTTTCTCCTACAGTCATTGCCTCTCCCAAAATATACTATGAATTCCCATCTGTCCAGTTGCTCATGCCAAGAAATGATAAAATTATATTTGATTCTCTTATCTTTCTACATACTTCCAGTATAACAGCATATAACATTGGTGCTATTTTCAAAATATAACCCAATCTTGCCACTTTCTACCAACTACACTGTAACTCTAATCTAAGCCATCATCATCCCTCACTTGAATTCTTACAATTGCCTTCCTATGAGACTCCTTGATTTCACCCTTAACACCTATATTTCTCTCCTCGTGGAAACACGAGAGTAATTTTTTATTAGTCATTTCTTTACCTAAGCTACACCAGGAGCAACATATCTCATTCAGAATAAAAACTACAGTATTTTCCATGGCCCATAGGCGCTCAAAATGCTTTTCCTCACTGATTCTGCAAATCATTTCCCCGCACTCTCTCCTGACAACAGCCAAACTGTCTTGCTATTGTATTCCATATCTGTACAGCACAGGCTTGTTCCAGGACCTGGAATATTCTGTTCCCTTGGCCTGGATTAAAGATCTCACACTTACAACTAAATACCTTTACCAAAAACTAAATGGATCTCTTCCACTCACAGACCATTGACCAGAAATTTTATATGACTCAAAACCTCTGCCAGAGAGCTAGCAATTTCTGTATCCTAAATATCCTGACTGAGAGAAGAATCACTCATGAGCACCAGCATGCTTTCCAAACTGCTAAAACAAATCTCAGTTCACACCATCTCCCTCTACTTAACTCTCTCCTTTTGCATCTCAATGAATGATCCCACCAACATACCAGAAACATTCTATCCAAGCGTTGCCTTTCACCTCTCACACTGAGTTATCACATTTTACTGAAAAATTGTGGTGGATTTTATGTCAAATACTTTTGAAAAGAGGAATCAAAAGAGCTATGCTTAGAGTATCACGTTTCACTCACTTGAGAGAAGGAATCCTGAGTTCCGACAGAAATCAGGAACACTGTCTTGTTTGCCAAGGTGTTGAAAGTCAGATGGGCCAGACACGTAATGCAATTTAGAGAGGACCGCTGGACTAGAGCTATTACTGAGTGGATTCCATGGGATGTCAAAAGACCACTGTGGCCGCTTGTAAAAAATATCTGGCAGGGGGGGACCGGGGGAGAGCCCCAGTGGCTCTCCCTGGCGGTCACCCCCAGATGTTCAGGGGGGTCCGTCCCAGGCTGCTCGCCCAGCCAGAGCGGCCCGGGCCATGGGGCAGACAGAGGAGAAAACGAGGCCCAAGACAGTTGATTGATCAGTTGCCATTTATTCCATTCTCCTGTCTCTCTCTCTCTCTCTCTGCTTCTCTCCTGGCTCTCGATCTCCCCTCAACCCACACTACCAGCCTAGTTAAATCCCCCTAGCATGAGGGGATTGGGGCTTACACGTAGGTGTGGTCACAATCAATAGGGTTAAAGTTCTTTCCCTTGGGGGATGCTGCTTCTAGGACAGATTCTCTTTCACCAGGATGACCCATCCAAGGGCAAATCACATGAGTGTGTTTCTCCTCTCCTCGTCCAGCAAACATATAAGCATTCATGATATTAATCATTTTCTATGGAAACAGGAAGAGATGCATTAAGCTTATAGAATTGCTCTCCTGGGGACTTTTTTATCTCAGACTACAGTGCTCAGGCCAGATTAGTCTTTCCTATCCCTAGCAGGGTCCTAATCTCCTCATTACTTTTAAATCATGATAGCATTTGTCCATGATCAAGCTCTTAACTTATAGTTAAGAATTAGGCACTTTCCCCAAACAGTTTCTATGAGGCACATATTTCCCTAATACCAAAAGCAAACAAAGACACCACTAACAAAGAAAACTATAGACCAATATCCTGGATGAATACTGATGTGAAGATCCTCAACAAAATATTAGCAAATAGAATCCAACAACTCATCAAAAAGATCAAATAACATGACCAAGTGGGATTCATCCCGGGGATGCAAGGATGGTTTAACATTCAGAAATCAATCAACATAATCCATTACATCAACAAAAGTAAAGATAAAAACCATATGATCATATCAATAGATGCAGAGAAAGCATCTGACAAGATCCAATATCTGTTCATGATGAAAACTCTCGCCAAAATGGGTTTTGGAGGAACTTTCCTCAAGATAGTTAAAGCCACCTACCACAAACCTATGGCAAACATTGTCATCAATGTGGAAAGGCTGAGGGCCTTTCCTCTAAGATCTGGGACAAGACAAGGATGCCCACTCTTACCACTGCTGTTCAATATAGTACTGAAAGTACTTGCAATAGCTGTTAGGAAAGAGAAAGTTATTAAGGGCATCCAGATAGGAAAAGAAGAAATCAAACTCTCACTATTCGCAGATGATATGATACTAGACCTAGAGAAGCCTAAAATCTCTACTAAGAAACACTTAGAAACAATAGACTTGTACAGTAAAGTCACAGGCTATAAAATCAATACCCAAAAATCCATGGCCTTCCTATTTGCAAATAATGAGACAGAGGAAACAGACATAAAAAAAAAAGCAATCCCATTCACAATTGTGCCCCAGAAAATCAAGTATCTCGGAATCAGCTTAACTAAAGAAGTAAAGGACCTCTACAAAGAAAACTATAAGATGCTACTCCGTGAAACAAAAGAGGACATGAGGAAATGAAAACATGTTCCTTGCTCATGGATAGGGAGAATCAACATTGTCAAAATGGCGATACTCCCCAAAGTATTATACAGATTCAACACAATCCCTATAAAAATACCCATGAATTTCTTCAAAGAAATGGATCAAGCAATCCTGAAATTCATATGGAACAACAAACACCCACGGATAGCTAAAACAATTCTTGGGGAAAGATAATAGGAGGCATCACCCTCCCCAACCTTAAACTTTACTACAAAGCGGTAACAATTAAAACAGCATGGTACTGGAACAAAGGCAGAGTCACAGACCAGTGGAACAGGGTGGAATATCCCTACACACAACCTCAAATGTATGATCATCTAATCTTTGATATGGGAGCAAGAAATGTGAAATATAACAAGGAAAGCCTCTTTAACAAACAGTTCTGGCATAACTGGACAACCACATGCAAAAGAATGGGCTTAGACCTCGACCTGACACCATGCACAAAAATCAGATCAAAATGGATTAAAGACCTCAACATCAGACTACAATCCATAAGGTACATTGAAGACAAGGTCGGCAAAACCCTCCACATATTGAGGTTAAAGGTATCTTCAAAGATGACACACAACTGACCATCCAAGTGGAAACAGAGATTAACAAATGGGACTATATTAAACTAAGAAGCTTCTGCACCGCAAAAGATACAGTGACCAAAATATAAAAACAATATACAGAATGGGAAAGGATATTCACCCAATATCCATCTGATAAGGGCTTGATATCAAAGTTATATAAAGCAGTGGTTGAACACTACAAGAAGAAAACATCCAAACCCATCAGAAAATGGGGCGAAGAAATGAACAGAATCTTTTCCAAGGAAGAGATACGAATGGCCAAAAGGCACATGAAAAAATGCTCTGCATCACTAATTATCAGGGAGATGTAGATCAAAACAACTATGAGATACCACCTCACACCACAGAGACTGGCCCACATCCAAAAGAACAAAAGCAAAAAGGACAAAAGCAAAAGTTGGAGAAGATGTGGGGAGAAAGGGACCCTTCTACACTGCTGGTGGGAATGCTGATTGGTTCAGCCCCTTTGGAAAACAATATAGACGCTTCTCAAAAAATTAGAAATTTAGGGGCTGGAGTGATAGCACAGCGGGTAGGGCGTTTGCCTTGCATGCGGCCGACCTGGGTTCAAATCCCAGCATCCATATGGTCCCCTGCGCACCGTCAGAGGTGATTCCTGAGTGCATGAGCCAGGAGTGACCCCTGTGCATTGCTGGGTGTGACCCAAAAAGCAAAAAAAAAAAAATTAGAAATTGAGCTTCCATTTGATCCAGCAATACCACTTCTGGGACTATATCCCAGAGAAGCAAAAGAGTATAGTTGAAATGCCATCTGCACTTATATGTTCATCGCAGCACAGAATCTGGAAAAAACCCAAGTGCCCTAGAACAGATGACTGGTTAAAGAAACTTTGGTACATCTATACAACGGAATACTATGCAGCTGTTAGAAAAGATGAAGTCATGAACTTTGCATATAAGTGGATCAACATGGAAAATATCATGCCAAGTGAAATGAGTCAGAAAGAGGGAGACAGACATAGAAAGATTGCACTCATCTGTGGAATGTAAAATAACAGAGTAGGAGACTAACACCCAAGAATAGTAGTATATAACACCAGGAGGTTGGCTCCATGGCATGGAAGTTTGCCCCACATGCTGGGGGATGGGCAACCCAGATAGAGAAGGGAACACCAAGTAAAATCTGATTGGAGATCCCGCAAGAAGGGAGATGCGTTCTGAAAGTAGACTAGAGACTGAACACGATGGCCACTCAATACTCCTATCGCAATCCACAACACCCAAAAGTAGAGAGAGAACAGAAGCAGGGTGGAGGGTTCGGGGGAAAGGGATTGGAGGTGGGAGGGACAGTGGGAAAAAAAGTTAAAGAAAAGGTTTTTTTATGAATTAAAAAAATAAAAGAATTAGGCACTTTGGCCAGGCCCATCTCGATGCCAGGGTAGCACATAACTCCCCACTTGCCCTGAGTCCTGGGGTGCTAGGAACTGAGGGCAACTGAGGCTTCAGTCGAGAAAGCAGATATCTGGAAATAAATAATATTCTAAGTCAATTAAATCCCAAGTTACAAAAGCATAGTATTGTCTTCTTGTGTCTATACAAAAGGGACATTGCTTTAAAGTAAACTATTCAAAAGACACAGGCGAGGAGCGAAGCAATATTAACTTATAACATAGGTTAGAGTCCTAGAAAGATCTGATCTTACAAATTAACAGTCTGATTAGGGGGGAAAGCTGATTAACTGTTTGGGGAAGAGAGCATAGAGATGTGGTTACAGATAGACAAAGGAATGGGAGTGACTCAGGAGCACCTTGATGACCGGGATAAACCAAAGCTCCTTGTGGCTGGCTATGTTATCCTACAGCCGCCCACTTACGAGATGGTCAGACTTCTTCGTCAAAACCCTGAACAAACTGTTTGAGGCTCTTCATGTTCCTGGATCAAGCAGATGCCATTGGGTTACACTAGCACACAACAGGGACAAATGGAGACGTAACTGGCATCCACTTGAAGAAATCGAAGATCAATGGGATGACAAGTGATACAAGTAATACTTTTGCAAAACGTATTGCTGTTATGTAAGGTCTGTTTTTCATCCTGCTGATATTAATTTTAAATGGGGTCAGCAACTATGCTGTTGTGACAATTATTTTGTGAAAAACAGTATTCTTCTGATCATCTAGGTCCTTTAATATACTGGATTGAGCAATAGTGGATTCCTTTCCTCCATTACTCCTACCATCCCCTGACTTTCTCTCCTCCTCACTTCTCATTAACAAACTTGTAACTTCCTAAACGTTCTCCTTACTCTCCTTGCTCTCTCCATCTCAGATATCACAACGCAGAGAGACACATTTCCTTAAAACTCATTTCAAATACTTCCTAACCATAGCCCCTACTACTGTGAATAGATCTATCCACTATCCAAAATTAAAAGTTCATGTCCTTGACGAACCTTCACCCCTGCCACAATGCATGTAAGCACACACTGGACTGTGAACTTCAAGACTTGGATAGAATGTTTCTGGCATGTTGGTGGGATTATTCATTGAGATACATGAGAAGAGAGTTAAGAAGAGGGAGATGGTGTTAACTGAGATTTGTCTCAGCATTTTGGAAAGCATGCTGGACGTTTAGGCTCAAGTCCCTGACTCAGTCAGAGTCTTGCCCCTGGACAGTAAAAGAGCGCTTCAATGTCTGTTGGAGAATAAATAAATCTTGCCTCATGAAGTCACCAAATCTCTGAGAAAATGTCTATTTCTTTGCAAATTTTCTAGGCCTTCCATGAATAGTCACTGCTCATTTATTTCTCTATTTTCACCTTGGACTACAGCTATGTTTTTCTCATGGGTGTTTGTCGCAAATTAGATTAAATCCAAACTGGATTATTATAAGCATTGTACTCTGATTTTCCCTTAAATTAAAGTGCATAGTAAAAACAACTCCTTCCCTTTGTCTGGTCGACTCCAATTTGTTTCTTAGGATTCAGGTCAGAGTGAAGGGTCAGAGGTCCTCCTTCCATATACAGAGCTGTGCTGATCAATAGGCTACAATTAGGGACTGTACACAGACACCAGGTTGCATCTAGACCCTCATATAGAAGCTAGGTTACAAGGTCACAACTCTACGCACCGTGATGCATCTCATTCTAAAGTCTAACTCCAAAACCCAGTTGAAAGCGTTGTCTGTGAAGAGTGATATTTTCATTGTTACTATTTGATCATGACCCCTACCATTGCTATACTTCTTTTACCCAATAAGTTTAATGGTCCACAATGGACAGAAAACTCAAAAATAAGCATTTACAGTCTTTGTGAGGCCAATAATTCTTACAAAGCTGATATACTTCATTTAGACTTGGCTCTTTAAGCTCTCCCTTAGAACCTTGATATAGTACATTTTATTCTCACTTAAAATGTATTTCAAGCAATCTTTGCTCCATGGACCTTAATCTACAAGACAACAGACTCAATCTATAATTATATGATGAAGTGGTTACTACATATAAGACAGTGGGCTAAATTGAGGGAGACACCAGAGAGTATTTCTTACAAAAGAAAGAAAATTGTCCACATCAGAGGGCAACATTGGAGCTCCATACTTTCTACACCCTTTTTCCCCTGAACCAAAAACTACCCCAAATTAATGTTTATTAATTAAAAATTAAATCACCCACTTCTGTTATCACCACCACCTGATTTACAAAGATGCCCCTCAAAAGACAACAGGTTAGAGACAAATATGCCATCAAAGCAAGAAAATTTTAAAATTACTTCTAATTAGAAGCCCAGGAGAAGACACCCAGAAGAATCTCAGAACCGAGCTGCTCACTGCAGAGATGCCTCCAGAACTTGTACCAGGCCTATTTCACCAGGGTGCCTTGATGGGAGCAGGTGGTGTCTCTCCACCTGCCCTCTAGGAATCCCGGCGGCCACCAACTTCCAGAACCCAGTGAAAATCCCATGTACGTGGGATAGGATATGGGCCAAAAGGGATATGAGATGGGCCAGTCCTTCCCATATCACAGCCCCATGGGGCCCTGGATGTCACACCCACGAACTGCCTCTGGCTGCTTATTAACAGCCATGATCCAGAACACACAAAGAATCTCAGAACTTAGCTGCTTGCTGCAGAGATTTCTCCAGACCCTGATTACCTAAAATTTTAGAATTCTAGGAACACGCAGCCACACAACATCTTATGCTATTCATAACAAGCAATACAGAATAAATTATCTAGCCTATGCCTGTTCGGCAGGTTTGAGTGGTGGCAGGAAAATTCAAAATAAAGGTGGTGAGAAGGTGTAATGGTGGTGGTACTGGTGTTTAAATATTGAATGCAATCCATTGTTGCGGACAACTTTATGAAAATAATTTTTTTAATAAATTTGTTTTTTAAAAAAAGAAGCCCAGTGGACAGAGCAGATGCATTGCTACAGGAGGCCTGGAAACAGAGATTCATTCCCAAAGAACCTCTCATATAGAACCAAGGGTAGGGCACTCAGCCAAGAACTAGCATCTGCATTTTCATCTAGATCTCTATTTGCCTGACTGCCGTCTTTAGAAAATCACACCACCTCTCTGGGCCTCATTCTCTTTCCATTGTATTGGGTTGAACCACTCTCCACGAAGACCCAAACAAGCTCTCAACTCCTATGATTCTGTAGTCAAAGTTCTGACCTTGAACCATGAAGTACATGTATTCACTGTACTCTGATTTAAAAGGCCAGCAAGAGATGGGAATCATATATGTTAGAATATTTTATAAATGGCAATGCTTTTTAAGTGTGCAATTTAGCAGGATCAATGTCAGTTATCTGGAAAATCCACTTATGTGGAACATCTCTAGCCCCCATTGTGCTACATAAGTGAAAATTTTACACTGTTATTTAAATAGTATGCCTTGGGCTAACCAAAATAGTACAAAGCCACAAAAGAAAAAGAAAAATCCCAAAGAGAAGCCTGCAGGGAGTTCTTCTTCCCTGCAGTTTCTACTAAATGGACTGGTCAATGAAAGTAAATTTGCTATTTGTTAAAGCACCCCATTAGAAAAGTAGTGTTGCGAACGGGGCAGTCAGGTCCTAAAGCTCCATTTGGATAGGCATCCCACCATCTTTCATCTCACCCTGAGTAATGTGCAGATTTTCCTTGTTGAAGGCCAATACTGCACTCTCCCTAACCTTCCACCAAAATCTTTTTGCCTCCCAGTTCAGTTTTTTCTATACAGGTACCTGACTCAATGGTGAGTTGAAGAATTGACTTAGTTTTGGGAGCATTCAAATATATATTTCCCTTTAGGTAAATACATTACATTTGAGAACCCCTTCATGCCCCAAAGGTGACTCATAAATGAATGATGTGCCCATTGTACTGACTTTGGGTAGAGGAAGATGGTCAAGGCCAGAGATGCTGTCCTGTTCCATGCCCAGCAAAAGCTGAAAGAGTTGATTCTTTAGGAAATCCATGCAGTCCTTCATTTATTCATGCATTCATCAAACATTTTCAGGGTCCTACTATGCACCAGACATCAAGTAAGCCCAAGAATTTCATACCAGGGGGATAAAAACTTGATATGATCTCTGTCCTTATATCATTTTGCAACTTTCTTATAAGCTTCCAAAATTAGTGATATTTTAGAAAAATATGGTCTAAAATGTGGTCTAAGGCTGGGTCGGAGAAGAATTAATTGACTTAGACTTGGAAACACGAGAAGCAGGAAGCCTCTTTGAAGATGTCTTCGGAGCTAAAAGCTCAAGGTTGAGCAGGTGTTAACTTTGAGCCCTTTATTTATGGCAGCCAATCAATTCCTTGCCATCGTGTATCAATGTTTCAACCTCGTGTGCACAAGTTCACACACCTAAGTACCATGGAGATACAAATTATTAGATTACTTGGCAGAGTTTCCCCTTCCATCAATTTTACTCAAAGCCTATTAGGAAAAAAAATTTATATTAAAACCAGTGAGAATTTATTATGGCATAAAAAACAATACTTGAGAGTATTGGGGGTGGGGGAGGATGGATCACACTCTGTGGTGCCCAAAAGCTATGCCTGGCTCTGCACTCAGCAATGATCCCCAGCAGTGCTTGGAGAACCCTATGTGGTGCTGGATTTTCAAACCTAGATTACCATGGTGAGCTTAATATTTCTTTTGCTTTCTCTCTAGCCCTCTAGAGAATTTTTAGAGAAAAAAAAAAGAAACTAGAAAATTCTAGTCTTCTGTAGGCTCCTTTAGAAACAATTTTGATTAAGTACCATTAATTACAGTTATTCAATATTGGGTTTCAGTGTACAGTATTTCAACACCAAGCCCCTTCACTAGTTTCCACTTTTCTCCAACCAGTTGCCGTCCCACCCACCCACCTGCCTTTATGAGAAGCACCTTTTATAACTTTTAAGGCTGTGGTTCACAGTACCGTTGCGGGTGGGATTTTAAGCATAGCACTTTACAACCTTTCAACCCCATCTTTTCCTCCTAGTTGAACATATTGTTGTAGTGTCTCCTTCTCTGTCCTACCCCCCACCCCCCAAAGTGGCATTCTTCCTGTTGAAAACCAGTTCTCATGTTCTTTGTCTGTGATGCATTTGTGCATTTGCTATTCCATCATTATGGGTTTTTTTATATCCCACATATGAGACATCATTCTATGTTGGTTTGTTTCCCTGTGATTAACTTCACTCAAAGTGATGCCCTCCATATCTATCTGCATAGCAGCAAAATGCATGGTGTTTTTCTTTTCTTATGGCCAAGTAATATTCCATTGTGTATATAAGCCACAGTTTCTTTAGCTAGTCATCTATTTGTGGACTCTTGGGTGCCCAAGAAGTGAAAGACCTACACAAATAAAACTACAAAACATTAGCCTTAGAAATAAAAGATATCACAGTGAAATGGAAACACATTCCCTGTTCATGGATTAGAAGGATTAACATTGTCAGAATGGCAATATTCCCAAAAGCATTAAGCAGATTCAATACAATTCCTACAAATATACCCACCACATTTTTCAAAGAGATAGATCAAAATTCATATGAATCCTGAAATTCATATGGAATAACAATCCCACCCACGCAATCCAAATAACCAAAGCAATCCTCGGGAAAAAGATGAGAGGCATTACTCTTTCCACCTTCAAACTGTACAACAAAGTTGTAGTAATTAAAGCATTATGGTACTGGGATATGGACAAACTCTCAGACAATGGAATAGAATTCATTACAGAGATAGACACTCAGGTATAATGGATGCCAAACTTTCTGTAAAGTAACTATCTGTCATTGTACCAACTTTAACAGAAAAAGAGAAACTATGCTAGAAAATTAGCAGAATCTCAAATTTAATTCAAAATTATTTTTATCACTGATCTTTAAGTGATTTGATGGATATATGTTCATTTCTAGCAGCAGCAATAGTTTTAGTCATCATTATAGAGTAATAGCAGCAATTGCTTTGTAGAAATTACGGTAATTGCAGCTGAGGTAGATAGAGCAATGGTAGTAAGTAGATGTTCTTTTCACAGTTACAGTAGGTGAAACAGAAATTGAGGCAGCAGTTGTAGCATTTTTGAACTATGTAACCAGCTTTTACAAGCTTAGCTAGATAAAACAATTTATTTAAATTCCCTACATCCTTAGAAAGGGGTTGATTTTTAAAAATCTGACTCTTAAGATAGCACAGCAAGTAGGGCATTTGCCTTGCATGTGGCAACCTAGGTTCGATTCCTCTGTCCCTTTCATAGAGCCAGGCAAGCTACAAAGAGTATTCTGCCTGCAAGGCAGAGCCTAGCAAGCCACCCGTGGCGTATTCGATATGCCAAAAACAGTAACAAGTCTCACAATGGAGACATTACTGGTGCCTGTTTGAGCAAACCGATGAACAACGGGACGACAGTGTGACAGTGCTACAGTGCCTCTTAAGATTGTTCCCAGAAATAAATTATATATACCTATATATAATAAAACCATGGTATAAATAAGAACTATGTTTAAAATGTTGCCATTAGTTTTGTTGCCATTAGTTTTATCATGTATCTCTAGATCTAGATTAAGTAAGAGAGAAATTTGAAGTAAAGGAAAAGCAAACCAAAGTCAATTTGGGGTTGAGGAACAGTGAGTAATAACCTAATTTCAATCTGAATCAAATCCACAATCATCAACAATTTCATTAGGGAAAAAAATTTGCTGTCTGTGGAGTAGATTTTCTCTTTAAAGTACAGCTAGCTCTCGAACAACACAAGTTTGAACTGCTTGGGTCCACTTATAAGCAGAAATCCTTTCCATCCCTGGCCTCCAGATTCTTGGATTCACATAACTGTGGATGTCAGCTGAATCTGCAGGTTCAGGACCTACATAAATAGAAAACCGATAATAAATTGATACCTGAATTTTTGACTGAGGAGACATCACCATGCCAAATCTGCTTTTCTCAAGGGAAAAATATACTTTATAATCTCCTTTTATGTACTCATACAATTTACACTAACCAGTACAACATTTTTATTGATCTATTATGGTACTTTTATAATACAATTATAGGTTGTGTTACTATATATATTCACATATTGAATATAGCATTGAAGCACTGTCGTCCCATTGTTCATCAATTTGCTCGAGCGGGCACCAGTAATGTCTCCATTGTGAGACTTGTTACTGTTTTTGGCATATTGAATATGCCACGGGGAGCTTGCCAGGCTCTGCCGTGTGGATAGGATACTCTCCGTAGCTTGCCAGGCTCTCCAAGAGAGACTATATGCTATATATAATATAGCATATTAATATATTTCAAAAGTACAATTTTTATCTGTATGTGTATAAAACTCATAGCATCCACTACAAATGTTCCAGTGTCTTTTAACTATCCAAATGATCTCTCTGTCCATCCCTCACACTCCATCTTCCATCTCTCTATTTAACCAACAATGTTTTCACTGAGTTCAAAAGATTGGGGTTTGGTTTTTTGTTTTGTTTTTTGGTTTGTGTCTTGCCAGTTCACTTGCATTAGCTAAGCATGAGTTAAACCATCTAGTAATTTTTCTTTTCCTTATGCTCCACCATTTTGCTCTAAAAATGCACCATTCTTTCTTTTGCAATGGCAGAATAGTGTTCTGTTGAGAATATATGCCACAACTTCCTTATCCAATCATCTGTTGATGGGTATTTTTCAGGTAAATTACAAATTTGGGGAGTCTCATAAAGCTTGTGTGAACATGGGAGTGTATATACCATTTTTAAATAGTGTTTTCACACAATCTAATGATACCATTCCGACAGGTCTGACTGTTGGGGGAAAAACTCCAAATAATGACAGTGAGTTCCTGTCGAAAATGGAATGTAATCAAAATAAGGAAAGTAAAGTGAAAATCATCTGCCACACAGGCAGACGGGGAGTGGGGGGGGGAGTATTCTGGGGTTATTGGTGGTGCAACATATGCACTGGTGAAGGGGTGGGTGTTTGAGCATAGTATGACTGAGACTAGATCCTAAAAGCCCTGTAACTGTTCTCACAGTAACTCAATTAAAAAATAAATAAATTAATTAAAATAAATAAATAAATAAAATAGTGTTTTCATATCTTTCATATAAATACCTAGGAGTAATACTGCTAGATCATATAAAATTTCTGTGTATAGTTTTCTTAAGGAATATCCATTTTCCAGAGTCTGCACTTACTGATATTCACAGTATACCCGAGTTCCTTTCTTCCACATCATCCCTAACACTTCTGGTCTCCCATCATTTTTATACACATCATTTTCACCTAGGTGAGATGATACCATATTGTAATTTTCCTTTGTATTTCTCTATTAATAATAATTGGTACTGAGCATTTTTTCATGTCAGCATGGGACATCTGTTGTTTTACTTTGAAGGGCTCAATTTAGGCCTTTTACCTCAGAATTTTAATGTATAAAACTCTTCACCCAATGCTTTGTAATACCTCCTTACACTTGTAAAAGATTTTTAATTTTATTGTGTCCCATTTGTTCACGTTCCTTTTTATTTACCTTGCCAAAGAAGCTGAATATTTGAATATTTCTCTGATAGGAAAGTCCTGGAGTGTGTCACTTATGATTTTTTATATGTTTTGTGGTTTCCCGTATAATATTCTAACATTTAATTCATTTTGAATTAACTTTTTTGGCATAGTGTGAGATAAAGACCTTGTTTTATTCTTTCACATGTAGTTATCTAGTTTTCCCAGCACCATTTGTTAAAGTGGCTTTCTTTCTCCATTGTGTGGTCTTGGCTCACTTATGTGTGTGTTTCTTTCTCAATGTTTTGTTCAGTTTTATTATCTGTGTACCTGTTTTGGTCCCATACCAAACATACTGTTTTAACCATAATTACTTCATGGCTGGAGAGTATGATGCCTCCATATTTCCTTCTATCTCTCAGAATTACTTTGGGTGAGAAGGGTCTTTCATTATTCCATACAAATTTAGAATTGTCGATTCAATTTCCTGGAAATATATTACTTTTGATAGGTATTTTACTGCATCTTTAAACTACTGTGATAATCATTATGCCAAAAACAGTAACAATAAGTCTCTCAATGAGAGACGTTACTGGTGCCCACTCGAACAAACCGATGAGCAACAGGATGACAGTAACATTACTCTTTGGGATGGGGGGGAGGTAAGGGAGTTGGGTCACACCGAGTAGTGGTCAGGGTTCACTCCCGTGGTAGTAGCATCCCTGGAGATGCTACCCAGGAAACCACCCAGTGCTGGGGAACAAACCGAGGCTGGCCACAATCAAGGCATGTGCCTTAACCCCTGTATTATCTCTCCGGCCCCCACATTACATTTTTTAAAAAAGAATAATATCAAAACTGCCAACTAGGAAATAGGGTCCCTGATCTCTCTTGGAAGGTATAGCTAACATCATGTTTTTTAAATACTTACCTACTTCTGAATTCTTTCATCTTTCTGGAGATTATGAGAGAGGTAATTGTTCACTGGTTTTGTACAGTCCATTCTTTCAGGGAAAAGCAAATCATCCTCAGCCATTTCATTCTTTCTGCAAAACCCAAAGTGCTAACCTAAGCCTTAGAACTGCTGACCCTTATGGTTTCTTATACCTTCCTGTAAATGGGGCCTTTTTTATTTCAAAGACTAATTAGAAACTTGTGTTCTGAAGACCCAGGTAACTGGACACTTAATCTTCTTAGCAGGAAGCACAATAGCTTGTTTGCAGACCTGATAGGAAGTAATACAAACATTTTGCCCTCAAGACTAACTTAGCATTTAATTTGACTGCATGCAAATGATTTAATCCTTTCTTTTATTTTTCTTAGCTGTTGAAAGGCAGGCACAATCTCCTTAGAGATTAGCCAGAATGTGATGACTTAATTCACATTTACTTACATGCCTGGTTTAACATTCTTGTGAATGTGCATCTGAACATTTTCCTAAAAGCAATGCTGTCAGTTTTGCTGAAAAAAAAAGTGTCTGCAAACACTTTCCATTTAAGAGGGCCTAGGGTCCTGAAAATGCAAGTGGATGGCTGGGTTTTGCTGTTCAAACCCCACACAAGAAAGCAGTGGAGGTCATTGCTGGCGCTATTGCAGATGGGCACTGTGAATCACAGCCCAGTGGCTTGTCCACATCGTCTTGATGGATGGTGATAAACTTGAGCAGACACTCCAGTGTCTGAGAGTCGGAAGAGTCCGGATGTCAGAGAGCCTGAAGCAGTTCAGTATTCAGCTAAACTAAGGTCACTGTTTGGACATTTGTAGGAGGGGAGTTAATTCTCCTTTTTCTGGAATCAAAGTCTGCCTTGGAAACTGCCGATGTAGCGTCACTTACTTTCCTTTCATCCTGTTTTTTAATGTCTTAGTTTATATGTCTTTTAATGTCTTAGAATATACTGACCACAATACTGTGTGCCAAGAACTTGGCATGTATCACTTATAATGCCCAATATTTATTGAGTGCTAATCTCTACCAAGCACTACTCTAAAGTTCAACTTATTTCTTGCTCCCAACAATCGAGTGTGGTAGGGATTGTTATTTCCATTTACAGATGGAACCAGGGCTCAGAGAGGTTAAATAATTGATACAAGATCACACAACTAGATAGTGTCATATGCCAAACTGGGGAAATGCTCTCTGAGCATTTCTATGGTACTCACTTGAATATTAGTAGTTAAAAGGAGGAAGAAGGGGAACAAGTAGGATTTTTCTAGGCAATTACCACCTAAATTTCTATAGTTTTCCAGTGACAGAGAGTGCATGCATTATAAACCTCAGCCAAAAGTGAATGGTAAAATAAGAGCAACAATGGGGGTGTAAGAGCAAGGATACAAGGGATAAGAAGAAGATGAAGTGCTACTTTGCAACAAGTGAACCTATCAGAACCCTGTTCCTAAAATATTATCTCACTGGTGGTCTCAAATATACAGATACAATCCTTTCATGTTCATGGACCTAAATCTCTGTTTGATTATTAAACCTCAGACAAATCACTTATACTTACATACCAACAACTACGATACCTACTTCATAGAATTGTCAAGTGCAGGAAGGAACTCTAAAAGAAATCTATTATAAACAAAAAAGTGATGTAAATATGCATAACTGTGCTGCTTTGATAAGTGTGTATTCTATGGAAACATTTTCTATATAAATTCAGAATGCATTGCTGTCACCTCCTAAGAAAAAAAGGAACATTCGTTCCTTTTGTGGTTTTGCTTACATTTAGTCACTTTTGCCTTTGCTATTTGCTTAGTTATTAACCAGAGCCTCTATAAATTCTTATTTCCGATATTTCAAAGAACTCTGCAGTCTATCTATACTAGGCCTTGGATACCTCACGTGATCATGGCAACCATTTGAGAAGCTCCACCTAGCACAGGAAAGTAAATAAAACTGCAGTGATTTCAATGTCCAAGCTAAATTCATCTTAGAGGGAAAAACAGTTGTTCCTCTAAATTCTGCATGGTACAAATATACATGTACCAAACATAAATAATAGACACTTGGGAATTAAATTTGATTCAAAATGTGAACTACCTCAGATGTATAATAGACCATCAAAAAAAAAAGTGGGGGAAGGGGATCTTACAGAAAACATTTACCTACATTTACATAAGAAGACTTAGAAATTACCTTTGGTGGGGCTGGAGCAATAGCACAGCAGGTAGGGCGTTTGCCTTGCATGCAGCTGACCCGGGTTGGGTTCCATTCCCAGCATCCCATATGGTCCTCTGAGCACTGCCAGGAGTAATTCCTGAGTGCAGAGCCAGGAGTAACCCCTGTGCATCACCAGGTGTGACCCAAAAAGAAAAAAAAAGAAATTACCTTTGGTATCATTAGACAACAAAATACCTCTGGCCATGTTTTCAACTCAGATCCCAATCACTATAAGTCCACACATGAAGACTTGTGGCAAAGGATAGAAAAGCGAACTTATAAATTGGCACTCGAAAAATATCTCTTTGCTTTTCCTTCTCCATTATCCCATTTTTCCCTTACCTTCAACCAAATTATCCATGGAAGATGTGTGGGATCATGGGAAGAGCATATTCTAGAGTTCATCATACATGGACGTAAGAGCCGGTTCCAACCTAATTAGCAGGCCTTTATCAGAGTAAGTTTCTTCATTTATAAACAGAAACAGGTGATAAACCTGGCCCCTTGTTATTAGGATGGAATGAAATATTAGTATATGTCCCACATCACAATAGCTATGCATCCTTTAACCCTTTTTCTCTTACAAATTCTATCCCAGCCTCTCTCTTTACTTCACTACATGTCGGTGTGTTTAGCCTATGATATCCTAGGAACAATTATAACTCTTCATGAAAAGCAGGGTTTTGACACTTTGAAACCCTTGCAAAGACCATATAAATAAGCCCTTATCCACCCTGTTTCAGATGATGCAGATAAGGCATATTTTCTTTATCATTTTAAGACACTGAAAAATTTAAGGATATAGTAATGATCCAGAAAGTCATGCATAGATTCCACAGCTTACCTTTAAAGATGAATTACATTCTAGTTTGTCTCAAAATCCTCCTATAAAGTTGCTTTCATAAATTTGGCCAACACATTTTAATCTACTTAAAATTTCTAACAGGATTATCCTTCTGATAAATGAGTTCCATAATTATAAAAATTTCTAGGACAGCAGTGATGACAAATGTAATCAACCTCTTCTACTCTCTTCAATTGGTTTTCAAAATTGTTTTGGAAATAACCTTTGCTTCACACCTAATTTCTTGTGTTTTTTTATGGCTATTGTGTTTACTGCTATGATCTATACCTAGCGTAAAAGGTACAAAAATAATTATTATTCAGAAGTTAGAATACATATGACTTGACAGGCACAGTTAAGAAAAAAAAGAGAAAACTGAGAAGGGTTAATACTGTCTCCATATTATTAAAAATCCAGGAGGCACTGAAATTTGAAAATTTCCCTCTCAAAATCAGTAAACCCTCTCAGAATAGTCCAGTAGGCATTATGTTAAGACCCATTAGACAAGAAGTCACTTTGTTCAGAAAAGTTCTTTGGATTAAATATTACTGCTATCTGCCCTTGTAATTCCAAAGGGAAATCAAGCAAAAAAAAATAGGCATGAAATTCTCTTTTGGGATAATTATTCTGCCAAGAAGATATCTTTATTATTCTATTTAAAATCTCATGAGTCATTTCACCAACCCCAGATATTTGAACCTATGTTGCAATCACGGATCTGAAGTCCAGACCCATGTTTAGTCGCAGTCTCATTGAATGCCATCTCCGACGTAAGGGCCTCTGAACTCTACACCTGAAGGGGTTAGTTCTTGGAATGATCATGATAGATTTGTATTCCCTGATTGAGTAAGGCCCTGGGATTCTCTCTGGACCTTTAACTCACAGCGAAAGATACACGTGTCATTTCTGGGCAGAACATTTGATTGCCAGTGTGATGAGAAGTGCTTGAGTACCTTTTTTTCTTGGCACAGTAAGCAGCAACATCTGTGGTGGCAGAAGTTCTGTCACCTGGATCATTGCCTGACTACGACTGTAATGAGTAGAGGCTCTCTGCCAACCCTTGGTGATACACTATTGTCTGTCTTAAAACTCTTGTTATTTGGGGTTTGTGTGTTTGTTTGTTTGTTTAAATCTACTTAGACTATAAATTCTGTGAGGACAATGATCAGAGCTAATTCAAATTTTAACTTCTAATGTGGACAGAGGGTAGAAGGTCAATACTGTTTTCTAGTTAACTAAGTATATGTACAGTTTTCAACCCAAGAAAAAAATTAGATATATTTTCACATTTTACAAAATCCAAAATCTTTCCTTGCTTTACTAGTAGAACTATGTAAGATAACCATTGGATTTGTCATGCTCTGCAAGAAAAGTAATTTGTTCTTAGGTTTTCTTATTTTAAGAAGAACAAAAGAAAGAAAAAGCCTCTCAGGTAATTGACAAAATTTCACAGGTTAGGGAACTCGCTCTGGTGCAAGTAATTTATGCATTAATAGTGGAAGACCAACTCAAGTCAGTTACTTGTGACTGTAGCTAGATCTATTCATTCTGACATGGGGTAAGCTACTTTGTCCAGGTTATAATAACCAAAAGACAATATGGATGAAAACTATTGTTTCCCATAGCTATTGGTTAATTTCTCTTTAGTGGTAACTCTTGCTTTGACCAATGGTGACTCCTTATGTTGTGAAATAAAATTTCTAAACTTGAATGTGCTTTTAAATAAACACATATTTATTCCCTAATCAGCTTATGTTTATTGTTTCAGAGTGTTAATAGATCCAGCAACTCTTCAGGGTTAAATCTCTTCTAAACAGTTTGCTCCATTAAATGTATTTTTCTTTCTTTTAGTTAAGCATTGGACTGGAGCGATAGCACAGTGAGTAGGGCATTTGCCTTGCACGCGGCCGACCCGGGTTCGATTCCTCCATCCCTCTCGGAGAGTCTGGCAAGCTATCGAGAGTATCCCAACTGCATGGCAGAGCCTGGAAAGCTACCGTGGCGTATTCAATATGCCAAAAACATTAACAACAAGTCTCACAATGAAGACGTTACTGGTTCCCACTTGAGCAAATCAATGGACAATGGGAAGACAGTGCTACTGTGCTTCAGTTAAGCATTAGTCAAAAATATTTTGTTGACGTTTCCCCCAAGCAATTTCTGATCTATTTGATTAGCTGTCCCCACTCCCACAAAAGCAGGAGACAATTACATCAATATTTTCATAATGATTTATATCAGTATTTGTAAATAAAGACAAAGTTTACAGACAAAAACATTCCAAATATTTTGTTTTTATTTTTGTATCATGTATTATCAATTATTAGTAATATTTTTGAAAACTACAAATTAGTATATGTTTTCTTTGTTAAATTTTATTTCCATAAAGTTGTTCACAATAATGGATTACATTCAGTATTTCAACACCAATCCCACCACCATTACACCTCCCACCACCATTATTTTCAATTTTCCCACCACCACTCAAGCCTGCCCAACAGGCAGATGCTGGATAATTTATTTTGTATTGATTGTTATGAATAGCATGAGATGTCGTACAGCCACAAAAGTGGCCGAACACTCCTGGAATTCTAAAATTTTAAGTAATTAGGGTCCCGAGAAATCCCTGCAGCTAACTGCTCAGTTCAGAGATTCATTTGTGAGTCTCTGGATCGTGGACATTAATGCACTTAAATGGCACCAGAGGCAGTTCATTAGTGAGACAGCCAGGACCCTGTAGGGAGTGGGAGATGGGAAGGAGCCGCCTGTCCACAATTCCTTAAGGCCTGGAGTTTGCAGTCACTGATCCTGCATACCTGGGTTTTTCACTGGGTTCTGGAAGTTTGTGGCCGCTGGGATTGATAGGGGGTAGGGGAAGGGACAATGCCTGCTCCCGTCTGAGGCACCCCAGTGAAATAAGCCTGGTGCAAGGTCCAGAGGCATCTCTGCAGCAAGCTGCTCGGTTCCAAGATTCATTTGTGAGTCTCCAAATTTAGTATATTTAGTCTACAAAAATTTACATAGTAAAAATTAGGCAAAAGTACATTTCAAATATGTATGATGACTCAAAATTTCACTGAAGATTTTCCACAAAGATAAAATAACTGATTATAGCACATCATAGGCCCCAGTTCTCTTTTTGTACATATATTCATGAGCAGACAAACACAACTTCATAATCCAAACTCTTCTCTCTTCCTTACTGAGACCTACCTCCCTTTTAAGTAACAGAAAATTTATTTAAACGTGAATGCATAAAAGATGTGTTAAGAAACATTTTTTTCTCCTTATTTTTTGAAACTTTAATTAAAATGTCCCAGCTGATCTATCTGCTAATGATTATTTGGACAATGATGCAGAGAATCCTTTTTCTCAAAAGAATGAACACCTTCTAAGCCAAGAACAGCTTTGGGTCCAGATGTTACTGTTGTTCGTTCTCACCATTAATCACCAAACATTGCAGTAGGACCCACCATGGATATTATTCAAACAGAGACTCAATTAAATTCAGAGGCAGTCCATTTAATCTTCATCAGTTCAAACAATGGCAACTTCATTTTTCTCAAGCAAATGTTGAGTCAGAGAAGAGAAACTTTAGAGATTTTCATTTCATTCGATATTGTTATAAAGTAACTGGATTTATAGTTTGACTTTGGACAAAGGAGAGCCACAGACTTTTTCTGGAATGCAATGCTACGTGGAAAATGAAGTATCATGTATCAGTAGGTACTAATTGTGGTAATTTTTTGATAAAAAAGAAAAAGATTCTTTTGCTCCTTTAAAATCTCTGGTAATGTAAGAAAGGAAAAAATACTCTGTTTTGACTTGGCAGAATTAAGATGAATTTGGAACAGAGAATTAGGATAAGAGGAATAAAGAAGGACATATCAACTCATATATTATTCACTCATCTATACCATGGGGAGAAATAGCACCTTCAAGGACTTATCATATATTATTCACTCATCTATACCAAGGGGGAAAATAGCACCTCCAAGGACTTATGGGAAGTCCTTGCTAAGGCAGCCTGTGGGTGAGGGGGATGAGGCATCTATGATAAAGTGCGGTATCAAAGTATAGAAACCTTTCCTGCTGTAGTGCCCACTGTGGGCATGATTCTGACTTCTCACTGTGTCGTAAAAGCAGAGGGAGGATTAACTGAATGTCTTTCACCATTAATTTGGGTCCAGTCGGTTTATCTTAAGATATCCACTAAGGTAACAAAAATCTTCTTGGAGAACACTGTCATCATGTAAAACCTGCATTAGGGTTCTTCAGAGAAAGAAAACCAGAAGCAGATAGATATATAATAGAGAGAGAGAGAGACAGAGACAGAGACAGAGATAGACAGACAGACAGACAGACATTGTAAGAAGTTGACAAACAACCACAACTTTGGATCTTGACAAATCCCAAGATCTATAATTAGCAAGCTATAGACCCAGAACAATTGTTGTAGTTCCCCATATGAAATCTGGAAAGTTGGAGACTTAAGAAAAGCTAATTCTCTACTTAGAATTCAAAGACAAGAAGGATCCATGTCTCAACTTCATCATTCAAGTGACTAACGTTCTCTCTTTCTCAGCCACTTTACACTCTTCAGGCTTTTAACTGACTATATGAGGGCCACCCATATTGCAGATTTGCTTTACTTGGTCTATCAGTTCAACTGGTAATTTCCTATATAAGTACCTATTAGTACACCCCCAGAACAATATTTAACCAAGTATCTTGGCAACCCATAGCCAGTCAAGTTAACATAAAATTAAACATCACAACCTCTCACACTATGAGTGATTTTAAGATACTAAAGCATCTCCCAAACATAAACATCGCATAGATTATACATGAAGAAAGAGAAATCTCACGAAAATTTAAAAGTTTTAGTATTCTCTTTCACGTTAAATTCTATAAGATCCTGAAAAACTAAGATGAGTTAACCCTGAAGGGAGGAGGAGAAGGAGGGAAAACAATGATCATAGTTATAATGGTAAAAATAGAAACAACAGCAAACACAAATATAGAACCTACCCTTTGCCTGTCACTCTATCAAATATACTTTAAGACTTTAATAAAAAATCTTTTTAATCGAATGGAAAACAGAGGCAAAGAAACGCTCTTTATTTTCCCAAAGTCACAGAGCTAGGAAGAAGGTGAGTCTGCAGTGTTATGCAAAGTGCTTGACTTCAGATATTCATGTACTTCTTCTCACTTCAGTGCTGTGCAAAAAAAATACAAATATAATGATGGTAGTCCAGGTACCAATTGAATAAACAAGGGCTCTGGTGCCAACAGAACAAGTCACTACATCCTAACTCACAAATAAGAAAGGTTTTGTCATGTTAAGAGTTTGTACTATTGCAATGAAACTACTGGGCCACCCAGTCCCATCTTCATGATGGCTCCACCCTACCTCTAGTGAGGCTGTAACTCACAGATATAGAAGAAGAATTCACTTCAAGTCATGAGCTTTCTGGTCAGACATTTAACCAGCTTCTTACTATCCAATCCACATCCAATGGGCTCACAATGAGTCATTTCTTTATCCAGCATCTGAAGACATCTTTCCAGTAAAAGCACGAGCACACCACATCTGCTTGTTGAATGTCTTTTAGCAGCTTTCAGTTACTTGAGAATAGAACATTTTCCCCTGCAGCTTCATCTCATAGCTCCTCTCCTGCTGTTTGGTCAGGATAATTTGCACCCTTATATCACAGGGCCATTGCTCATACTAGTTCCTGTACCAGAAGAACTCATCCTAGGAAAGATTATTGTGATCATGGTCTTCCTTTTTATTTTTTAAGATAAGGAATCAAACTTTATTTCTTCAGCCATTAGATTTCTCCCAAGGAATTTCAAGCATCTCAGGAGAAACCCCTCATTTGCCTAGATCACCAACTATAAGTCTCATGGCATTGCTTACCTCTTTTTAAACTTTTTAGTACCTGTTCCAGCTGCAGTTGTACATTCCTGTTATACCGGTCTGTATGACCAAAGGACAGCACTATTTTTGTTCTGCATTAGAATTTTATTCCCTGGAAGGGTATCTAAACAAGCAAAAGAAAAAATATTCTTCCAATCAAGGAATGATAGAATAGCAATTCTAGAAGGAAAAGAACGAGATCACCAAAGCAAGAACAAGCATGCCGTTGTAAAGAATGGGTAGGCAGTGCAAAATAGATGATTAGAACTGCTACTATAATGATGAAGATAGGACTAAAAAATGAGCTAATTTATAAGAGGTTAAGAATTCTGAGTTAAAGACAACACACTTTCAAGTTTTTAGACTATGGGGTGGGTTGAGTCTCCCTCCTGACCCCAAGCAGAGCCCCAGCAGCCAAAGACCTCTGGAACCCAGCCACAGCCATGCTTCAAGGCTCCACACGCTTGGACGAGCCTCACTCATGAAGGAACTGGCAAAGGAACCCAGGTGTGTGGGACCCAGGGCTGATATCTCCAAGCCTGCTTGGATTGAGACTGGGCCTCTTCTGTCCAGATCCCCCATTTTCCAGTAACTAGGCAGTGATACCCACTAACTTTCTCTGGTGCCCTGCAATCCCATCAATGACCAACACCCAGAGACTATAAAACCAAGCTCCCAGAAGACATCTTATAGCCTAGTTCTCCCTCACAGAGAACCTAGAAAGCTACTGAGCGCTTCCTGCCCGCACAGGAGAGCCTGGCAAGCTCCTCGTGGAGTATTCATAAGCCAAATACAGTAACAGTGACGGGTCTCATTCTCCTGACCCTGAAAGAGCCTCTAATGTGGCCCCATTGGGAAGGACAAATAAAGAGAGGTTGCTAAAATCTCAGGACTAGGACAAATGGATGTTACTGGGCCTACTCAAGCAAATCGACGATAAATGGGATGACAGTGATGCAGTGATGGGAAGACACAGACAGATTTTCTGAGCTAGACAAACAGAATCAGCTGTAATAAGGTAGTTTTGGCCATTATTACACCTTGGATTTATTCAAGAAGTTATAGATAAAGCTAATAATTGTGCCTAAACATAAAAGATTCTGATTTAATTCATATAAGTTATGATCTAGATCAAAGATTCTTAAGTTTGTTTGTCCTTTTCCAGAAAAAAAAAATTACTCAGTTTCCACCCTGAAAATCTAACTTCTGTAAGGGAACAAAAAGTGTCCTCCCCAATTGCACCTGAGGCTATTACTGCACCCTCTGGATAATTATAGCTCCCGTCTTGGGGATAATATAGCCCACATTGGAAGACAATGATTCTAGATATCAGTTGTAGAAGCTCCAAGAAAACATTATTTTACACAGAAAACTTTGGGGATTGCAACTTTAGGAAAATCACCCTGAAACCTGTTTTTGTTCCATTGGTGAGATCCACCATGACTACAGAGATATTGGTGAGGAACTTCCCATACTACAAGTCATTCAGGACACAAGTGACTTGTGTTCTGCCTAGCCATGACGATCATGGAAATCTTTTCCAAAGAAATATTGCAGGCCTCAAATGTCAGGCTGAGATGACAAGTCAGACAGGGGCAATAAAGAAGAGAAGTGAAAGATGATTCCACGGTTCTCATTTGGGGCAACAGCAGGGATGGTGCTGGTACAAATGAAGAAACTGAATGAGAAAAGGAACAGGAAAAGAAAAGGGAGGAGAAACAAAGAAAATATGCTGCTATGTTCTCTGCCCAGTCATTTTAGCCTTCATCTTCCTCCTCTCACTCTAGGGCTGTCACAACTAAATTAAGCTAATGCTAATGCCAACCATTCTGCCAGGGACTAGCCAAGGTGGACAGATTGAGACTGCTGCAGATGACAGGACATCTATTTTATCTCTGACGGCCCAGTGCTGGGGCCTCCCAGCTTGAAGCATCCCAGCATAGAATACTTCCCATAGGACACCAGCATTTCAGACTTGTCACTGGCCTGTCTGAAAGGAGAGGGCACAGTTCAAGAGGAAGCATCAGTCCCAGGAGCCCATAGATCACAGCCTCTACCTGCACTCCTGGAAACGCATCCCCAAGCAGATGGGAAGCCAGCGCGGAACTCAGAGCACAGATGCCGCATGCTCACACAGCGCCTGGGTGAGCTATGTGGTTCTCCTTTTTTTTTATTTCTTATCTAATAACAAGCTTCCAGTCACCCGATCAATATTGCCAGCACACTGCCGCGTACCCCACTGGGCATACTTTGCTGTCTCTATTACTCTTTTAAGGGAAATAATTATCTGTGCACACACCCGTGTAAAAATTATTTATAGCCAATGGTTCTGCTCTCAAAATGAACCACTTGAAAGGGCATCTTTACAAAGGTCTTTCTCTGTGTTTCACATTGAAAGCTTGTGCAGCAAAGTTTCATTTTGTGATGTCCCACAGCAGTTGGGACATCACTTTCAGTTTTTGTGAAAGTAAGGTTTGAGGCTCTAGATCTGTGCGCAGAAGATGAGAGAGGAAAAGATAGCAGAAGGAGTAAAGCAACTCCCTGGCAGGGCACAAATCCCATTCCATGAGGGGTCAGCTACTGAACCTGGGCTCTCACATACGTGACCAGTTCTTTGAGCTGACTCTCCTGTCCGTAGATGGATTTCATTCAACTACCCTTCCTAATAAGGCAAACTCCAAAAAGGGCAGAAACTGGTTTTCCTGTTACAATCATATTATGACTGAATATAAGGCAAGGAAAACAGCATATAAGGACAGTGCCTTGCGTCTGCAAAGCTCTAAGTTATGTTCTTACATAAACCCCATGAGGCTTGTTCTACCTCAGCCCTGCTCTGGGTCTCAAACTTGAACTGTGTGAACTGGTTGCCCCCTTATCTCTGGGCATGACCCCAGTCTCTTTGAGTACTGTTTGGAAGATACACACACACATACACACACACACTCACACACACACACATACTGACACACACATACTCACACACACACACACACATACATACACACACACTCTAAAAATATAGACTATCACAGCAGTTGGGACATCACTTTCGAATGTATATAAAGATCATGACAATAGCTACAATTTATTGAGCATGGAGCATTTGCCACACTTTGTCTCTTGAAAGATTTGCCAATTCAATTCACCGGAAGGGAAAATGAGAGTTAGCTCAAGCACTGCCCCAAGGTGAGGGATAGTATACTATGGTCCACGTGTCAAATTCATTTTTTGTGTCTTGATGACTTTTACATGTTTTAATGGCTGGGAAAAGTCAAAAAAAGAACATTTTGGACTGAAGCAAGTATAGCAGTCAAGACGCTTGCCCTGCATCCTCACATGCAGCCGACCTCAGTTCAGTCTTTGGCACTAGGCACCCCTGAGCACAGAGTCAAAAATAAACCTCGAGTACAATCAGATGTGCCCCCTCCAAAAAAAATGTTATAAGAACATTTTGTGACATGCAAACTTCTATGCAGCTCAAATTGCATATCTACAGACCCTAATGAAGAACAATCATGCTCATTTGTTCCCTTGTTGGCTATGTTGTTTGTGCTATACTGGCAGAGTTACATGGTTGAAATAGACTCTATGTGACCTGCAAGGTCTAAAATATTTCTTATCTGGCCCCTTATAGCAAGCTTATTGCCCCCGGTCAGAAGGTCACATGGTCAGTGAGCAGCAGCAGAGGTGGGATTCAGACTCCTTTTTCTTCTGGTTCCAAAGGGTATCATACTTAAAACAACATCTCTTTATTTTGAGCCTCTTATATGCCTGTAAGGATCACAGCCATGTTCAAAGATCTCAATTCAGCCTCAAAAATGTCATCTATTTCCCAAAGGTACAACCAGCCTTTGGCTCACACCCGAACCCCATTTTATCCAAAAGAGAGAGCATTGTAAATTGACCATCATCATCCCATCCACCTGAAAACAAAAACAAACACACTGATTCCTTCCTCTTAGGTGCCATTGTTATACTCTTTCTGAATAACAGAAAAATCTGGCTGTAGAGATAGGATAGGAGGTAAGAAGGAACTTGCCTTGCATGCAGGCCACTCTAGTCTGAATCCCAGGCCCCATATAGGGTCCCCCAAGTACCACCAAAAGTTAACCCTCAGCCAGAAATAAGTCCTGAGCACTGCCGTGTGTGGCTCCAAAACAGAACAAAAATGAGACAAAAAAAATAGAAAAATAGTGAGTGTCAAGTCAGACCTAGAGAAAGTAGACAGGGCAAGGGTAAGCCAAGGAAACAGTCGCTGACCGTGGCCACCTCAGGGCCATTTGCCAAGGAGCTTACTTTCTTCCCCCCACACCTTGCCAGCTGGGTTTTGGAGACCTCCTGCTGTCATATATTTGTATGAGAACTCAGAGTAAAAAACAGATATGATTGAAAGGCTGAGATAAATATTCCAGGTCCACCAAAAAAAAAAAAAGGCAGGAGAAACATCTATGAATATTTGAAAGATCAGACATCAAAGGAAGGAGAAAATGAGAAATTGCTTGGTGTTATCCGAGGAAAATTGTAAGCTGATAAGAAGGAGTGTGGGGAAGCATTACGGCATTACTTATTCAGAAGCACAGAGAATTCAGAGGCACATCTAGCCCCAATAAGCTTTGCCAGGCCCTTTCTAGAAAGGATGGTGACCTGCTGCCGGGTCCACCCTCTCCAGGTAGAAGGGAGTTCAGTTCAATTTCCTGTGTCTTTTACTCTTTTGTTCCAAAACAACATGGATTCTTTCCTCATAAACATGACCATGACAATGAACACACATACACACACACACACACACACACACACATACGTGCATACTCAATAAAACTGTGAAATTGTTTGTTTTGATCAAAACACAGTCCTTAATTGTGCCTAGCATGAAAAAGCAACCCAAACACTTTAGTTTGTCAAACATATAGATCATTTTAAAATGTGAAGGAAAAGTGAGAGAAACAGATGTAAAATTGTCTGGGAGAACGGACAACTTTATGATTTGTTTGTCATCTTCTCCCTCCTCGCCTTCACATAATATGTAGCATACCCCAGGACAGCTCATAAAGTGAGCCAACGCCACAAAATCACCAGCTTTTACGGAGACAGTAATGAACATAAGATACCTTAGTTGAAGTTATAAATATGGAGACACTTCTAACATTAAAAAAACAAGTGGAAGTATTTTGTAAACCAAAAATATTCAAATGCCTTGAGAAATGGGGATGTTTGGAACTAAAACTACTGCATAAATATCTGCAGTTTAATCCATAGACTCTTTCTCTGGGATTTACAGCTTTTCACCATTTTTAATGCTATCTTTCTGGCTTGTTTGAAAATAGTTTGCAAATGCTTGTGAATTGACTTTGAAGAGGAGGCGTGTTGAGGTCTCTGAAGAATTCTGTCTGGGGAATAGAAAAAAATGAGCCCCAGCCCGACAACTGTCTGTTGGCTATTTTCTTCTAGGTGTTTCTAAGACCCAGCATGCCCTTGGACAGACAATTTTTGCTCATGTAAAAGTGAAAATGTTCTCTCTCTCTTTATCTTCCACATTGCAAAGATTAAGACACTTCAGACTTCCCAAGTTCCACAGCTGTGAAAGCCTTTCAGCGTCACAGATATTAATATGTCTCACACCGATGCAACTTAAATAGCTTTTTAAAAATCGAATCTATAATACTATGTCTATTTACTGTTACTTGACAAGTACCAGATTTGATTGAAAAAGAGTTTCTCCAAACATTAAGTATTCAGAACCGTCAAGCAAAGATAAGAAGAGCATTTTAGGGGATTAAAGGCAAACAGAAAATGAGGATGAGGGGAGGACAGAGAAAATTAAAAGAGCCAGGAAGTGAGAGTTTGAAAAATGACATTTCTAAGGACAAATGAAATTAGCCAAATTTAACTCTATTATAGGCATATATTTGGCAGTGCTTAAAACCGCCCAACTAAGTGTTTATATTCTTTTCCTTTGTGACAAGTTCTGCTCGAATGTTTCTCATCCTGGATAATGTTGCTAGCTAACACTTGTATTTCTCTGCTCTTCACTAAAGAAGTGACTAAAGTTACTTCTTGTTGTTCATTAAATAAATGTACCATTTGTGTAAGGCAAAAAAAAAGGGTAGGTGGCTTTGGTCCAAATTTCATGGGACAGAGAAATACAGAATACAAAGTATAAATGGTGCTTACATTTCACTTCTCACTCTCTGCTCTCTACGGATGTAAACACCGTCAAAAGGTACTTATTTCCCGAAAACCTCTTTCCCTTCTCTTTCAAAAGAAAATGTATTTTCAACTCCTTGGAAAGGCTTTCCAGAAAGAACCCCGTGACTTCCCCAATTAGAGGGTCTATTCAGTCCACAAGGCAGCCATCAGGACTCCTAAACCGGAGCAGGCGCCTTGCACTCGCTCTGCCACTTTTTGAGATTAGCAGGGAAATAACAGACACATTGTCAGATGGAACATTATACCATTTTGGCCCCCAAAAGAGATGTTAAGAGCTGTTGAGTTGTACAGCGCTGCTTAAGAAAGAAGATTAAGAGTTTGAGTAATGAATGCACGTATGTGTAGGCACCACACACAGACACACACAGATGCAGACACACACACACACACACACACACACACACACACTACCCAAAATGCAAAGCAACTACTCCTTTTGGCCTTTTACTTTTCTTTTTTGTTTTTTACGTCACATCCACCAATGCTCAGGGATTACTCCTGGCTCTACATTAAGAAATTACTCCTGGTGGTGCTCAGGGCTTATATAGCATGCCAAGGATTGAACCCAGATCAGCTGTGTGCAAGGCAATTGTCCTATAGGCTATGCTATCACTCCAGTCCTAAAACTTCATTGTTTTATTCTTTTGATAGATAAGTTTCCAGGAGATGCCACCACTTCTCTCCTTTTGGAAATTTTGCCCACTTCCTAAAGGTCAAAGCTAAGAACTAGCCTAATGCAGTCACATCGATGAACTGTCTCTGGCACCATATAAGCTCATTAATGGCCATGACCCCAGAGACTCACAAATAAATCTCAGAAGAGAGTCACCAGCAGCAGAGATACCTCCCGACCCTGCGCCAGGATTGAGTCACATCCATCCGCCCCAGCAGAGCCCCAGCAGGTGAAAGCCTCCAGAACCCAATCACTGCCACGCTCACAGACAATCTCCACATGCTCAGAGTGAACCTCACACGTGACAATGAATCTGCTGAAAAACCCAGGTATACAGAATTTGTGACGAAAATCTCCAGGCTCTCACAGAATCAGGAATGGCAACATCCCCCCATCTCCCTGTTTTTACAGGAACCTGACAGTAATTCCCATGAACTGCCTCTGGTGCCATATAAGCTCATTAATGGTCATGATACAGAGACTCACAAATAAATCTTGAAAGAGAGCCATAAGCTTTAGAGATACCTCCAGGTCCCAAAGTCACCATCCAGTTAAAACTTTAACTCCACTCTATTACCCTATTTAAAATTTTAGAATTCCTGGAGCAATATCTCATTCCCTAAGCCACTGATGTACCAGGAGTAGCACACCACATTTGATGGGGTATAAAGTAGAAGACAACCTATCTCAATTAAGAAAAATATATTAGCCCACAAAACCCAACCTGTAACATTATGTGAGTAATTTCTTATATAAGAGCTTAATGTCTCCAGGGTGAGATACAACAATCTTCACACACTTTGCTCTAAGTGAACTTTTTTGGATAATTTTTAGCAGATTATTCATAACAAGCAAAACAAAATAAATTATTTAGGATCTGTCTTTGGGACAGGCTTGGGCGATGGTGGGAAATTTCTAAATAATGGTGGTGGAAGGTATTGGTGTTGGAATATTCAGTGTAATAAATTATTGTGAACTGTCACTGTCATCCCGTTGCTCATCAATCTGCTCGAGTGGGCACCAGTAACGTCTCCATTGTGAGACTTGTTGTTACTGTTTTTGGCATATCGAATATTCCACGGGTAGCTTGCCAGGCTCTGCTGTGGGGGCGAGATACTCTCAGTAGCTTGCCAGGCTCTCCGAGAGGGGTGGAGGAAACTAACCTGGGTTGGCCACATGCAAGGCAAACGCCCTACCTGCTGTGCTATCGCTCCAGTCCTATTGTGAAGAACTTTATAAAAATAATTTTTTAAAAAATATTTAAATAACTGCCCTACTAAGTAGCCACAGAGCTCACCACTCTCAGAGTGTGGACTCCAGCCAGTAACAGCAATATCCATCTCCTAGGAACTTCGAGACTTCATTACCCTTGGGAGTAGGGCCCACCAATCTAACAAGTCCTCTAGGTCAGAGGTTTTTATTCATGGGTCCACAAATCACATTTTGTCCATAGGCATTAACTTCAGATCCTTGAAAAAACTATTGCTGCTTACAAAGGACCAGTCTCAAATTCTGGTCCATGGACCAGTAAAGATCAGCTGTGGAAAAAAGCTTGAAAAGCACTGCTCTCATAATTCTGCTGTGCATGACATTTGAGAGCCACTATTATTGACCAGCTGAGCACAGAGTAGCACACCCAACTGAAACAGAGCACGTCAGCTCTACTCACAGTGTTGTCACAAAACTCTGTGAGAGTCTGCTGACAATGCTTTGGTGATATACATGTATTAAGGCATGTTCAGTTTCTGAGGGTTTTTGAGTATACTTGAAATCAGTCCATGAATCACTATAAAGGAGCACCTACTTTAGCTGATTCTAAGCATTTTCATCTGCTTTTTTGCAGTGATCTGCCAAATCAATAGCATGGCTGTTATTAAAATTTATAGCAATAGGACAGGTGTTACTACAATTAATAGCAGAAGACTCTGATGCGCAAAAATCTAAGGGTCTTGCCTCAAATCTGAGTTGACAACAGGCAGGGAATACTCCATATCCTGGGTCTGTTCCATCTACAAACTCTTTGCTTTCTATTTTATTCTACTCCCTTTTTTCTCCTAGATTTAGTATGTTGTAATAACTGTAGTAGTAAAAATAAAATACTAATAGCAGTGGTTGATCTGCTTTGCTAAAACAGAATGGAAATATACTGTTACTTAGTAGTGAAAGCATATTATTTCCTCTGAAATAAAGGAGGTTGGGGAGAATAGTTGAGGGGCTTGGAAAAGATAACTAGGCCACCAAACTCATCAATGTAATCGAAATCAATTAGACAAGAAAAAGAAGTCAGTCCTATGAATTGCTGATAACTCAAAGGCTCAATCCTCCAGTTTTGAATTTGCTAGTGTGGCACAATATAACCACACTAGGTTAAAATCTGCCTAAAAATCCAGTTTAACAAACATCTATTTGGTAGCCACTATGTATAAATCTCTGTAGGGGAGAGAGAGAGAGAGAAGGAGAGAAAGAGAGAGAGAGAGAGATAGAGAGAGAGAGAGAGAGAGAAGATTCTAAAAAGGTGCAAGGCATTCTTCCTATTCTCAGGGAACTTATAAAGAGGTAAAGAATTCTGTGAATGAAAACTAAGAATGGAACTCTATCTTTGGACACCAGACCTTTTTTCTGCACCCAGAAATGCTCAGGACTTATTCCTTGGTGCTATGCTCAGGGATCACTCCTGGTGAGCTCCTGAGGACAATTTTGGATGACAGGAATCAAATCCTGATGTGCAGCTTGCAAGGCAAACATCCTAATGGGAGGACCATCTCACCAGCTCACAGACACTGGACTTTTTTTAGCAGATCCATCCCCTACCACCTAATCAAGAGCAATATGTGATTCACCACCACCATCACCATTTCCCTTGTCATCAATATTTTCCAACTATAACCCCCTTCTCTACTCCTTTAAACAACAAAGTTTCACACGCAAAAAAGCATTTCTAAACATTGTCTTCTCTCATTTGTTCTTGAATACTCTTCAATCTGGATTTAAACCTTCCTAGTCAACTATAGCCACCATGTCAAAGCTATTAACAATTGCCAAATTGCATAGCTTAGTGGTAACTCCTTGGTCTTTTATCTTTTTCAACACATCACCCTCCTAAAATGTATTTGAGTGTGTGTGTATGTGTGTGTGTCACTTCTAAGACAACATCTGTCAGCTTTCCTGTTTCAATGGTTGTTCCTTAATAGTCTCCTTTTCTTGCTCCTTCTCACATTCTCACATCCAAACATTGACGTGTCCCAAGACTCATTCCCTGACCTTTTCTATTGCACTAGCTTCCTGGCTGGGTGATCTCTGACTCTAAATACCATCTATTAGCTGATGTCTCCTCATTTTTTTTAAACTCTAAGCCTTCATGCCCCACCCTGAACTCCAGACTATCCAATTTTTTTCTTGCCACCTCCATTTGGATATCAAATAAGTTTCTCAGGCTTTGTGGACTCAAAACTGAATTCATATTTCCAACTCACCAATAATAAACTTACTCTTTCTATTGTCTTCTCCTTTTCAATAGGAAAAGGGCAATTTAACATGCTGGGAATAGTACAATATTCAGTAGGCTGGTTAGCCTTTTAGTTGTTCAAAAGCTGTAGCATTACTTCTCATCCTCTCTCAGGTACTACTCCTAATTAATCAGTAAATAGTGTCATCTGTGCTTTGAAACTTTGTCTAAAATCCAACATTTCTGAAAAACACTGGCACCATCTTGCTAAAAGAATCTAGTTTATGACAACTTTACTGTAAAATGGTCACACTATTTCAATAATCTCTTATCTTCTTGCTTCCATTATTTACTACCAACAGTCTACTACCAATAGAATAATCTTTTAAAATATGTCACTTTTCTGCTTAAATTTTCCTAATGACTGCCTATTTCATTCAGAGGAAAGGCTAAAAGTCTTACAATATCAACCCTGTGTGATAAGATCTTGCTATCTCTCCAATGTCATCTCTAATGTACTTCTTGGGCTCATTCTTCTCGTATATATTGATTTCTTTCCTCTTCCAAGAACTGAAGACACATTTGCACCACATGCTCCTAACACATGCTGTTCCTTCTGTGTGGAATATTTCTTAAACATTTACATTATTTGTTCCTTCATTTCCTTTTAGACTTTCCTTAGAAACCATCTAATAAGAGAATTCATCCCATCTACTTTTTGTGTGTACACACACATATCTACAATGTTATTTCTTACATGGAAACTCTCCTCATTTATCCTGCTTAATTATTATCCATTGTCATTAGTACTGACAGTTTCTATTTATTCCATTCTAGTCATAGGACTGTTTATTACTAAATACATGATTTAATATGATAATATAAATATAAAATTGGTGTTTACATTTGCTTGATTATTGTTAATACATTCAACTATTTTCTATCCACTAGCTTTTATTCAATGTTTTGAATATGAACCCATTTTCCAATACAAATCCATTATTTTAGTAGATTAAAAAAAAAGAAATCACTGCTAATTTCTCATTTGGAGAAGGATCAGGCCATACCTGGTGTTTCTTGCAGGCTCATCCTAGCTCAGTGCTTGGGGTCACTTCTGGCAGTGCTCAAGGAACCATGTGTTGCCGAGGGATCAAACCTAGGACTCTGGCCTGCAAAACTTACACTCTAGCCTGTTGAGTTATCTCCCCAGCACAGTAAATTTTTCTTTTCTTTTATGTGGTGGTGTCTGATAGCTATGATGATGATATCAGTGATTATGGTGATAATATTTGTTAAATATATGTATTTAATATAAAACTTCCTAAGTGTTATACTACTTTCAGGTAACTCTGCAAGTTATATTTCATCATCCTCATTGTTTACATAAGTAAATTACAGCTCAGAGGAGTAATATGACTCCTCTAGTGAGTATCGAAATTGATATTGGCATCCAGCAACCATAGACCATATTATTTAAATTTCTGTTTTTATCATTCACCTTTGGCTTATCCCAAAACCTTGTCTTCTTAATTTTTCTATCAAAATATGGATCTGAAAGCCAAATATAGAATACTTTATATAACAGTATAATTATTTATCATTGTAATGTCTAGGAAGATTGCTTACAGAGTGCCTCAGATAGAAAATTTAGAGATAGTTTGGTTGGCTTATTTAATTCAGCTTCAGAGTTTTGTAGAAAAAACTTAGATGCATAGATTCTTTGTCTTAAGATATATTACTGGTATGGAACAGAATGGATGACTTGATTAGAAACAACATCTTAGAAAATCAGTCAAATTCAAAGCTACTTTTTACCTTATGTGTGTAGAAAACACAAAACACACATTTGTGTGTTTTGGCCTGAGACAAGATTCTGAAACACTCTAGCCACTGATTTGCTCAGAATGCAGATACTATCTACTTTATAGACTTGTTTGCAAAGCATGATTTAATTTGTGTATGAATCTTTTTATGTCTGTGTATATGTATATACATCACTGTATCACTGCATCACTGTCATCCAGTTGTTCATCGATTTGCTCAGGCTGGCGCCAGTAACATCTCCATTTGTCCCTGTCACGTTCGGGGTCAGGGGAATGAAGCCCATTATTGTTACTGTTTTTGGCATATTGAATACACCACATGTAGCTTGCCAGGCTCTGCCATGCACGATTCTACCATGTATATACATAAGTCCACAAATATATGACTTACCACAATAAATCATAGTAAATAATTACTAGAGCTCAAGTTCTATGACAACCAGATATGTGTTATTGATCATTCCTTTCCTCAAACAGAACAAAATGTTAATCTCCACAGGGAAGTTCCTACTGTTGAGCCTGTGTTCAATACCAAAATCCAATTTTTCAATCTTCTTCAAGTATGAATACAATGATAACACCAGAGATATTTTTCCTACTTTCTACTTTTAGCTTAACATCACTTTTAATTAGTTCTCTCTATCAAGGAGATGAGAAAATGAAAAAGGGAGATATGGTAGTTCTAAAATGAAAAAAAAAACACTCCTGGGGGCTGGATCAATAGCACAGCATTTAGGGTGTTTGCCTTTCTTTTTTTTTTTTTTTTTTGCAGTTTCTAATAAATTTATTGTTGGATTTCCCCCAGAAGTTTGTATTTTTTTTATTTTTAAATTTTTTATTGTGGAAAGTTACAAAGTTACAAAGTTTTCAGGTTTAAATCTCAGTTATACAATGCTCGAATACCCATCCCTTCACCAGTGCTCATATTCCACCACCAAGAATCCCAGTATAGCTCCACCCCGCCCCCTCAAGGGTGTTTGCCTTTCACTCGGCCAGCCCGGGTTTGATTCCCAGCATCCCATATGGTCCCCTGAGCCCCTCCAGGAATGGTTTCTGAGTGCAGAGCCAGGAGTAACCCTTGAGCAGTGCCGGGTTTGGCTCAAAAAGAAAAAATAAAATAAAATAAAAATAAACTCTCCAATACATGGAAGGTGGATGCACTAAACTAAGCAGTTGAAAAGTACATTTGAAAATATTAAAATATGTTTTTAGAGTTTATCAAAAACTTCCAGTAATAGAAATTGTGCTCAGAAACAAAAGAAAAATATTACTTTGGCTATATCTATTCACTTGTCACGTGTCACTTGTCATCCCATTGATCTTTGATTTGCTCGTGCAGGTGCCAGTAATGTCTCCATTCATCCCTGTCTAGTGCTAGTGTAGCCCAATAGTAACTGCTTGCTCCAGGAACACAAAGAGCCTCAAACCGTTCATTCAGGGTTTTGACTAAGAAGTCTGACCATCTTGTAGGTGGTCTTTTGACATCCCGTGGAATCTACTTGGTAACAGCTCTAGTATAGCAGTCATCTCTAAATCGCATTAAATGCCCAGCCCATCTGATTTTTGACACCTTGGCAAACAAGACAGAGTCCCTGATTCTTGACCATCTATGGAGGTCGAAACTATGGATTCCTTCTCTCACTTGAGTGAGATGTGATACTCCAAGCATAGCTCTTTTGATTCCTCTTTGGGAGACCTGAATAGCGTTCTTGTCCTGTTTTCATAGGGCCTAGGTCTCTGAGGCATATGTTGGTGCAGGAAGAACAGTGGAGCCGAAAAGATGTGCCAGGAGATGGAATTTCTCCATTTTCTTAACCACTCCTTCGACGCTCTTGAAGGCGTTCCACGCTGCTCTCTTCCTACTGCACAGTTCTGGTGCCAAGTTGTTCCTCATGTTGAGTTCTTGACCCAGGTACACATAACTGCTGCATTTGGAGATGTTCATTCCATTGAAAGCAAATGGAGCGTCAGGGACTAGTTCATTTTTCATGAACATCGTTTTGCTGAGATTCAGCTGCAGTCTGACCTTTCCACACTCATGGTCGAAGCTGGCCAGCATTTGTGTCACTTGGCTAATATTTGGCGTTGTGAGAATGATGTCATCATTGAAGCAGAGGTGGTGTAGCACATGCTATGCTTTTGTAAACTGGGAGTCATTTGACTCTACATGATATTTTCCTCCTGGACATCTGTTCTCTTGACCTAAGCCTCAGCTGCCCTTACTTCCTAGCACCCCCAAAAGCAGGGTCCCAACGAGGAACAGGATGGACCCAGGGCAAGCAGTGAGTTGTGTGCTACTCTGGCATCGAGATGGGCCTGGCCAAAGTGCCTAATGCTTAACTACAAGTTAAGAGCTTGATCATGAACAAACGTTGTCATGATCCAAACAAAGATAACTAGATTTGGACCCTGCTAGGGTGAGGAATGATTAATCTGGCCTGAGTGCTGTGGTCTGAGCCTGTGGCAAGATGTTGCCAGGAGGGTTGCCTTGCAAGCCTCAAAGTATCTCTTGCTATGTCCATACAAAAATAACTAGTATTAAGATGTTAATGAGTATTTGTAATAAGGAGAGGAGAAAAAACCCTTAAGAGGTATTTTGCCTACTGACAGTCAGGAAGGGCTTTGGAATGCCCTAGGTTGTGTTCCCTCTGAACCTAACAGCCCTCAGGAAGGGCTTTCTTATGTTGATTTTGCTACCTGGCAGTGTGTAACCTAGGGGCCAGGGCGAGAGAAAAAAGGGAGGAGAGAGATGAGAATCCAGGCTGCAGTAGATTTAGAGAGAGGATGGAGCCGAGAGTGCAGGAGGTGAGAAAGATGGAAGATTGAATAAATGGTAACGAATCAGCAACCAGCTTGGTCCTCGTTCTTCCTTCGCCTGTCCTTGGCCAATGGCCGTTCTGATCCAGCCCATACACAGTGGTTCCAGAGCACCGAACGCGGGCGGTGAGACAGAGCCACCCGGAGAGCCCGCGAGTGCACACGCCCGTCAGCATGCTTTAGTTTTTTACAGTTGCTGACCATCTATCTTCACTCCCATTGCAGTCATTGCGTGATGTTCTCGAGGGTGGCACTGAAGAGTTTCAGTGAAACAGTATCACCCTGCCCAACCCTTTTCTTTACGTCAGTGATCATTTCCTTGTAGAACGGTGAGATCCTGATGGTGAATTCATAATACAGTTTGAGGAGGATCTTGATGTACTGAGTTTAAACGCCCTGTTTGGCTAGGGTTTCGATGACTGCTTCAGTCTCAGCATAATCGAAGGCCTTCTTAAATCTATGAACATTAGACAGAGCCGCATCTTGAGCTCTCACGAAACTTCAATGAGTTTAGTCACTGTGTGGATATAGTCAATCGTGCTGAATCCCCTTCGGAATACAGCTTGCTCACATGGTTGTCCTTCATCTAGTGTTCTGCCTGTTTTATTCAAGATGACACGAGTGAACAACTTGTAGACAACGGATAACAGGAGGATTGGGCGATAGTCACCGATGTCATGGATGTCTCCCTTCTTGTCCAACAGAACTGTCTTGCTGGTTTTCCATTGGGGTGAAACCTTGTATTCAGACAGATAGCATGCGAATAGCCAAGCCAGTGTATTGACGAGTACTATTTCTATTATTGGCCTTCAAAACTGAACACAAAACTCCCTCCCACATAGTCAACCCAGTTTCTCTTGAAATTTAAAAGACAAGCAATTTTTTTAAAATGACACTTGGAAACTAACTTAAGTAACTATAGAAATGTATCCATCCCTCACTTACCACCTTTCTACAGTTCCCTGTGATTCTAAGGATAAAGTTTATTCACTCACTGACACAGTGCAGTACCTCTAAACCAGGCCTATATCTCTGTCTCTTTAGTCTTCATCTTCCACTGCTATCCCAAACATATTTGGCTTTCTGCCCTCTTTTCAGAAGAAATTAAAAAAATTACTGTCCACCACCCTGGAACTCTAGCTTCTCTAAGTGAATAAAAGAGAAAGAGCCTCACAATTACACTGGAAGCCCCACTTCCTCCCTCTAGAGGTCCACTTTGGGAATGACCACGCTGCTCCTTCACTCTCAATTGTTAATCTCTAAGCCTACACATAAACTGTTCCCTTGGTCAAACGAGCAGGGCTTTCTCCCACTCTGGTTCTCCTATGTTTATAGACAGGCTTCACAGAAAACAAAATGAAGCTGCAACTGCTTCAAGCTCTTGAGGAAAGATGAGCTTTTTTGAGAGGGGAGCTATTTACCAAATGAAAAGTGTACTAAAGGTTAGCAAATTGTAGCACATAAAGTTAATTGACAAGCACAATGGTAGAATTCAATTACCACCATACAAAATCGGGGGTAATCCCAGAAGAACCACACATCCTCTAAAACAACCAGAATATGGTTTACATGTAGGCTATATTTTAAAAAATGAAACAAGACAAAACAAAAACCTTATTTTGTAGTGTTCTTCTTTATTATAGCAATGGGGAAATAAAAGAAACACAGAGATTGTCATTTCACCCCATGATATGCCAAAAGGTGGAATGAACTAGATTATAGGAGGGATTCGATAGATTATATTTGTGTAATTTAAAAATATTTTAGATATTAGCAAATTGCACAAATGACTGTCACTCGCCTTTTATAAGTTAGTTTTCAACAAATGTTAATGTGCAACCATTACCTTTATAAATAAGTCCTGCCACATGCTAGCTATATAATTTGAAACAAGTCACTTAAATTATTTAACTTTCTTTAGAAAATTGAGATCAAGATTATGGGCTAGAGAGGTAGTTCAGTGGATACGGCATTTGCTTTGTATGGAAACTACAAGGTTTCAATACCTGACACCCCGTATGGTTCCCTGAACACTGCCTGGAGAGATTCCTGAGCACAGAGCCAGGAGTAAGCTCTGAGCACCACTGGTGTAGCCCAGAAAAAAAATCATGCTCTCACCTCTCACAAGACTGATATGAATGATAAATAATACATGATGTTTAAAAGTGGCCAGTAAATTCTCAAGCATAATAAAAAACAAAATTATGTTGTATTGATATGCAAGTATTTTTTTTCAAATTCCTGTTCCTTGAAGAGGACTTCTGTAATGACGCTGTAGCACTGTAGCACTGTCACACTGTCGTCCTGTTGTTCATTAATTTGCTCAAGAGGGCACCAGTAATGTCTCCATTGTTAGACTTGTTGTTACTGTTTTTGGCACGTTGAATACGCCATGGGTAGCTTGCCAGGATCTGCCGTGCAGGCAGGATACTCTTGGTAGCTAGCTGGGCTCTCCAAGAGGGACAGAGGAATCGAACCCGGGTCGGCCACATGCAAGGCAAACGCCCAACCTGTTATTGCTTCAGTCCATAATGACCCTAAGGTCTAAAATAATAGGACTATCTCCCAAGGCAGACAAGCCATCTCTTCTATTCTTCCTGTTTCTTTCTAAGCCTTTCTCACTTTCCAAAATTATTATACGTAAAATTGCTTTACATGTTTTATTGTTTCCCTCCTAGAATATAAAAATTTATTAGGGCAGAACTTTTGTCTGTTCATTGATGAACTCAGTATCTGATTCAAAATGGGCACTCAGGAAATGTTTAGGAGAAAAAGGAAAAGAAGCAGCAAGAGAAGGCAATGTCTAGCTGCCACTGTTCTGAGTGTGATTTTCTCAGCTCATAAGATGAAATCAGCATCAATAGGGTGGGGCACGGGTGGGAGGGAGAAGTAAAAGTAGAGCAAGTACAGAATAGATTAAGTAGGCAATTCTCTGGTTAGGAACATAGTTTATCCTCATCACCAGAATTCAGTGTTGGAACAATTTAAGAGGAAAAATACCTGGTCTATTTAAGAGAAATATATCTGGTGCTATTTCATATAGCACAAGTCTATTCTCATACCAAGGTAAGGTCAACTCTACTGTACTCTCAGCGCTGCTTTGTACAATGTTTCCATCCTGATATTCTTTTTACTGGTCTAAGTGTTTGTGTTTGCTCATTCCTCTCTAGCGGATTTTAAATCCAAATCACTGCAGTAATTCATTTTTTATTGTTCTCTTGCTCAGCTTCAACACATGTACAGTAGTAGTATTCACTCTTCAGGGGGATAATGGCATTTTTGGAGATTTTACTGTAGTCATTACTCTTGCTTCTTTATTAAGAGACTTGACTTTAATCTTCTGCTTTAGCTATGTGGTTTATCTTATGAATATTAATATACAACCCAAAGGGATCTATCCAGTGAATATGAATTAGAGAGGGCTTTTTTATATTGAAGAAAGAGAAAGCCATTTTCTGGTAGGCACATCTTTCTGGGGTGTACGAGCTCTAATTTAATCAGCATGTAGTCATCATGTATGCCACCAGCACTCCAGGCCACGAAGTAATTGAAATGATTCAAGCTTGTTTAATAAAGTAATTTCAATTATAGCAGGAGTTGAGTCAGAAAATGTCAGCTGTACAAAGTTTATGCTGCCTGGAATCAGCAATAGGGCACCAACCGTTCATAGAGTACCATTGTGGCTGTAAGTTGTACTTTTTTAACCTTTGAAGCACTTTTGTTCACTGGAGACCAGGTTCTCTTGGGTGATCAGTTAGCCACGGAAGCCAAGTTTGATTTTTTTTCTGAAAATAGTATTCACAAAATTCACCGATGGCCTATATCTTAAAATTAAAGGGGTCAAAAATATGTGTCCTCTTTCCTCTAAATATAACCAGCATCTGCCTCTTCACCAGTCGCTAATGACTAGTGAAGTCATCATTTATGTTTGGAGCCACTAATGATGGAACACAGCTCAACAACTCCTCCTTTAAAATATAGCAAAAGAAATTCTACACATTTTTATTATAAAATATAATTATATGAAATTTAAATGTTCAGTCATTTCCATCACCAAATCATACAAAACTATTTTAGGCATATTCCATATATGCACTGCCAACATTTAATATATAATAAACTCTGGCACATTTTCCATTATTTTCTTTCTCTTCCTCTTTTCTATAATTTTCTTTTTCCTTGTAGCCAGTGTACTTCAGCACATATTATCTACATAAAAGCCTGAGTAGTTCTACTATCCTAGGTCTTCAAATCCAAAATCAGGATTTCACTATTGCTTTTTCTTTGTTCATCCCTTTCTTTCATTAAGAGGCTACTTTATAAAGAGGTGAATGACATTTGTTAGGTGGGCTACACTTGGTGGTGCTCAGGGCTTACACCTAAAATTACTCCTAGTGGTTTTCAGGGAGAGCATGGGATGCTGGGGATTAAACCCAGGTTGGCCAACTGCAAGGCAAGCACCTTGCCTGCTGTACTATCACTCCATCCCAAGGTGACTTTGAAAGTGATTTGTCATTGAGTTACAATATTTTGGTTTTCAGAGGTTTCACTTCACACCTTTATATGTATATGTTGCTCACTCTTTCCCCACCAAAGTTCTAGTACCATTCATCAATTAAAATATCACTTTGTGCATTATTCCCATGCTGTTCTTTACCTCTGATAATCACCAAAACTTTTACCACGAAGTTGTATAGCCATTTTTGCACATATAAATGAAACTGCCTTGAAATTGTCACTTGTTTATTTATTTCACTTAGGAGCATCACTCAATTTCTATGTATTCTATCTCCAAAGCATGATTTCTGATCTTTTTAACAGTAGATGAAATAGTTCACTGATTATATATATGAATTTACTCATCCAGTCATCTGTTTAGGGGCATTTAGGTTTATTTTGTTTTTTTTTCTATTGTTAATAGTTCTGCTATAAACTGTCACTGTAGCACTGTCGTCCCATCCTGTTGCTAATCGATTTGCTCGAGTGGGCACCAGGGCACCAGTAACATCTCTATTGTGAGACTTGTTGTTACTATTTTTGGCATATCGAATATGCCACGGGTAGCTTGCCAGGCTCTGCAATGCAGGCGGGATACTCTCAGTAGCTTGCCAGGCTCTCCAAGAGGGACGGAGGAATCGAACCCGGGTCTGCCACATGCAAGGCAAATGCCCTACCTGCTGTGCTATCGCTCCAGCCCTATAAACATAAAGGTAAAAATATCCTTTTGAATTAGTGTTGTACTTTTTCCTTTGACTATTTGAAGATACACTGTTCTTTGTCTACTGCTATTCTAGTATCTAGTGTTTTTCCTTATCTACAATTTTTCATCAAAACATATGCTTTCAAATCACCATCATGCAACCCAGAGGACCTTATCAAAACTTTTTATGAAATTATATCAATTCTCTTTTACTTCAGTGTTTTTGTTCAGCTCAATTTTATTAATCTAAACAAGGGTCTGCTTTTGATAGGGAGCCACAGTTAACTCCAAAGGTAATCAATTTATTTTTTATTTAATCAACAGTACATCATTGATATCCTCCACTTTTGATCGAATTCTAAATAACCCTCATGGATATTAAAGAAATCTTCCATTGAAACTAAATGAAGACAACAAAACAATTAACAGATGCTCTTAATATAAACATTCCTATAATTTCTTTTACAGGGAACATCACTTGTATCACTTGTCATCCCATTGATAGTTGATTTGCTCGAGCAGGAGCCAGTAACGTCTCCATTCATCCCTGTCATGTGCTAGAGTAGCCCAATGATATCTGCTCTCTCCAGGAACAGGAAGAGCCTCAAACCATTCATTCAGAGTTTTGACGAAGTCTGACCATCTTGTAGGTGGGCGGCCCCACGGTCTTTTGACCTCTCGTATAATCCACTCGGTAACAGCTCTAGTCCAGCAGTCATCTCTGAATCGCACTACATGTCCAGCCCATCTGATTTTTGACACCTTGGCAAACAAAACAGCGTCCCTGATCTTCCATCATCGACGGAGGTCGGAAATCCAGATTCCTTCTCTCACTTGGGTGGAATGTGATACTTCAAGCACAGCTCTTTTGATTCCTCTTCGGGATACCTGAATAGTGTTCTCATCCTGTTTTCGTAGGGCCCAGGTCTCTGAGGCATATGTTAGTGCAGGAAGAACAGTGGAGTCGAAAAGATGTGCCTGGAGCCAGAGGTTTTTCGTCCTCTTAACCACTTCTTTGACACTCTTGAAGGCATTCCACGCTGCTCTCTTCCTCCTGCGTAGTTCTGGTGCCAGTCGTTCCTCATGTTGAGTTCTCGACCCAGGTACACATAGCTGCTGCATTCGAGATGTTCATTCTGTTGACAGCAAATGGAATGTCAGGGACAAGTTCGTTTTTCATGAACATTGTTTTGCTGAGATTCAGCTGTGGCCCGACCTTTCCACATTTGAGGTCAAAGTCGTCCAGCATTCGTGCCACTTGGCTAATGGTTGGTGTTATGAGAACGATGTCATCAGCGAAGCGGAGGTGGTGTAGTTGCCAACCATCTATCTTCTCAAGGATATGTACTAGTCAAATACAGTTATAATGGAGCTAAGACAGCAAAAAAGTTGTAGACATCACTGTCACTGTCATCCCGTTGCTCATCGATTTGCTCGAGTGAGCACCAGTAACATCTCCATTGTGAGACTTGTTGTTACTGTTCTTTGGCATATTGAATATGCCACAGGTAGCTTGCCAGGCTCTCCGAGAAGGACGGAGGAATAGAACCTAGGTCGACCACGTGCAAGATAAACACCCTACCACTGTGCTATCAGTTCAGCCCAAGTTGTAGACATACAATGAGGTAATATTTTGTTCTTAATGTATTTTAAAATAAATATGAGATGGGTGGGAGATATAGGACAGGGGCTAAGTGCTTACCTTGCACACTGCCCACCCCAGTTTTATCTTAGCTCCTCATGTGATCCCCTGAGTACCACCAGGAGTGATCACTGAGCACAAAGTCAGAAACAAGTCCTAAGCACAGCGGGGTGTGACTCAAAAACAAACAAAAAAAAACAAATAAATAAACATGAGTTCTTAAGATTAGTCAACTTATATGTTACCAGAATATGTAGAACTAAATACATTTTTTGACCAAAGCTAAACATTGCCCTAAACTATCAGGATTCTATAAATTTCTTATGAGTTGGGGCCAATAGGGTCTTCCTGAAAAAATATTTTCAAACATATATTGGAAGTCAATAAGCTGAAATGAGTTAATACATAGATATTTGTTCTTTGCACCAATTTCTAGCTTAAACTTTCTTTTAAAATACTACGTCTTAACTTCTCATTGATCAATTCTGAATTCTAACTAGTAATATACTCAATTGAAAGCTATAAATACTGGGGCTGAAGCAATAATACAGCAGGTAGGGCATTTGCCTTGCACTCAGCCGACCCGGGTTCAATTCCCAGCATCCCATATGGTCCCCTGAGTACCGCCAGGAGTGATTCCTGAGTGCAAAGCCAGGAGTAACCCTTGAGCATCGCTGGGTATAACCCAAGACAAGCCCAAAAAAAACTTATAAATACTAAAAGTTTCTGGTTTATGTAGTACCTTATTTTATAATCCTCAAAAGAGTGTTTAAATGCAAGCTCATTATGAATTCAACTTTAAGGCTTAGAGATAGTAAATAGCATTTCCAAGGTTAGGGAGTTGTTGATTTTGAAAGAATCAAGCTCTCCTTAACTGTAATTTGTCCATTACCCAGAAGGTCATACTCCACAGCTTCAGCAAAGGAAATGTGCCTTTTTTATGTTTTAACACGAAACTTTCCCTGCTTAACACTTTAGAAAAAAGAAAAGAAATTAAAGGCTCAAATTAATTTGCGATGGGGGAGGGACAGATGAAATGATTATGACAACGGTATTCTTTGCTAAATACTCTTAATTTTTATATCATTTCAGGAAAAAACTTCTGTATTCAAAGGATTTCTCATATGCTGAGCTAATGATACCCAATCCTTTCTGAAAAGCAATATCTACTTCTTTTCTTTTTAAGGCTTACAAAAAAAGCTCTTGTATAGCATGACATCAAAAGCTTTTAAAGGGTGATAGTTGGATTCAGAATAGAAATGCAGACAAATTGCTAAAATTGTGGACAGATAAATTATGTACAAAGAGTACTTTCAATGTAAATCTTTCCAGGAGTGAAAAATGCAACGAAATTTTAAAGGTTCTTAAAGAGTATTCCATTCTGCAGCAGTCATCCTTGAAGTGCAAGGAAGTAGATAGAAAGGGGTGTCTTACCCAGTTTTTTATGGGGCAATTGAATAAAGAAAAGTAATGTGCAACTCTTCAAGAGATGCAGCAGGAGCTGTCAACTCCTCCTGTCCTCCATTTGACTTCTCAGAGCTAATAACACTCACAGAAGCCCATGGAGGTCTTCATCTTTTTTTTCCAACACATTCCAATACTACATTTAATGTTGCTTTCAAAATGACACAGCAACCTCAGTCAACTCTCCATGATTCTCTAAACATACATGCTATCTTATGAAGTTACAATGAAGTAACAGTGTTAGAGAATTTGTCATCAAAGTGACAAATGGTGAATAAAATTAAGTTCTGTAATTTACTGAAATTTGCATGTGTGGTGATTTGAAAACACATCTGATAATTTACAGATAATAATAAACACAGTGAATAATAAACACACTCAAGACCCCAGTTTCACCCTCTCTGTGAAAAATGTCAACCTCTACTTTAGAGAGAATAATGCCACTGTCAGTAATCTAGAATTATTTTCTGCTTCCATGTCCTTCACATATTTTAAATGCAATCACAGCAAATGTATCTGCTTACAAACGCAACCAGAGTCTCCCTTTGGGAAGGAAAGTTGCTCCTCCTCATATGAAAGAATCTATTGGTTGATAAAACTTGTCTTTCTGGAGTAAATGGCTAAATATGGATAACAATCAAACACTTAATTTTATATACCTCAATACTGAATTTTCCCAACCAAGATGATGTTCTTGACTCTACCCCATATTAATTATGAAAAACACATCTCAGTGTTCCCAGTATCAGAATCTCCAATAAATCTTGCAATATGTATTACTATTATCACAACCCGTGAGTGCACACTCCATGAGCAAACACTCCCGTGAGCAAACACTCTCGTGAGTGCACACTCCTGTGAGTGCACACTCCCGTGAGTGCACACTCTCATGAGCAAACATTCCCATGAGCTCACACATCTGAGTGCACACTCCCGTGAGTGCACACTCCCGTGAGCAAACATTCCCGTGAGTGCACACTTCACAAGCAAACATGCCCATGAGTGCTCACTCCTGTGAGTGCACACTCCCTTGAGCACATGCTCTCGTGAGTGCACACTCCAGTGAGTGCCCACTCCCGTGAGCAAATACTCCCAGGAGTGCACACTCCCATGAGTGCACAGTCCATGAGCAAACACTCTCATGAGTGCACACTCCCGTGAGTGCCCATTCCCATGAGCAAAGACTCCCGTGAGTGCACATTCCGTGAGCAAACACTCCCGTGAGCAAACACTCTCGTGAGTGCACACTCCCGTGAGCAAACATTCTCGTGAGTGCACACGCCTGTGAGTGCACACTCCCGTGAGTGCACACTCTCATGAGCAAACATTCCCATGAGTGCACACATCCGTGAGTGCACACTCCCGTGAGCAAACACTTTTGTGAGTGCACACTCCCGTGAGCAAACACTCCATGAGTGCCCACTCCCGTGAGTAAACACTCCTGTGAGCAAACACTCCCGTGAGCAAACAGGAGTTTGCACTCACGGGAGTGTTTGCTCACAGGAGTGTGCGCTCATGGGAGTGTTTGCTCACGGGAGTGTGCACTCATGGGAGCATTTGCTCACGGGAGAGTGCACTCACGGGAGTGGGCACTCATGGGAGTTTGCAGTCACGGGAGTGTGCACTCACAGGAGTTTGTGGTCATGGGAGTGTGCACTCATGGGAGTTTGCGGTCATGGGAGTGTGCACTCATGGGAGTTTGTGGTCATGGGAGTGTGCACTCATGGGAGTATTATCTCATGGGAGTGTGCACTCACAGGAATGCTTGCTCACAGGAGTGTGCACTCACTGCCGAGCTCCTGCCCGGCTCCTGCTCCTCTGAGCAGCGCCCTGCTGACTCCCAGCCTTTCTCCCACTATCTTCCCTTTGCTTTAGACCCTCCGCTAAGAGGCTCAGGACTCAGCCCCACCCGATAACCACTTCTGAGGCCCGTCTGGGTCTCCCGCACAGAGGTGTGACCTGAAAGACTCTCTTTCTGAGGGTCCCACTGAGGGCTGAGCAGTGACCACACACTGGGCCTGGGAAACAGCCCATGAGAGATCACTTGCCTTGCCTGTGTGGGGCCCCTGGGTTCAATTCCTGGTCTTCTCCATCCAGAGAGAGACTTAAAAGCAAGCTCTCAGAAGAGGGTGATGCAGAGTCTCTTGCCCGCACGCCTGGCTGTCTTCCCCGGGGCCCCTCAGAGGGGATGGGCTCCAGCTTCCCTCCCCACCCAGAGCAGAGCTCCCGGCGGCCAAAGACCACCGGAACCTAGCTACAGCCATGCTCAAGGCCCCTCTCCACACGTTTGGACAGGCCTCATGCATGAAGGTACCGGCAGAGGAACCCAGGTTTGTGTAATCCTATCAACGGCCAATATCCAGAGACTTAAAAGCAAGCTCCCAGAAGATATCTTTAGCCTACTTCTCCCTCTGGGAGAAACTGGCAAGCTTCTGAGAGTTTCCTGCCCACATGGGACAGCCTTGCAAGCTTCCCGTGGTGTATTCATATGCAAAATCCAGTAACAAGCTGAATCTCATTCCCCTGACCCTGAAAGAGCCTCCAGTGCAACATGGTTGGGAGGGCCGAGTCGAGATAGACTTCTAAGATCTCAGGGAAAGGACAAAATGAAATGTTACTGAGCCTGCCCGAGAAATCGGTGATTAACAGGATTTCGTGATTCGTGATTCATGTGATTATCACAACCATAATTACATAGAAGAGATAATTTATAGAAATTTATGGATACTGGTGGTGAACACTGTTAGCTTTTTGTTTGCTTGGGAGTATTTACTTCCTTTTTTAATTTTTTATTAGAGAATCACTGTGATGTACAGTTACAAACTTATGAACTTTTGTGTTTGCATTTCACTCATACAGTTTACCCATCCCTCTACCAGTGCCCATTCACCTCCACCAATGCTCCAAGTATCCCTCTCACCACCCCCACCCCATCCCCCACCACCCCACCCTGCCTCCGCGGCAGGGCATTCCCTTTTGTTCTCTCTCCTTTTGGGTGTTGTAATTTGCAATAGAAGTATTGAGTGGCCTTCATGTTCGGTCTATAGTCTACTTTCAGTTTGCATCTTCCAACCCAAATGGGTCCTCCCAACATCCTCTACTTGGTGTTCCCTTCTCTATCTGAGCTGCCTTTTCCGCCAGCATATGAAGCCAGTTTCCAAGCTGTGGGACAGACCTCCTGATCCTTATCTCTACTACTCTTGGGTGTTAGTCTCTCACTCTGTTATTTTATATTCCACAGATGAGTGCAATCTTTCTATGTCTGTCTCTCTCTTTCTGACTCATTTCACTTAACATGATACTTTCCATGTTGTTCCACTAACATGCAAATTTCATCTTCATCTTTCTAACAGCTGCATAGTATTCCATTGTGTAGATGTACCAAAGTTTCTTTAACCAGTCATCTGTTTTGAGACACTCCGGTTTTTTCCACATTTTGGCTATTGTAAACAGTGCCACAATGAACATCCAAATGACTAAAAGACACTAAAATGCTCAATGTCACTAACATCAGGGAGATGCAGATTAAAACAACAATGAGATATCATTTCACACCACAGAGACTGGCACACATCCAAAAGAACAAAAGCAACCGGTGTTGGCATGAATGTGGGGAGAAAGGGATTCTCCTTCACTGCTGGTGGAAATGCCGACTGGTTCAGCCTTTTTGGAAAACAATATGGACGATTCTCAAAAAATTAGAAATTGAGCTCCCATTTGACCCAGCAATACTACTCCTGGGAATATATCCCAGAGAGGCCAAAAAAGTAGAGTATTTACTTCTTAAAATAAAGAGAAGATATGTCTTGGGAGCCACTGGGCAAGAAATTATATTCTTATAAAAAGAAAAATGAAATTTCAATGATATCAGAAGAACCTCTAGAGAGAAAATCATGTTACCAGAAATTAATGCAAGGAATTAAAATGAGAAGAATCAAAGGTGGTCTTGCCTTTTTATTGGTTGTAGGTGAAAAGAGAGAGCACATGATGTGCTCAACTCAATGTTTGAAGTAAACTTGTGAGAAATTTTAGAACTAGCAGAATCACATCCTTTCCCTCTAACTCTCTCCCTGAGTCATTGTCCAATTCATCCTAAGTGAAGGTAACTATCCCACCTTAGCCAACAATTCTCTTACCACCATTGGAAACAGGTTTACCTGGGGCTGGAGTGATAGCACAGCAGGTAGGACATTTGCCTTACACACGGCCAGCCTGAGTTCAATTCCCAGCATCCCATATGGTCCCCAGAGCACCGCCAGGAGTAATTCTTGAGTACAGAGCCAGGAGTCAGTCCTGAGCATTGCCGGGTGTGACCCAAAAAGCTTAAAAAAAGAAAAAAAAAGAAAACAGGTTTACCAGTTTCTTGTCTATGCATTAAATACCAAATGTCAGCAAACTCCACCAGAATGAAGCCTCCCTCTTCCCAGAAAATAAATGAGATGCCTAACTCTGGTTACCCAAGATCCTAGTGATTCCCCTTGGTACTGCCCCATCCCAGAATAGACTTTAAGCAGAAATACTTATCACACTTTTACTAAACTTGTTACTATCAGGCTTGTGTAGATAAGATTAAAGGCATTTTTTTTTGCATATGTCACTTTAAGAAGTGGGACGTTTTCCAAATAATGATAGTCAGTTTCCTGTCGAAAATTGAATGTAATCAAAGTAAGGAAAGAGTAAAGTGAAAATCATCTGCCACACAGGCAGAGGGGGAGTGGAAGGGGAGATATGCTGGGGTTTTGGGAGGTGGAACATGTGCACTGGTGAAGGGATGGGTGTTTGAACATAGTATGACTGAGACTCAATCCTAAAAGCCCTGTAACTGTTCTCACGGTAACTCAATAAAAAATAAATTTAAAAAAAAGAAGTGGAACCTTTTTAGAACTCATTCATTCTAATACAGCTCACTCCAAAATCCACTTATTTCTTTTTTTTGATTATAAGTCATAAATTTATTTTACAGTAAGTTTTCAGTGACCCTCACATATACCTACAGTGAATTTCTTCACTTTTCTTTTTTTTTAATTTATTTATTTTTTTTCTTACAGTTACAGATTTATACATTTTTGTGCTCATGTTTCTCCCTTACAAAGTTTGATTCTCCATGGCTTGGAGGCTGGTCTCTCATTCTGGGCAACTCAGAGAAGGGAACACCAAGTAAAATGTGGTTGGAGGTCATGTGGGGGAAAGATGATGCGGGCCGAATATAGACTAGAGACTGAACACAATGGCCACTCAACACCTTTATTGCAAACCACAACACCTAATCAGAGAGAGAGAACAAAAGGGAATACCCTGCCATAGTGGCAGTGTGGGGTAGGGGGAGACGGGACTGGGGAGGGGGGAAGGGATGTTGGGTTTACTGGTGGTGGAGAATGTCCACTTATTTCTTCTTTTCATTCATCTTCCAATATCCTTTACCCAAGACAAATAGGATTTAGTAGAGTGTGTTTTCCGTGATTGTGCAATGAGCAAGACTAGTTTAAAAATTCTATTAATCAATTCTCAATAAATATTATGAGTCTATCAAGAGCATTCTAAAGTGACTTTTCTAAGCATATCTCAAGTGCTTTAGCCACACAAGTGCATTAAGCTTGTCTTGCAAAACAAGCAAAGAAGCCAGAGTAACAACATGATTTCTCTAATGCAGCTTCATGGCGGTTCACCTGGAAATGATCCATATCTTCAAAGACAAAATGTGGTGAGGAAGGAATTATGGTAACAGCAAGCAGATCAAAGTACTAGCACTATCTCATCAACTTCCAAATCCAGTTTACCAGGAAATGTTGAGTAGCATTGAAGAATTCATTTGTCTGCATTCATCGATTTAAGAACTATTATTAGGTGGATATAGAGTGCTGGACCGTGGGCTAGACCCTGGGATAATGAAAAACCTTTTCTTTGTGGAGTATGCAGTTTAACAGAGCATAAATCACTGTTTGAAGAATGATAATAAAGTACCACGGAAGGAATAAAATAATGGAAGTGTATCTCTAATCTAAAGATAGCACAGAGGAAGCAATGCATAACTTTCTCTGTATAAGATAATTTAAAGATATTCAAGGAAAGATTGCCCTAGTAGGCAATATCCCACATAGAATATTGAGTAGGAGTTTGCCGGTGTTATGGATATTCTCTTTCTTAAGGAATGATCTCCTTGTTGATATCCTTAATGAATGTTTGCAACAAATTTCTGTGGTTTCCCTAAAGACATACTGAAATATCCATCTGTGAATCAAACGAGAATGGCCGTTTCAGCCTCCATCTGCTACTTCAAGTGGAGTGTTGCAAGAGTCTGACTAGTACATCACAGAAAAGCTTCTACGCTTCTTTTTTTATACTGATAGGAATGTCCTTATGGTCTCTGTTTCTTTTACTCTCATAACTGCTGACAAAACAGAGTTGGAGGTAGAGAAGGGAAAAAAAATGACCACGACTCCATTATACAAATGCAGAAATTATTTTTCTGGGAAGTTCCATGTTTCTTTTTCTCAAATTTGCAGACAGTTAAAGCAGACTGCAATACCTAGAGAAGCAAATCATAATGAATTTTTATGCAACTGCAAACCTCAAAGTCCAAAGGTCACTTCATTTCTCTGCCAAATACTTGAGAGTTAATCAGATATGTCCTTCACAGACATTGTGAGCTGCTTCAATTTTTTGCAAAATAGAGGAAGTTTTGCTAAAGAAACAAATTCTAAAAATTGTAGTTATAGTGACCAAAGTTAATTTTTTCAGTTGCACAATATTTGGTATGCATGTTGAAACTTCCAGCCCTCCTGTTCTATGAGACTCACGAATGAAGCCTCCACTACCTGAGACCATCACCTCTTATCAAGGCAAGAGAGAGATAGTACTGGCATACTGTCTCTGTCGCTTGTACTTGGACTCTGTATCAGCCCCGTTCAATGTTCACAGTCTATTTGGTCAGAACCAGTGACATGGCACCAAGTCTACAGCAACAGAATCAGAATCTGGAAAACATAGGGAATTACATGAGAAATCTTTTTCTTAGTTTTTAGGGGTTTAGTTTTTAGCACCTGACAGTGCTCAAGAGCTATTCCTTGTTCTAGTGCTCAAGAGTCACTCCCAGCAATGCCAGGAGTCAAGCCAGGGTCAGCCACATGCATAGCCAGTGTCTTAAGCCCTATGTTACCTTTCCAGACCAATATGAAAATTAAATGAGCTCTAAGATTGCTTTATCTCATAGACTCCCCAGAGCTGTACATAACTTAGAATAAGTACCTAATAAGGATATATTGAACAAATAAGTGAGTGAAGAACCTGATATGATCAAAGTTCTTCTTTAGTACTATCAAATGATACAAACATATATAAGGAATTGGAGCCAGGAAGATAGCTCTAAAGGTTGGAGTACATATATACACAAGGCCCCAATTTCATTCCTTAGCACCACATGAGATATCAGTGTGTGTGTGCGCATGTCTGTATGCATATATATACATATATACACATTTATACAAGAAATAATTCCTGTGTTTGGGAAGAACTAATTGTAGTGTTAATGCAATTAGATCCCAAATTGAATAAAAGTAACCATTCATAATAATAGGAATTAAATGGTAAGTGAATTTTCTTTAATATAATAAAAAAAAATAAGGGGCTGGAGGGATAGTACAGCAGGTAGGGCATTTGCCTTGCACTCGGCTGACACGGATTCAATTCCCAGCATCCCATATGGTCCCCTGAGCACTTCCAGGAGTAATTCCTAAGTGCAAACTCAGGAATAACCCTTGTGTATCGCCAGGTGTGACCCCCTAAAAAAAGAAAAAATAATAAGAAAAAATAAGGGGCAGAATGGTTAGGAAATTTAGTCTTCTGTCCCTGAAATAAAAACATTTCTCATAAGAGCCATTTGTTTTAAGATATTGTTTTTAATCCAAAGGACATGAAGCAATATATCTTCAAGTTTTGAATCTAGTTGCAAACATAATTAGTGATAAAGGATAATGGCTCACTTTTATTTCTCTCTATAGAAATAGAATATTTCCCGAGTTAAACATTTTCCCTTTCAGATCTATGTACAACAGACCCATGTTATAGCAATAAGAAATGAATGTCAAGTTCCCTCCTAATGGGTGGAACCCAGCAGCCTCCACACCCGACCTGTGCCATATTAAGGGCCACACCACAGCTCCTGCCTGACCTCCTGCTTGCTGCTGCACCATCCCAAATGATGCCAAATGATGCCTGATATCACTCGGCCTATTCCAGAATGATAGACAGGACCCCTCCCTACTAGGTGGGTTCCAGCAGCCTCCACTCAACCTGTGCCATATTAAGGGTTACCCCAGATGTCCTGAAGCACATGGCTGCGTAACACATCTACTCAACAAATTATCCGCTGCTCACAGTTATTCTTACCTGGCATTCTGTGAAGACAGGCAGAGAAGACAGAAATCAACCTCTAGCTTAATCCCTCAGCATCTTCCAATGTGTGTGTGTCACGGGGGGGGCGCGGAAAGTTAACTGAAAAGATTCACCCCCAGTACAGCAAAAATGCTAGAAAATCAATGGGGAAAACATGTAGAAGCCCACCAAGTTCAATGAACAAAAACAATACCACCAAAGACATAAACAATACCAATAACTTCTCAGACATTGTCTCCAGTGATGCTCTAATGAGAATGTTTAATGAATTCAAAGAAATGATAACACAAGTAGTCAGTGAAGCTCAAGAAAGTATAAGAGTTGAAATGAAAAAAAAACCTGCTATAGTTAGAAATAACAGAAATGAAGTACATGGTAGGTGATATTTTTCAAAAAGTCAATGGAAGCTCTGAACAGCAGGATAATAGAAGCTGAGCAAAAGATTGAGGCTCTTTGAGATGCAGAAGAACACACTAAGAAACAGCAGAAGCTGGAAAATAGTCTGAAAAGAAATAGCATATCAGAAAACTTTGGGATGAGCTCAAGAGGAATAACATAAAAAGCATCAGAGTCCCTGACGAATGGGAAGATAAATGTGATGAAGAAACAACAGTTAAAGAAATAATCCATAAGAACTTCCCAGAGTTGAGCACTACAGGCACCAAGGTCCAAGAGGATCAAATAGTCCAGTGACTTTTGGGGCACCCAGAAGGGGGAACGCCAGCTCAGGGCCTGTCCAAACTGAGCCTCAACAACAGCCGCTAGCTCCCACAACTGCAAAATCACTGCCATGCCTCTGATGGGATTCCATTGTTTCTGGACCGAGCCTTACAAAGAAATTAACATGCTGAACATTTGGGAATGTAAGTCTTTGTGACTGAAATCTTCAGGCTTTCTTGAAGTCAGGATGGGCTACCTGCCCTCACCTCCCTGTATTTCCAGAATACCAGGCAGTCACACCTATGAACCACCTCAGGCACCATGTAAGTTCAAGAACCAGCCTTGCTCCAGAGACTCATAAATAAATCTCAAAACATAGAAAACTTTTTCCAAAAGGGTTCAGTAAAAATAGACCTAATTCGGAAAACTTCAACACACATTATAATCAAAATGACAAAAATCCAAAGCTATATTTAAAGTAGTAAGATCAGAAAAAGAATGAACATACAAAGGAAAACCCATAAAATGTACATCATATACATCAAATTAAACTCTACAAATCAGAAAAATATGAATATTAAGGTACAAAACTCAACAAAATGAACACATCACCAAGAATACTCTATCCAGCTAGATTATTATTCAGATATAAAGAAATGATGCAGAGATTCATAGATAGGTAACAACTTGGGAAATGCATAACCTTGAATCCAGTTTTGCAAAAAGTATCAAAAGAGCTCCTTTAAAGGACGAGTAACTTCCCATCACAAACTGTCTTCACCAAGACAGCCTCAGAGGGGGGTGGGTTGAGTTTCCCCCCTGGCCCAGAGCAGAGCCCCAGCAACCAAAGACCTCTAGAACCCAGCCACAGCCATGCTCAAGGCCACTCTCCACACATTTGGATGAGCCTCACACATAAAGGAACCATCAGAGGAACCCAGGTGTGCGGGACCCGGGCCTGAGATCTCCAAGACTGCTCGGATCAGGACTAGGCCTCCTCCACCCAAATACCCCATTTTCCAGTAGCGTGGCAGCCATGATCACAAAGTACCCCTGGCGCCGTGTAATCCCATCAACAGCCAAGATCCAGAGACTATAAAACAAAGCTTCCAGCAGCTGCACAACATCTTATAGCCTAGTTCTCCCGCTTGGAGAACCTGGTAAGGTACCGAGAGCATCCTGCCCTCACGACAGAGCCTGGCAAGCTCTCTGTGGCATATTCAATATGCCAAATACAATAACAATGATGGGTCTCATTCCCCTTACCCTGAAAGAGCCTCCAATGCGGCACCACTGGGAAAAACAAGTAAAGAGAGGCTGCTAAAATCTCAGGACAAGGACAAATGGAGACGTTACTGGCACCCGCTCAAACAAATCAATGATCAACGGATGACAGTGATACAGTGATACACTGAATGATACATATGGCTGTCCTCTACTAGATTAAGAAAGGTTAAAAACATGTAACAATTCATCATCACAAATTGACTCTTCTGGACTTATTTTCTGTTCATTCTATTTGCCATTCATTTAAGCTTTATTGGACCAAGTAATATGAAATAAATTTGTTATATGCCTGCCAGGGGGGAAAAAAAGCTTGATTTATGACAGGGAATATATGGTGATTACTGCAATAAGATCCAAGTACAAAATAAAATTCAATGCAGTATCATTTAAATGTCAGAGTTGAAAACTTAATTATATAAATGAGAATAGGAAATATGATATATTTTGTTAAATGATTTGAATATCTTGCAGCGCCCCTCCTTTTATGACCCAAGTTTACCTCCCACCCCCAAGTCTACTACCTCTGCAAGCTCATGTATTTAATTGCTTTCGTTTTGAATGTGTGTTTACAATAGTTGGGACTCTTACGGGTTTGATGTCTTTAAACCACCAGTGTCCAAGGCTCTTGACTAGAACCCTGTGTTACCCCCAGTCCATCTCCTCTTCTCCATTTTCCCCTCTTCCTTTCCTCACTCCCCAAGTAAAAAGAGATACTGGGCTGTGTTGATGCAGGATGTGGAGAAGCGAGCTCGTGAGGGTGCTTTGGGAAAGCTTCCCGCAGATGTCAGGTGGAGCTGCAGGGGCTCACCTGCGACTCTGGAGCCTGGCTTTCTCGCTCTGGAACTGGGAGACAACGCCAAATAGACACACGGCGAACAACATTGGAGTCTTACTCAACCATCACAAAGGAAGAAATGCTGACACACTAAAAACGGACGAACCCCAAACATGGACAAACAACGGACTTTCCTTGGTCTTCTCATTTCTATAATCCAGAGCCAAGGGTTTGCCCACATTTGAGACTTTTCACTCCTTTGTCTCGATGTGGCATATACTACAGCTACGTGAGAACATAGCTGATATTTGTCAACGGACATCTTCCAGAAAGTGTCGAGTCAACTCAATGAGTGGGAGCAAATATTTGCAACTCGTGTATATGATGAGGAATTTGTATCCAGAATATGTAAAGGTCTCTTCCAAGTCAATAATAGAAAGCCAGATATCTCAACTTAAAAATGGGCAAAGTGATCCAAACACATACTTTGCCAAGGATGATATATATATATATATATATATACACACCCATGCCCAGGAGAGCCTGGCAAGCCACCTGTGGTGTATTCAATATGCAAAAAAACAGTAACAACAAGTCAAACAATGGAGACTTTACTGGTGCCCACTCGAGCAAATCAATGAGCAACTGGATAACAGTGATACAGTGATACATAAGTTAAAATCATATAGCAATCAATTGCTACTAATTGACTTGCTGATTTATTTTCTGATAATTACATTTGCCATTTAAGTTTTGCTTGAGCTATCAATATGAAATAAATTTGATGTATACCTGCCAAAGAGATAGGCTGGAGGGTATGGCAGGGAACCTGGGGACGCTACTGGAGAGAAGGGGATATTGGTGGTAGAACAGGTATTGGAACATTGTACACCTGAAACAACTCTTTTATGAACTACTTTGTAAATCATGGTGTCTTAATAAAAAGTAAAAATTGATAAAACAACAATAAAAATAAGCAAAAGCAAAATTGTAATATAGGGAGAGACAAAGAAAACTCACATATAACATCTAAAACTGCTTATAACATACATTAAAATTTTAGGGGAGGGGCTGAAGTGATAGCACAGTGGGTAGGGCGTTTGCCTTGCACGAGGCTGACTGGGGTTCGATTCCCAGCATCCCATATGGTCCCCTGAGCACCGCCAGGGGTGATTCCTGAGTGCAGGGCCAGGAGTGACCCAAAAAGAAAAGAAAATTTAGGGGTAATAGTAAATGCATAGCATTATGTAAACCGTGTAAAAACTATTATAGTAAGAAAACCGGAGAGAGAAACATCAGAATATTAACAATGTTTTCCTCTTAGCAATAGAACTATTTGTGGGAGGGTTGGTGGAGGCATAGATGTGCTCCCTATGTTTTTATGTATATCTTGAATTTTCTATAAAACATCTCACTTATAAGTAGTCAGGGAAAGAACAAGAGCTTAAGAATAGAACCATTCTTTTTATTCTGAAAATTCTCATCATGCGACTGCCCATTCACCAGAAATTTACATGAAATATAAGAAGCTAAAGTGTGAGTGAGGCAGAAATGTGGAAGGGCAGAAGTAACAGAAAATATCTAGGTGCAGGAAACTGATTAAACTTTAATGACTATAAAAGTTACTGAGGAAAATTTTTGGAACTGAAACTCCTAAGTTTAACCCTTAAGATTTGAATCTATGTGTACACTGATGAAGGGATGGGTGTTGAAACATTGTATGACCCAACATGGCCAACTTTGTAGCTGTGTATCTCACAGTGACTTAATTTAAAAAATTAATATTTGAATTTATGGAATTCAGGAGATTTGTTATAGGACCTGAGGATCAACACTATAACAGAACATTAGGTAACTTGAGTGGTCTACTGTGGTCCCTTTACCAACAACTAGGGACTATTGATTTTAATCTACACATTATCAAAGATACTCAGAGTAAAGTCAGTCATAGGTAAGTTTTGAACCACAGTGACTATCTGTTACATTCCTTGATTCTGAACCTTGGTGAGGACTTCCTATGATGGAACTGCAAGGAGAAAGAGACTACAGTTAAGTTTCATCCACTCTAAAAGCTCTTCTTTCTGCATATTAAAACATAACCCCCAGTAGGTCACATTTTATTGAAGTCAATATTATTGAAGGAACATTGCATCATGACTTTAATTATGCAAGTGTCAGGTATTCACCATTAAACATCAAAATGTGCATATCTTCAATTAAATTCACTACTGAAAGTCCAGTTCTATTCTTCACCACATAATTATGCTTTTTTGCCTGAAGTGCTCATCCCCCATTACCCACTCCCTTCTGATAAGCACCAATTATTCCTGTAATCTAAAACATTTTTATTAGTTATTATCGCTTTACACTAGTGAAAAGTGTTGCTTTTCACCACATCATGGCATTGCTCAAGAAATAATAAGTACTACCGTGATGGGGTGAAAAGCAGCAGTCGTTCACTATTGGTGAGTCTGTTGCATGGTACAACATCTCTGGAAAATAATTTGGAAACTTCTCAAAACATTACAAATAGAACTTCCCTATGAACCCTGTAATTTCACTTCTGGAAACTGCCTCAAGAAGACAGAAGCATTAACCTGAAAAGAATTGTGCATTCCTATGTTCTATTTGCAACAACCAAGATCTCAAAACAATCCAGGTGTCCAGCAAGCGATGAGTGGAGAGAGAATGAAAGACACAGTGGAATACTATTCAGCTATGAGAAAATAAGAAAAGTTTCAGTTTTCTGCAGCTTCAACAGCATTGTAGGGTGTCATGCTAAGTGAAGTGAGTCAAAAAATAAAAATACTATCACTATTGCTATCACTATCACTATCATCCATTGATCCTCGATTTGCTAGAGCGGACCATTCGTCCTAGCCCTGAGATTTTAGCAGCCTCTCTTTACTCATCCTTCCCAACAGTGCCGCATTAGAGGCTCTGTGAGGGTCAGGAGAATGAGATCCATCATTGTTACTGTATTTGACATATGAATATGCCACGGGGAGTTTGCCAAGCTCCCCCACGAGGGCAGGAAAACTCTCAGTTACTTGCCAGGTTCTCCATGAGAGAGAACAAGGCTATAAGATATCGCTTGGCCTCACGCTTCCGGGAGCTTGGTTTTATAGTCTCTGGATGTTGACCGTTGATGGGATTACATAGCGTCAGGGACGGTTTGTGGGTGTGACTGCCTAGCTACTGGAAAATGGGGGACCTGAGCAGAATAGGCCCAGTCCCAATCTGAGCAGACTTAAAGATCTCAGCCTCCGGTCCCGCACACCTAGGTTCGTCTGCCAGTTCCTTCATGCGTGAGGCTCGTCCAAATGTGTGGAGAGGGGCCTTAAGCATGGCTGTGGCTGGGTTCCAAAGGTCTTTGGCAGCTGCGGCTCTGAGCTGCCCACCCCCTCCGAGGGGCCCCAGTGAAGACAGGCAAGCATGGGGTTAAGAGACTATGCAAAATACTATAAATAATATAAATATAATGTGAGCTCACTCAAATGCAGAGTAGAAAAAAAAAACGAGAAACATTGTGGATGAGAGAAAAGACATTTGTCCTATAAACTGTCAAAATATCTGGCCCAGACTCCATGAGAAAATAACATGGCCCTTCTAGGGTCTGAGATGATTGTTTTGCAGCACTAAAGTGAAACATAACTTCTGGAACACAGACATACATGCAATCTTTTAATGCTCTATCAAGATTGTTCTTGGTATAATCTTGGAATAGAAAGAAATTTTTTAAGAGTTTTGCACTTGGCTTCTAGTGTTTTTGAAATATTTTTATTCATTGAATTATTTGGTGAATGATGGGGTTGCTTTAGCATTTGTTTCTAAAGTAGACATTTTAACAATGATAAAAATATTAATCTTCCTTTTACATCTATTTGAATACAATTTATAACTAACGATAAGACTTAGGATGCATAAAAGGTTTTCAGAGTTTGTCATCTATTCTTCACTTCAAATTTCTTAATATTTTGATTCAGTAGGTAGAGTTAGTGTCTTATTTTAAACTAAATTGAGCTCAGAGAAGGTCACACACTGGTGAGAAGCAAAGCCTAAACTCAAAAAAAAGTATATAGTAGCCAAAACTTCTCCTTTAAAACTGCTAAACCAGATCCCACACCAGGCTGTCTTCACCCAGGGAACTAAGAGGGGGGCGGGTGAGGTCCACTCCCAGCCCCAACAGAGCCCAAGCAGCTGAAACCCTCCAGAAGTCAATCTCTGCCATGCTTACAGCTGCTCTCCACAGGCTCAGATGACCCTCACCCAGGATTGAATCTGCAGAAAAACCTAGGTATGCAGGACAAGACTGAGCTTTCCAAACTCGCTTGGAACAGGAATGGGCCCCATCTACCAACTTTACCAGTAGCTTGGCAGTCATGCACACAAACTTTCCCAGGTTCCATTTAGTCTTAGCAATGGCCATGATCCAGAGACTCAGAAATAAAGCTCCCTGAAGAAAGCAACATAAGTCTCACTCATGAGTGCATCTGCTGTACAATCGTATTCTAAATTTTAGAATTCCTATAGCGACCTCTCATACTCTGCACCACTGATGTAGCAAGAGTAGTGCACAACATTTGATCGGGTTTAACAAACATGTTTGCAATCTCTTATACAAGGGCTAAACGACTCCAGGATGAAATACAAAAATCTTCACACACTTTCCTCTAGAGAAATTTTATTGGACCATTTTGAGTGGATTATTCATAATAAGCAATACAAAATTAATTTTCAGTTATTCTTTGGGGGCCATGGTTTGGGATTTGTGGTGCAAACATTCAAAATATGGTGGTGGGAATGTGCAATAGTGGTGGGATTGGTGTTTGAATATTAAATGCAATGAGTTATTGTGAAAAACTTTATAAAAATTAAATTTAATTTGTTTTTTAAAAAGATGCCAACCCAATGCTTTCTCTTCCTTTCTTTCTCCTCAACAAATAGGGAAACTAAGTTGCCAGTAATTACACGTCTAACCCCAGCTCTGGACATAGACCAGTTATCTCTTATTTCTGCCTCTTGAAAAATAGGTATGTTACTGGTTAGCTCTATTTCTTATGGAAAAGTCAAAAATAATCCAGAGATCTAAAACTGTCTTAATTAGAATAGCACTGTAGCACTGTCATCCCGTTGTTCATCATTTACTCAAGTGGGCACCAGTAATGACTCCATTGTGAGACTTGTTGTTACTGTTTTTGGTATATCAAATATGCCATGGGTAGCTTACCAGGCTCTGCCTTGAGAGTGGGATACTTTCAATAGCTTGCCGGGCTTTCTGAGAGGGATGGAGGCTGAATTAGAATATAGAAAATAATAACAAATTCAAAAGGTAGAGGTAAGATCCTTAATAATGGGTCAGAGAGTGAACAAAATTTCCAAGGGAGGGACTATATTGGTAAATCTGTTACAAAGCATTTATTTATATATTTTTAAAGACGCAAAAATAAAAGAGAGAGAGGGAGAGAGAGAGAGAGAAAGAAAGAAAGAGAGGGGAGAGGTGGAGAGGCTTTAAAGTGATAATAAGAGGTATTCAGGGGGCTGGAGCGATAGCACAGCGGGTAGGGCGTTTGCCTTGCACGCGGCCGACCTGGGTTCGATCCCCAGCATCCCATATGGTCCCCTGAGCACCGCCAGGAGTAACTCCTGAGTGCAAAGCCAGGAGTAACCCCTGTGCATCGCCCGGGTGAGACCCAAAAAGCAAAAAAAAAAAAAAAAAAAAAAAAAAAAAAAAAAAAAAAAAAAAAGTGATAATAAGAGGTATTCAGTATTGAATAAGTCAGGTAGAGAATAAATTTTCAGTCAGTTAATTTCAGTAGGGGGGAAATGCTCTGCATTGGTAGGCAGAAAATAAAACATATTGTGCATCTGGAAATTTTCCAGGACAAAGTTGAAAGGCTTGTTATTTAATAATCTGTGACTCAATTATATCTAAATCTCTTTCAGATTCTGTGTACAGTGTAAGAACTTGCATGGTAAATAAGATACAAGGGGTAGAAAGTGTTGACATTTAAGAAAATATAATTTCAACATGAATATTGATTTATTTATGAAAGAGGATGTAAAATGTGTTAAAAAAACACGAAAAGTAAGTAAAGCAAATTTGACAAAACAGAGGACGAAAAAATGAATAATTTTATAGAAGATAAGTCTTCAAATGTTTTTAAAAAATAATTTTAAAATGTCATATATAGATTCCAATTTTTAACTGCTAATACGCACAACAAAACACTACTCTAAACATTTTTCAGTATCAATAGAGATAATAGGCATCTGGAAATCTTTCTTTTTGAAAGTTATTTAATTTAAATAAAGGACTTTGCAATAGTAGCAGAAATGACCACCAAAGCTCAATATTTATTAAAATTATAAATATTTAATAAATATTAAAAATATTTATTGAGCACTCATTACATACGTGACACATTACTAAGACACTAGGGAGCTAACAAGTAATTGGATTTACTTCCTCCAGCAGATATGGTGTTTGCCTTGCACTCAGCCGACCTGGGTTTAATTCCTCCATTCCTTTCAGAGAGCCTGGCAAGCTACCAAGAATAGCCGGCCCACACGGCAGAGTCTGACAAGCTAACCGTGGCTTATTCGATATGCCAAAAACAGTAACAACAAGTCTCACAATGGAGATGTTACTGGTGCCCACTCGAGCAAATTGATGAGCAATGGGATGACAGTGATACAGTGATACTTCCTCCAGATTGAAATATTTCTCCTAGAATATAATAGGAGATTTAAAAAAAGTCTCTAATGCATCAATCCATGGCATTACATATAAAGAATGTGGATCAGTGTTCCACTGCCTTTTCTAGTATTTAGTACTAAATATTTGTCTTCCAGGGGAGACAAAGGAAAAAAATCGAAGGAAAAAAATCTTGTGAATAGAGGCCTAGAAAGGGAATATAGTTCATCTCTCTGCCAGACTCTGTTAGTCAATAGATGCATGACCATATGTGCTTTAGGTCATCAATAACATAACATTTACAAATTTTCAATCTAATTTCATAGGTGAAGAAGGCCCAGAAATATTTAGAACTTGAGAGAACTAACTGTGCTCTTTCTAGGAACTATTTCATGCTGCCTATATTACTTTTTTATCCGTTTCCGTGTCAGATATGTTAGAGGTCCTTCATTTACATAAGTAAAATTCAATCAAACTTGAAGAGCAAAAAGGGCACTAAAGTCACACAATCAGAGAGGAAACAAAAAAATCAAATCCAACTTTTCTTTCTTCTTCTTTTTTTCAATTGAACCACTGTGATATATAATGTGATATACAAAGCTGTTCATGATCTAGTTTCAGTCATACAATGTTCCAACACTCATCCCTCTACCAGTTTACATTTCCCACCATTAATGTCCGCAGTTTCCTTCCCACCTCCTCAACCCCACAACCTGTCTCTATGAAGGCACTTTTCTTCTTTTTCATCTCTCTCTCTCTCTCCCTCTCTCTCTCTCTTTCTCCCTCCCATCTCTCCCTCCTTTTGGGCATTATGATTTGCTATACGGATACTGAGAGGTTATCACGCTTGTTCCTTTACCTACTTTCAGCACACAATTCTTATCCAGGGTGATCATTTCCAACTATCTTTGTCCTAGTAACCCAACTTTTCTTATAGGTGCATAATATTCCAATATTGCATTGTGTATGTAAACTACAAGTTATTTATTCATTCATCGTCTGTCACTGGACATTTGCTGCTACTTGAATGGAACTGGAGGACATCATGTTAAATGAAGTCAGAGAGAAAAGAACAAATACAGAATAATCTCACTCATCTGTGACAAAAAGAGAAACAAAATTAGGGAATAGGTAGTATCTAATGGTGTCAAACTCTTGCCCTTTGATTTCAGAATGGAGATTACCCAGAAGTGGTGAGAGTTTGACTTGCATTGACTTAATCAGGGTAGAGTATCTTGGGCACTTTGGTTGTGAATTAACTATGTCCACCAATATCATAAAAGATAGGCATTAACCCCCATATAGCAATATTATCATGAATATGAATGATCTAAACTCATCAGTCAAAAGACACTGAGTAACTGAGTGGATTTATAAAAAGGAGGATCCAGGGCTAGAGCAAAAGCACAGCGGGTAGGGCATTTGCCTTGCACGCAGCCAACCAGGGTTCGATTCCCAGCATCCCATATGGTCCCCTGAGCACCGCCAGGAGTGCTTCCTGAGTGCAGAGTCAGGAATAACCCCTGTGCATCACCAGGTGTGATCCAAAAAGGCAAAAATAAATAAATACATAAATAAATAAAAAATATATAGTCCACTAGACTATACACTAGTGTAACATTAACCATGGACAAACAGGACCAGAGTGAAAGGCTGGAGAAAAGTTTTCCAAGCAAATAATAAAGATTAATATAAGTATCATTCTCATATCTTATAAAATAGCCATTCAGCCCCCCAAAAATGTATTAAGGGACAGATATGAGTATTTTAAATAATAGTCTCAAGGGGTCAATCCAGCAAGAATATATAAAGATCATCAACACGTATGCACCCAACATAGCAGCACCCAGATAAACAAAGCAATTAGTGACAGGCCTGAAGTGACACATTTACAGAAGCACAACAATGGTAGAGGATCTCAGTATACAACACACAGGAGTGGACAGATCATCCACACAAAATTTAATGAGGAAATAATGACATTAAATTAATTTAATTAATTGATATCAAAGGAATTAGCCACTACAAAGTTTTCTTTTTTTTATGTTTTTATTTTTTATTTATTTTTTATTAGTTTATTTTTAATTAGAGAGTCATCGTGAGGGTACAGTTACAGATCCATACATCTTTGTGCTCATGTTTCCCCCATACAAAGTTCGAGAACCCATCCCTTCACCAGTGCCCATTCTCCACCACCAGTAAACCCAACATCCCTCCCCCCCTCCCCAGTCCCGTCTCCCCCCACCCCACCCTGCCACTATGGCAGGGAATTCCCTTTTGTTCTCTCTCTCTGATTAGGTGTTGTGGTTTGCAATAAAGGTGTTGAGTGGCCATTGTGTTCAGTCTCTAGTCTGTATTCGGCCCGCATCACCCTTGCCCCACATGACCTCCAACCACATTTTACTTGGTGGTCCCTTCCCTGAGTTACCCAGAATGAGAGACCAGCCTCCAAGCCATGGAAACAATTTCCTGGTACTTATTTCTACTATTCTTGGGCGTTAGTCTTATAGTCTATTATTCTATATTCCACAGATGAGTGCAATCTTTCTATGTCTGTCTCTCTCTTTCTGACTCATTTCACTTAGCATGATACTTTCCATGTTGATCCACTTATATGCAAACGTCATGACCTCATTTTTTCTAACAGCTGCATAGTATTCCATTGTATAGATGTACCAGAGTTTCTTCAACCAGTCATCTGTTCTAGGGCACTCGGATTTTTTCAGGATTCTGGCTATTGTAAACAGTGCTGCGGTGAACATATAAGTGCGTATGTCACTTCGACTATACTTTTTGGCTTTTCTGGGATATATTCCACTACAAAGTTTTCCTGAGGTGTGTGGTCCACCTTGACTATAGTTCAGGCCCAGAAATTTACATGGTTTCTTCCTGTATATGCATTGGATTATAATTCTAGCGAGTGTTTGTCCCACCTGCCCCTACCTTCCGTTGTAGGCTGAGTTTATCTCCTTTACACTTTTATGTTGGGGTACCTTGTTTCTTTCCTTTGTCAAAAGAAATTGAGCCAATGACACACAGAGGCTTACAGGTGCTTCCATGGATTCCCCTAACATCTATAGGGAGCTTACATCTTAAAAAAGCATGTTCCAGAGGCCAGAGTAATAGGTAGTATGACAGGTAGGTAAGGCACTTGCCTTGCATGCAGCCAACCCTAGCATCCTACATGATTCGATCCCCAGTATCCAACATGGTTCCCTGAGCAAAGCCAGAGTGTAGAGAGAAGTAAGCCCTGAGAACTGACAGGTGTAGACCAGAAATAAAACAAACAAACAAACAAACAAAAAATGCTCAAGTAACCAATCTGTCCCTATAGACCAACCTGTTCTTCAACAAAGTTACCAGGCCTTATTAGTTTCCTAAGATTGCACTAATGTTGTAGAGAAAGTCATATGTAACAGGAAGACCATAACTGGAAACAACTGAAGTTTTTTCTCTGTTTTGTAAGCCAAAGTGAAGTTCCCCCAGCCAAAACCAAAGTGCTGAGTGAGAATAAATATTCAGAATTTCAAGTAAGCCCAAGCTTTGTAGTGATTTGTTACACAGCATCATGTGGCAACAGCTGACTCATGTATCAACCATTGTAATGCTCTTCCCTTGATTTCTGGACATCAATTGGACAGCTCAAATAAATTCCTATTGTGCTCAAGTTAATAAGAATCACTTCCTACAACTTGCAATCCGAAAACCCTACCTCATATAACAGCTCTGAAATACTCACATAGTGGGATATCAAATAATACTGAGATTTTAAACTCAATTTGGATGTTTTTCTGGATAGTTTTACCCTACTGATCTATTTGGATAAAATTAACAAAACCTTAAAGACCATATGTTAAGTAAATTTAGATACATTGAAGTACATTAAGTAGTTAACACTTTTTTCCTAACCTAAATCAAAAGCTTACCTTCCGATAGAGGAGGTGCGTAATAACCATGGGAGTTTTAACACAGAAAGCAGCTGACCAAATGACTACAATCATGTGTGCTGTCCCAAAGAGGCCATGATAAGAACCCTGACAAGACTACTGTGTCAAATTGGCATTTTTTTTAGTTTCATTTTAAGTCCTACTCATTTCTATCCAGAAGAAATTCCATAGGTCAGAGAAGTACCAATGGATTAATGTCATAAAAACGGTACAGAGACAGCAGGAAATTACAGACCATTAGTTAAGCCCTGTGATTCTTTGCCCTCATTTTACATCTTAAACCAAGCAAAAGAGGACAGTAGATGGAAGGTAACTTTAAAATGTGCTGCTCCGTAAAGGCCAGCCAACAGGGCTTCAGGACATTTATTTGAAGTCAGGACATTAGTGCCAGGGTGAATAAAGGGAATGTAATAGGTTTACATTTTTACAAAGGAGCCTGACAGATCTATATCAAAGGAAGAATGTCCAGGAGACAGAGTAATGGGATAATAGGAAGTGGAATTAAAACTTGGCTTCCAGGGAGACAGAAAGTAGTGATAAGCTGGAGTCGCTCCAAGGTAACTTGGGAGTAATGTGTGGGGCTGAGGTGTGTACCAGAGCTGAGACACATCTCATATGGCGTGGGGAGAAGCACCGGAGACTCTGTCAGTGGGTGGCCGATGTCTGCCTTCTTATAATCAGAGACTCCCGCCGCCCTTTGCCAGGTTTCACTGGAGAATCACAGATCTGCCTTCCTAAACTATTTATTTAGAATAGAAGGGTCTTCACAATGAGTTTGAACTGAACTAAGCAGAGGTGGAGAAGTCCCTTCCTCAAAAACATTAAAAAGATATTCTGCATAAAGTTTGACCCCAGAATGAATAAACTGCTTTCAAAACATAGAAATAGAAATATGTATGTGACTCAGATTAAGAGAGTCTCCAGGGGCGGACGAGGGAGTGAATCCCACAGCCTCCAGGAGAGTTGCATCCCTGTGAGGTCGATGGGCCCGCAGGTGTCTTAAGTGAGGCAGAGAGGAGAGAGACGGTCGCTTTCTCTGCATCCCCTTCTGCCACCCCAGCATTGGACGGCAAGGTTAAGACTGATAAAGTCTGGAAAGTGAGTCCTAGGCCATACCCAGTGTTTATAGGCTCTTTGTCTTTCTCAAAGAAAGAAATTTCAGGACAAGTTGTGAAGTAAAACAGATTTTACTTAGGAGATTTTTAGGAAGGGGATGGAGGGAAATAAAGTGACAGAAAGAGTAACACAGTTGAGAGAGAGCTCATCTTTCTACAAGGACAGAGAGAGCCCCTGCATATATCCCAGCATTAGCTATGAGAGCATGAAAGTACACATCTCAAGAGGGGAGATGCGGGTGACACATGTCCTCGGATGCCACATGTGTTCGGCCACGTGGGCACAAGCAGCACATGGGCTCAGGCAGCATGTGTGAGCACTTCCTTTGTTCAAGGTGGCTTTTACAGGATTTTCCTATCCTGACCCCATGTGGGGCTTCCAACTAGGTAAAGTCCAGTGCTAGAGAGGTTGCCAGGGGGGTAGAGTTGGAAGCATGACCTTCTTTGAAATTCCTTTTCTGGGCTCTTGTTTCCTCCGGTGCTTCTGGAAGGGGTTGTGGGAGAGTGGGGTGAGGAGGCTGCGTCCAGCCTTCTCTGGGTCTGATAACTGGAGCCAGGAAGATCCAATCAGGCCTAGGCCTTAATTATAACCCTAAAAATAGCTTTGGGGCTATTTTATTACTTCTCAGAAATTTCATTGCTATGGAGACTCTTCCCTGTCTACTTGCCTACATCACCTTGACATGGATAAAAAGACATGGGCAAGGATGTAGTGGAGAAGGTGAGCTGGAACCTTAGCATCATGTCTAGCATCATATCACAGGCCCCAAAGCTTGTAGGACGAAAACTATTTTTATGATCATCTCCTAAAGGGCCCAAAGTCTCTTGATTCTCTTGGAAATTCTATTGTTTCAAGTTCTTGTTTTAACTAGTTGGTAAGACTCTGGTTAGACCATAAAGTCCTGCTTTCTTCAACTACCATAATGGCTAAGAACTGTGCCATTGGTTTCTACACCTGTCATGCCTGGGTACTTGCAATTTTAACTCCTTAATTTAATTAAATACTAAGATAACTGATAGAATGTGACTACGTAAAGAAAGGATCTTACAGTTTCTATGGAAACAGTTTGAATTCTTTGAAAAGACTCGAGAAAGGTGAGTTGCTAAAAATATTACTATCAACTTAGCTATGAATTACAAAACTGAAGAAGTGTTAAAGAGTTGTAAAGTTTAGAAGAATCTACAGATTGTTAAACAAATTTGATTAAGTTTCACTTCACTACAATTTCTTCAAAGAAAGCAAAATAAAAAATGATTTATTATTATACAGGGCTGGAGCAATAGCACAGCAGGTAGGCCGTTTGCCTTGCACTCGGCCAACCCGGGTTCGATTCCCAGCATCCCATATGGTCCCCTGAGCACCGCCAGGGGTAATTCCTGAGTGCAGAGCCAGGAGTAACCCCTGTGCATCGCTGGGTGTGACCCCCCCAAAAGAAATTTCCAGGCCTGGGGCTGGAGCAATAGCACGGCGGATAGGGCATTTGCCTGGCATGTGGCCAACCCAGGTTTGATTCAGAGCCAGGAGTAACCCCTGTGCATCTTTAGGTGTGACCAAAAAAGAAAAAAAAAGATTCATTATTGGTGCCAGAAAATTCTATACCTAACAATGAAAGTACATATTGTATGTACTTTGACATACTGTAAGGTAATATATGAGATGTTAATTGTTTAATTCTCTACATTAACTTGTGGTGAAACCCTTATTTTAAAAGTGGATTTTTTTAATTACGCAAAGTGAACTCATCTTTGTGTTTGGTTTTGGTCTATACCCAGTTTTTCTCAGGGCTTACTACTGACTCCAAGCTCAGGGATCACCCCGGTGGGCTCAGGGGACTGTATGTGATGTCGGGGATGGAACCAGGGACCGTAACATGCCAGGAAAGTGCTTCACCTGCTGTCATATATCTCTGACCCTAAGTCACTTTTTAAAGGGAAGTCAGAAAACTGTATTGAACTAAATAGATTTCTGACTTAAAGAGGTCGAGCAAGTATTTTATGCTATTTTTAAATCCATAAAACGTGGATGTGAAGATCATTTCTAAGAATGCTTTCAAAGTATAAACCGTACAGTTATATCTCCTATAAGAGTAAACCTATTTGGGCTAGAAATATAGTAAGAGGTTAAAGGCACATGCTGTGAATGTGGGCACCCGGTTCCATCCCAGGCGACACATCATAGACCCCACAACTCTAAGGAGCAACCCTCAGCATAGAGAGATTTAGCCCCAACAACCCCCACAGGACCTGAGTTGCAACTCGCTCTTGGCCCCATTAGTTAAGAATTAGTGGGCGGGGCTTCCAGACCTCTGGTGCTACTTGTGAGGCCGCCTCCCCCAATCCCCTTGGAAAACTATTGAAATTGAATTTAAATGAAAACTAATCTTCCTAGCAAAGGAACTTCCTTCGGGCTGTCAGCAGACTCCACGCAGCAACTAGCAAAGGCACACGTCACCTGTGGGGAAGAAAAAAAAAAAGAGATACTCGGTAAATGAAAGGACTAACTTAAACACACTAATACGGGAAAACATAAAGTTAAGATTGAAAACCTACCCGGTTCCCCAGCAGTAAGGAAAGCATTTTGTCTTTTTCCCCTCTACAACAGTGCCAATTAAGAACAGGCTGTCAGCTGAAAGAGAAGTAGAATGGAAAATGCTGACAGATTCTTAACTCTAACTGCCAGAAGAGCGTAGCTTTAATAAGGTGTCTGGAAGCAAAGGAATTTTTTTTCAGGAATGGGAAAATGGGGGAGGAGGACGGGGAGCAGTTGCTAAATGCAGAGGGGATGAGAAAACTGAAAAGAGGAATCCTTAATCTGGAAGAAAACAGGATCAAAAAAATTAATTAAAACAAAATAAAAAATAAAGAAAGAAAAAAGATAAAAGAAGAAAACAGGATCAAGTAATGCTCTCACCTGGGTCCCTTCTCTGGTATGGGACCCTACTCCATCCCTGCCTTGCTCATTCCTGTTTTGCTCATTCCAGGTCAAACTCTGACCTACCACAGAAGCCCTAACTGTGGTGCTACCTCTCAGCCCTTCTGAGGACTTTATCATCTTTACCCAGAGGAAATGTCCCTGTGATTTAGACTTTTTTAAGTAGAGTCGTATTTCATACACTACCTTCTAAAGTCTCCAGTATGAGTCAAGTTAAATTAAATGAAAGTGTCTCGTGTTGAATCTCAAATCAAATAAGCTACTTGCATAATAAATAATATTATGCAATATGATCCTCCGCCCCTCTCCAAGAGCCTGGCAAGCTACCAAGGATATCCCGGCCCTGTGGCGGAGCCTGGCAAGCTATCCATGATGGATTCGATATGCCAAAAACAGTAACAACAATGTGCTCTTCATGTTCCTGGAGCAAGCAGACGCCATTGGGCTACAATATTATGCAACAGGGACGAATGGAGATGTTGTTACTGGCACTGCTTGAGCAACAACATGAGCAACGGGATGACAGTGATACAGTGATCCCCCTAAAATACAGTGGGACCCCTCCCTGTGAATGTGAGCACCCCAGTTCCATCCCTGCCACCACATCATCAATTCCATGACTGTAAGGACTGGCCCTTACAGTCTATTTTAGGAATCCCTCAAATTATGTATTTAATTTTTATTTTGGAAAAATTTAAATAAATCAAAAATAGAGAGAATAAAGAAATGTGTTACCATGTAGCTATCATCCTCCTTCAGTATTTATGAATAAAGTCCCTCTTATTTTACATAAACTTATCTAAGCACATTTCCCCCTTTCCTCTTCCTGATAGTTTTTTCTTCTTTTCTAGATTTTTAAGTCTTTTGTATAACTAAAGAACTGAGCTTTACAATGTTCTTAATAGTTGGATTTTAGGCCTACAATCAATCCCATCACCAGTGTCAACGTCCCTCCACCTGTGTTCCCATATCCCTCCCACCCCCAACTTCCACCTGCCACCTTGACAGGTACATCTCAAAGTTTTGTGTTTGTATTTTAGATTTTGTGTTTTCAGTGTTGCTGAGTCTGTGCCTTGGACATACAGCGATAGCACTCTCCTACATGACCAGTGTAACTGAGGCCCCTGAGCCCTGTTTCCCCATTACTTCCGTTTCTCATCCTCATCCTTCACTCACTTGATGTCTTTCCTTTTTCTGTCCTTCTCCCTATGCTCTGGAGTCAAGGCTGATCCAGGTACCCTTTCTTTGCCACTTTTCATTTCATCATCCAGTTATTCTTTATAACACTGATAAGTGAGATCATGCTGTGATTGTCCTTCTGCTGGCTGACTTCAACATGATGTCTTCCAGTTCCAACCAGGGCGCAGCAAATTGCATGATTTCATCGTTCCTTGCAGATCCATAGTATTCCATTGTGTATCTACATCTCATCTTCATAATCCGCTCATCTGTCATTAGATACATACATCCCCCTGACAGTTTTAAAGAAAATGTATGTATCAAATTACTGCATCAATATTTCCTCATGTACCTTCAAGAAACTCCTATATTTCTAAATATATCCACAATGTCTCTTACATGCCTCAAAAAATAAGAACAAAAATATTCAGTGTTCAAATTTCTTGGAGCATTTTTAAAAACAATGAAGGTCAGGCAATAATGAGGACTAGCGGAGAATATTATCAATCATTGCTAAAGAATAATAATTATAATCATCATATAATAAAATAAATCAACCAACATTAAGACTCATATACAATCATACAATCACCTCGGGAATGTTGCTAAACCAACATTCTAGAGAGACATTCAGGTCATACACTTTCTACTTTCTGTTCATGCCTACCCTTAGCTCTTCAGTAGACTTAGTGTATAACCAATCCTGACTTGTGTAGCAGCTATGGGAAGATTCCTATGGATTCCTCTAAAACTATAGCCAGACCTAGATTTTGTCACCTAGGAATACAGGCATAAGACAGATTCAATTATAAAACACTGAATAGAATTGTTTAAAAGAGCCCCTTTGCCAAATGATTGCCAACCAATCAAGAAATAAAACCAACAGAATGAGTCTTAATAATAGATAATGTTGAAGAAAATGGCTTTTGGTTGAGTTGGACCATCTAGATTTTAATCTTAACTCTCAGATGACAGACTCAGGCAAATGATTTGTTTCATTTGTACCTTGGTTTCCTCAAATGCTAAATGACATCAATAATAAGCTATATCTCATAACTGTGTACATTAAAAGAGATGAAATTAAAATTTTGCTGAAGACCAATTCTTTAAGATAGAACAAAAACAGCAATACCACTTCTTAGAATATATCCCAGAGATGCAAAAAAGTATAGTAGAAATGACATCTGCACTTGTATGTTCATTGCAGCACTGTTTACAATAGCCAGAATCTGGGGGAAAAAAAAACAAAAACGAGTGCCCGAGAACAGATGACTGGTTAAAGAAACTTTGGTACATCTACACAATGGAATATTATGCAGCTGTTAGAAAAGATGAAGTCATAAAATTTGCATATATATGGATCAACATGGAAAGTATCATGTTAAATGAAATGAGTTAGAAAGAGAGGGACCGACATAGAAACATTGCACTCGTTTGTGGAATATAAAATAACATAATGGGAGACTAACACCCAAGATTATTAAAGATAAGTACTGGAAGGATTTCTCCACAGCTTAGAAGCTAGCCTCACATACTGGGGGAAAAGGCAGTTCAGTTAGAGAAGGGATCACCAAGTAAATGGTGCAAGGAGGATCCACTCTGGATGGGAGACACACTCTGAAAGCAGACTATAGACCGAACATGATGGCCACTTAATACCTCTATTACAAGCCACAACACCCAAAAGGAGAGAGAGAGAGAGCAAAAGGGAATGCCCTGCCACAGAGGTGGGGTGGGGTTGGGGGGAACAGGGTGGGGATGGTGGGAAGGATGCTGGGACCATTGGTGGTGGAATATGGGCACTGGTGGAGGGATGGATACCCAACCATTGTATGACTGAAATGCAAGCACGGAAGTTTCTAAGTCTGTAACTGTACCTCACGGTGATTCACTAATTAAAAAAAAAGATAGAATGGGAAAGGTACCATAAATTTGGGATGGTCAGTCATCCCATAACAAATATCTGGTAGACAAAGAGCACTCGATAACTATTCACCTTGACTGTCTGTGGTGACAATTGAAGAAAAGTGGTGTTTAATTTGTGGTTTGGTTTTTGTTTTCTTGATGCTAATTATTCATCCAGGATCTCTCACATATGAAGCATTTAACTCTGCCACTATCTTACATGCCCTCCCTTATAACTAGAGTTATAGTTTCTAAAAGAGTAACTAGCTAACTATCTCTCTAAACAGTTTTGATACAGAACTTATACTATATAATTTGTGATTTCCCCAAATCTCAGCATATTTAAGCACATCAAAAGAGAATATGTGTTCAATTTTATGGATGTGCCCATGATTCAAAATAATTGATCATCTGATTGTTCTGAAGAGTTTCCTTACAATGCAGATGTCTGGACTCCCTGAAGTAATACACTTCCTTTGGGATGTAGGGATTTACAATCTTGTTAAAGTTCCTTTCTTGACTCTAATCAGCAGATCTTGATTACTTCTAAATTTCCTTCTAAGCTTAAGTATAATGATTCTAAGAATTTACAAAATTATCAAATTTCAGTAAATGTATATTTTTCTAGAAAATTTTAAAACTGCCTGAAAACTATAAATAAAACCTTACCTGATTATTTAGGTGAAGTTTGTAAGATTTGGGGGCAGGGGGTAGTTTCTTTGCATTTTTTTAATTGCATAAAGTGAAATATAAAACCATCTGTTCCTAAGCCTCTGGTGGATTTAGCCAATGTGATTTAATCATATCAGAAAAAAATGAGTAACTGACTGCTTGATTCCTCTGACAAGTGACACAACTCCATCCTGTTCTCAAGCCTGTAGCAAGAGATTGTCTGTGACATTGGAGACAGTAGTGAATGTTCCAGCAGCTGTCTTGCCACCGGGGAAATAGAGAGGTGTAAGTGATTTATACCAGGTCACACAGCAAGCCAGGGGGCAATGCCAGAAATAGGATCCCCATCTCCTGCTTGGCAGACTGTGGTCCATGTAGTACACCCGGAGGATATGGGAGCGAGTCCCCTCATCTGAGCAAAGAAGCAGCTAGAGAGACTTCCATTTAGAGGTTCATAAACACTATTCCGACGGGAAAAAGAAAATTCCTCTTTCATGCTCAGTCAAGCCTAAAGTAAGGTGAGGGAATGGGGAAAGGTTATTTATTGTTGTAAGATGTAAGACCACAGTACTCACTACTTCCAGTCAGTTCCACTGAGGGATTTGTTTTCCCAATCATTCTCCCTGCCTGGTTTCATACTCCGTTCCTTGGAAGGTGGTTTGGGGCAAAAAGATAAAGGGCGATAGCTATAGGAGACAAAAGGTTTCATTCTCTTTATAAAGTCAGACAGTCGTGAGTAGATTAGATTTTTTTTGTCTGTGACTCAATGCAATAACTTCAATAACTTCGAGGTGTAATAAGTGAAATACTAAATATCACTGGAGGGCTTGAAAAAGAGAGCTTTTTCCCCAGATCTCAATCTATCTTAAGAAATACATCAGTCTGTTTAGGCTGAGACTATTGTGTGTAGCTACATATTTCTGTTAAAAATATTTTCATCATTTTTTCGTATCTCTATTTCAAATATGTGAGTTTAATTGATTCCTCAAGGGTAAGAATCAAACTTACTTTAACAGAGAGAGAGAGAGAGAGAGAGAGAGCACTTTATAAAATCCACTAACTATGATTTTCTACACTCAGGAACTTGATTAATATTTGGGAATTTTTTATTATAAAAGTAAATAAATACATGAAATAATTTACATTTTTAAATATGTTAAAATTAATTCTGGGTTCAATAGCAATAAATCAGTATTATGGATGGGGACATGAGTGAAGGAGGGAATTTTCACTTATTTTCTGTCATACCTCAAACCATGAATAAATAGTGACAAGAATCTTTATTATTTTTTAATGTTTTTCTACTTTCTTAACATGTAGAAAATGCTCATGTGTGTTTCATAATCCAAAAAGGATGTAAATGTCTACAAATCTTACTAATATGAATCATTATACACAAATATGTGTGCCAGAAATAGTACTTTATTTTCTTTCAACTTACTCAATTTCGACTGCAAGTTCTTTTACACTTGGACAGGTAGAAGTTTTTTGGGTTTTTTCCTTTTTTTTAAGTTTATTTATTGAATCACCATGAGAGCAGTTACAAAGCTTTCGGGTTTAAGACTCGGTCATACAATAATAAAACACCCGCCCCTTCACCAGTGCACATTTCCCACCATCAACAACCCCAATATGCCCTCCATCCCACACCCTCCCCCTACCTGTGGTGATGTCCACATTACTCTCTCTCTCCTTTGATTATATTCAATATTTCGACACCAGGCCCACAACTGTTATTTGTGATTTTTCCCCAACAGTTAGATCTGTGGAAGAGACAACATTAGACACTATGTTTTCTATTGCTGATTATGAATAGCATAGGATGTTACATGGCCGCGGTAGCGGCCATGTGATTTTGGAATTCTGGAATTTTAATAATTAAATCTGGAGGGATTCCTGCCAAAAGCCGCTGGGTTCTGAGATTTGTTTCTGAGTCTCTGGGATCATGGCCTTTCAGCAACTCGATTAGAAGTCAGAGAGGCCATTCATGGGTGGCGACATGGGGTCTCTTTCAGGTGGAGAAGGAAAGGGCCAGCGCCATCCCCATCCTGTGAGGCCCCAAGTGCCTCTTCACTGCCGGCCCAAACCTGTCTGTCCATTGGCCTCTGAAAGATGGTGGCCCCTGAGCCTCAAGGGAGAAAAGGCAGTGGATGGGCACCTTTTCCCACTGGGGAGGCCCCAGGCCGAAAACTTAATTTGGAGTCCAGACACATTTCTGCCAAAAGCCGCTGGGTCCCGAGATTTGTTTCTGAGTCTCTGGGGTCGTGGCCATTCAGCAACTCAATCAGGAGTCAAAGAGCTATTTTTTTTTTTATTGAAACACCGTGAGATACAGTTGTAAGCTTTCATGTTTGAGTTACAATCATACAACGATCAAACACCCATCCCTACACCAGTGCACATTCTCTACCACCAATCTCCCCAGTAAACCCCTCCTTTGCCACCCTCCCCCTGACTCCATGGCAATTTTCCCCATACTCTCTCTCTACTTTTGGTCATTATGGTTTGCAATACAGATGCTGAGATCATATTTGGTCCTTTATCTATTTTCAGCACACATCTCCCATCCTGACCAGTCCCCCCAACCATCATTTTATTTTATTTTATTTTATTTTAGCTTTTCGGGTCACACCTAGTGATGCACAGGGGTTGCTCCTGGCTCTGCACTCAGGAATTACCCCTGGCAGTGCTCAGGGGACCATATAGGATGCTGAAAATCGAACCTGGGTCGGCCACGTGCAAGGCAAATGCCCTACCCGCTGTGCTATTGCTCCAGCCCCAACCATCATTTTCTTAATGGTCCCTTTTCTATTCCAGCTGCCATCTCCCCCAACTCATGAGGCAGGCTTCCAATTATGGATCAGTCTACAGGTAGAAGTTTTAACCCTGTACCAGTCGTACCTATGCATGCCTCTGAAAGCACAACTTATATAGTGCCCTCTAACTCAGTATTGAATCTTGAAGATGGAGTTGGAACCTTCCGGGAAGAGAATGAGAAAGACAAAACAGATACTTAGGGATAATGGGGGCAGGTGAAAGTTGAGGAAAAGACATCAGAAAGAGACTCAGACTCCCAACTACAACATAATTCATTTAAACATTGTTCTCTAGAGGTGACAAGGAGCACACAAAGTCTTCATGTTACAAAGAAACTATTTGATCTTCCCTCTGAGTCATCTTTCCATCATCCATCTGAGGCTCTCATCAGTCCAATTCTAATATTTCCTGCCTTGTTGAGGTCCCTTCCTTTTTCCTCAACTTCCACGTCCATCTTCATCTCATCTTTATCTTTGAGATACTTTGTAATCTCCTAAAAATGATGACTAAAATTAGGGCTCTGTCCTTGTCAAAGGAAGAACTATACAGTTTATTGCAGAAAGAAACTTAGATAGTATACATCTTTTAGAATGGAACAAAATACATTTTTATATTGCAAATAGTGTTTTCATCATATAACTCAACTTGGATGCATATCATGTGAAGTCATTTTTTATTACAATTAACAAAGTTTTTTTTTTCACCAAGAAAAATGGAAGAAAATTCCCATCCTGCCACATATAAGTAGGCAGGATGGTAAAGATAAATGTAGTTAATTGCCTATTTTTTATCCAGCACTTTAAAGAAGTTAATTATATTAATGACAGTTTCTTCGGCTGTGCAGGTTTTTAATCTTGATGTAATCCCATTTGTTTATTTTTGCTTTGTTTACCTTACCATTGGAGTTAACTCTCTAATGATATCACTGAAGTGGCTATCATGGAATATTTTGTTTGTTTTCCTCAGTGAACTTTATGGTTTTGAATCTTACACCTACACCTTAAATCTATTTTGAATTAGTTTTTGTGTATAATGAGAGATGGTGATTCACTTTCATTTTTTTTTCACATGGCTATCCAGTTTTCTACCCATTGAAGAGACTTTCCTTTCTGCATTTTAAACTTTTAGCTCCTTCATCTTAAATTAAAGGGTTGTGTGATAATTTAATAATGTATGGCTAATTATAAACTATGATAGATATTACATGTGCATAATTATAATCTTAAATGTAAGTTAAATAAATGTATTAGATAATCATGCATGCTTAATAAATTGAATAATTTAATATTTCTACACATGTGCAGATTTAATTTTGGACTCTCAAATATATTCCATTAATCTGTGTGTCTGCTTTTGTTCTAATATTATTCTCTTTTGATTGCTACAGCTTTATAAAATAGTTTGAAGTCAGGGAGTGTTATGATCTCATTCTTTTTTTTTTTCAGAAATGCTGTGTATGTCCAGGGTCTTTTGTGGTTCCACACAAATTTTTGCAATACTTGTTTAATTTCTTTAAAGAATGTCCTTGAGATTTTTTAATAGGGATTGCATTGAATCTATGTAATGCTTTGGGTAAAATTGACTTTGTAACTGTTAATCATCCCATTCCATGAGCATGGAATATCATTCCATTGCCAGTATTTTATATTTTTAACAATAACATATAGTTTTAAGTGCATAGGTTCTGCATTCTTTGTTAAATTCCTTTTTATGTCATTGCAAATGGGATAGATTTTTTTTGTTATTTCATTTCTACTTTGTTGCTTATATATAGGAATGCAACAAATTTAATATTGATTTTATAGCCTGTCACTTTGCTATATTAATTTATTGCTGTTAATAGTATTTTTTTGTAAAGTCCTTAGGCTGATCCATGTACATTATCATGCCATCTGCAGTGATTGTTTTACTGCTTAGTTTCCCATTTGAATCCATTTTTGTCTTGTCTCATTGCTCTGGCTAGGATTTCCAATACAAAGTCATAGTAAGTAAAATAAGTCAGAAGGAGAGAGACAAGTACGGCATCATCTCAGGTATATATAGACAGTGGAAAACCAAAGCAAGGGAACAGGCAAAACCAAACCAAATTAATTATTGTGCACTGACCAAGGTGCTGAGAGGGAGAGCTCTGACATAGGGGGCAAGGAATGAAATGGAATCTACTGTTGGAATATTAACAACGTGGTTGTGGGTATAACACTTAGGAAAATGGGCAAAATTGTACCTGTAAAACATATAAAGTCTTGTGATCCAAAGTTAGCCCCCCCAGAATAATTTTAATCAGTTCATGGGCACACTAGCATGCTTTCAAGATACTCGTAACTAGTGGAAAAGATGGGTACAAATATCGAGCTACAATATAATGAGTGCTCTCAAAAATTACCTCTGAACATGCAGTGGGTTTCAGAATAGAAACAGTTATTTCTACCTAAAAGTATCTGAAAAGATCAAAGAAGAGAGAATTCAAGGCTCTAAGGACATTTGCAGATGGGCAAGACTGGGAGTATCAGTCATTTGTGCAGTGTCTAAGAGAAAGAAACCGCATAATTTGTTCATAGACTCTGAAGTAGCAAAGTATGTCTAGAACACGGGGGCAATCAGGGAAAAGGGTAATAATGTGGAGTAGGTTGTGACCAGATTTAATGTAATCAATCCTTGTACACTGGGAAGTCTAAAATAGTAGTCAGATATCTCGCCTGATTTTAAAGTAAGGATGCATAGAGCTAAAATATGGATGGGAATAATGTCCCAAAGTCAAAGAGCAAAGGAACTAGAATAAAATGTGTAGAAATTGTTGACCTGACTTTTAGTCAAACAAAAAGCTATTATTTGTTTCTCTATTTTTCTCATAAAAAGTCTCTGAGGGGGCTGGAGCGAAGCACATTGTGTAAGGTGTTTGCCTTGCAAGCGGCCAACCCAGTTTCGATTCCCAGTATCCCATATGGTCCCCTGAGGACCACCAGGAATAATTCCTGAGTGTATGAGCCAGGAGTAGCCGCTGTATATCGCCAGGTGTGACCCAAAAAGAAAAAAAAAGAGTCTCAGACCCTCTAACTGAACACGGAGTGTTTTTTCCACCTTACTTTCCTCCAACTGCTCTTCCTTCAAATGTCCCTCCTCCAATGGATGTATTTAAATTCAACATCCACATTCTTATTAGAAAAAGTATAAGTGGGACCTTCATTTTTATTTTTCCCCTCAATTTGCTAGTGATGGGATTGGGAGAAACTGCTTCTGCGAGATATTGATGCCTTCTCTTCCTGTTCGATTTCTAACAATTGCAGTAAAAACCCAATAGATGAAGAGTGAGGTCTGGAATAGCCAAGTATCCAGTTGCATGAATATTTATGCCAGTTCAATAGCTGATATTCTTCTTTTTTCTGAAATAATGGAATGTTTGCCAAAAAAAATCAATAAGCTTTCCTGAAGGTAAAAGCTAAACACATTACGGAGTCGGGTTCTAATTGAAGAAGGTAAAATGATGGTAGATAGCAAGGTTCTTGCATCCAACTGCTACTGGCTTCTTATTTTTATATTTGGACATGAAAAACTGAAAAATACTTATGCTTGCATGCCATAAGCATGGGTGTTTTATATTTATTATTTATTTTTATTTTATATGTATAAATTCATTGACTACAGTTTATATATTTATATGTGTTAGGGGTAAAGTGCTGCTACACCTCGTGCACTGCCAAAGTACCAGTTATCCTTCACAATTTTCTTTTGCCACTTTCCCTGCCCATTAGGTGGCCTCAGTTTTGTCGTCAGAGTTTAAGGACTTGTTTTCAGCGGGCATTGTCTATTGCTTTGTTTCTTTATATGCTACCTCTGAGTGAGATAATTTGGCCTTTCTCTTTCTCCTTCTCTCTGATTTGATCTAGCATATCCCCCTCCGATTCTATCCACACTGGAGCAAGAAGCAGGACTTTACTTTTCTTACAGATGAGTAGTAACTACTCTGTTCCAAGCATGAATCTGCACATCTGTTTGTTGGTTTGGTTTAAACTTGGAATTGGGGAACTTTTTTCTTTGTTTTGATCATGAGCTTTTTACTTTGTAACAGCTGTCTGTTTTCTCTTTTACCCTCTCTTAAGGAACCTAAAGAGTGAACCCTGATAGAAGATGCAGAAAATCATCAAATTTTGGTTTGGTAACTCAGCCTCCCATTATTTCAAAAGTGGTTTTATCCTTAAACCAGTGGCATTTTCAGTTGATTCCTGTTGTAAAAAAAAAATTAATTTAGTCAGGTTTGAAAGCACTTTCCATACACAATGTAATAGCCACATGTAATTAAAATTATCTTATGGATAAGCAAATTTTAATTGTCTTAATCCACAAATCCTTTGTAAAGTTTTCATGAAGTTATTTGTAACTTAAGTTTGAACCGCAAGAAAGGCAAGACTATTCCATCTCTTTATGATAAGTTGACAGTGCATTGACAGGATCTTATAAAATCCTCACCACGATAAAGAGTCCAATGGATGGTGGTGGAGGGATATTGGTACTTTGATGGTGGATGTGATATGGTAGGGTATATTCTGAAGAGATGTATATAATTAAAATAATTTTTATCTCAATAAACACTGTAGCTTTAAGAAAAGGTCAAAATGTAACGTATTATTAAAAACTAAGTAAAGATTTTAAGAGTTGTAGATAATCAAGGGTGATAAATAACTGTAACCATCTCATAATAAACAAAGATAAAATATAATCAAGAAGTTGGAAAATTTTTGGAAAAGGCAGCAACAAAACTCTTACACATAAGAAAGCCTTTACCCACCATAAAAGTTGTTGAATATAGAGGACTCCCTACACATAACTAGCTCAGCTGAGTACAAAAGGATAAACAAAATGCTGAGCATAAAGGGTTTCTAAATTTCTCCTTTTTCCCTATTAACTGGTTTTGTTTGAAATACCCCTTTCCCGGTCCAAATGCAAAATAACCATCAGAACAGTGGGGGGTGGGAGTTCCAGGTTGGGGAATGGGGTGGGGGGAGGGGAGAACATGATGTTTCTCTGATATGATACAGGTGTGACAAATTGTTCAGTCCTCTCTGGGGGGTAGCCCTCACTGCACAAAATCCCCAAACACTGCTCCCATCACAGAACGGAGCAACAATCTAAAAAGCAACCGGAGTAATGTAAAGCAAAAGCTGAAATTCAGAAAGTGCATCAAATCATAACAAACCTTTATTCATGTATTCAGGCAGTTCTGAAGTCTTATAAAATAGTTTATGACAGAGGCTGGAGAGATTGCACTCAGGTTAAAAGGCTTGCCTTCAAAGTGACCAAATTTGGTTCCCAGCCATTTTGGAGTGACCCCTAAGCACAGAGCCAGGAGTAAGCCCTGAGCACCACTGAGTGTGGCCTTGCCAAAAAAAAAAAAAAAATCTAGCACAGAAGTTCTTCCTGACCCTACAGGACAACATCCAGAGGTAAGAGGTGGCCTGGAATTTTAAGATCAGTAGTTGGCTACTACCCCTGCTGTCTGACAATCTGAACCTTGTAGAAGCAAATAGTCATAAATATCTTTTTCTTACCTTCTCAGAGCCACAGAGATAGCACAGGGGTTAAGGCACTTGCCTTGCATGCAGATGACCCCAGTTGAAACCCCAGCACTGCATACAGTCTCCATGAGCACTGAGCACTACGAGGCCTCATCTCTGAGCACAGAGTTACAAGTAAGCCCTGAGCACCACTGGGTGTGACCCAACCTTCAAATTTCTGTTTCTGAAGACCAAAATAAATGAAGATGACTGCTCAAGACTTCAATTTATAGGAGAGAAAATTGAAACCCAGAAAGTCAAAGGGCTTACCTAAAAGCACCAGCAGCTGAAATCCCCTATTCATACAACCCTCTTTAATCTAATGTAACAATTACAATTGCAGACAGACAACTCAATATGCTGAGAGCAGACTTTATGTGCCTAAAACCCAAGTTAATCCCCATTTCTTATAGTCATAGAACACCAACTAAAGGCCAGGAATAAACCCAGAGTATTTGATGTGGCCCCAAAACAAAGAAACAAAGAATACTGCACACTATCTTCTTTTATTAACTTATGTAATATTTATTGAGTTTCTGTATGCCAAGTAAAATGCTAAAAGTAAATATATACTGGGGAAAACAGATGTTACCAAAAGTCATTAACAATAATATTGACTTTCTTTTGAAATAAAATACCAATAGGTTTTTCTAGAGAAGCAATGGATGTTATTCAGAGTTTGAAAAATCATTTGGAAAGGTTAAGAGGAAGAAAACCATCACCAACCATCTGAAGAAACCCACTTTCAACATTTGGTGTATTTCTTGTCAGACTTTCTTCTTAACTATGATCTTCATTCTTTTTTTCTCTCTCAAATAGCTGTGATCATCCTATATGTGTCATATACTTTGCCCTATAGCATTCCCTCAAGCTATTAAAGTCTCCTTATTATCATTATTCTTAGTAGTTTCAAAGTATTCTATGGAGGAAAAATAATCATCTAATCAGTGTTATCCCACTTGGGGAATGCTTTATATTTACAAATTATGAGTCTCTTACATTCCCCCTCCCGACACACACACACACACACACACACACACACACACACACATACACCCTCCCCCCCCCAAAAAAAAAGATAACATATTTTGAAGCACTTGGTTGAAAAAACATGATCTAATTAATCAAGGTCTCAGTTTACTCTAAAGGGAATTGTTTTCTTTTCTTTAATTTTATTTTAATGAATCACCATGAGATACAGTTACACACTTACAAACTTTTGTGATTATATTTCAGTCATATAATGTTCAAGTACCAATCCCTCCACCAGTGTCAATTCTCCACCACCAATGTTCCCAATATTCCTCTCACCACCCCCGCCCCTTTCCAGCTCCTGCCTCTGTGGCAGGCACATTCCCTCTTACACTCACTCTCCTTTTGGACATTATAGTTTGCAATACAGGTACTAAGCAGCTATCATGTTTGGTCCATAGTCCACTTTCAGCACACATCTACCATCCCAAAGTATCCCTCCAACCATCATTTGCTTAGTGGTCCCTTCTCTATCCCAGCTGCCTTTACCCCAGCATGTGAAACTGGCTTCCAAGCTGTGAAGTGATCCTCCTAACCCTTATCTCTAGTGTCCTTAGGTGTTAGTCTCCCATTGTTACTTTATATTCCACAAATGAGTGCAGTCTTTCTATGTCTGTACTTCTCATTCTGACTCATTTTACTTAACATAATGCTCTCTATGTCCACCCACTTATATGCAAATTTCATGATTTTATCTTTTCTAACAGCTGCATAGTATTCCATTGTGTAGATATACCAAAGTTTCTTTAACAGTCATCTGTTTCCAGGCACTTGAGTTTTTTCCAGATTCTGGCTATTGTAAATAGTGCTGCAATAAACATACAAGTGCAGATGTCATTTGGTATTGCTGGGTCAAATGGGAGGTCAATTTCTAGTTTTTTGATAAACGTCCATATTATTGTCCAAAAAAGGCTGGAGAAGTTGGCATTCCTACCAGAAGTGAAGGAGAGCCTCTTTCTCCCCACATCCACTCCCCAAAGCATTATACAGATTCAATGCAATCCCGATAAAGTTACCCATGACACTCTTCAAAGAAATGGATCAAACACTCCTGATACTCATATGGAACAACAATCCCCCACAAATAGCTAAAGCAATTCTTGGGAGAAAAAAAAGATGGGAGGCATCACCATCCCTAACCTCAAACTGTACTACAAAGCTATAATAATTAAGATAGCATGGTATTGGAACAAAGACAGATCTGCAGACCAGTGGAATAGGGTTGAATATCCTTATACACAACCTCAAATATATGATCATCTAATCTTTGATAAGGGAGCAATAAATGTGAAGTGGAGCAAGGAAAGCCCCTTTAACAAATGGCACTGGCAAACCTGGACCACTACCTGCAAAAAAAAAAAGGGGGGGGCTTAGACCTGTACCTAACACCATGCACAAAAGTCAGGTCAAAATGGATTAAGGACCTCAACATAAGATCAGAATCCATAAGGTACACCAAAGAAAAGGTCAACAAAACCCTCTCTGATATTGAAGCAAAACATATATTCAAGGATGAAAAGCCACTGACCAAGCAAATGGAAACAGATAAACAAACGGGGCTATCTTAAACAAAGAAGCTTCTGCACCTCAAAAGAAACAGTGACCAGGATCCAAAGACAGACTACAGAATGGGAAAAGATATTCACCCAATATCTTTTTTTGATATTAACCTCCAACAAAGGGTTAATATCAAGGATATACAAGGCATTGGTTGAACACTACAAGAAGAAAACATTCAATCCCATCAGAAAATGGGGCTATGAAATGAACAGAAACTATCTCAAAGAAAAAAATCCGAATGCCCAAAAGGCACATGAAAGACTGCTCTTCGTTACTAATCATCAGGGAGATGCAGATCAAAACAACAATGAGATACCACCTCACACCACAGAGACTGGCCCACATCCAAAAGAACAAAAGTGTTGGCAATTATTTTCTAAAGCTATTACATGGATAGAACTGGAGAGCATCCTGCTGAGCTAAGTGATTCAAAATAAGGACAGTAATAGAATGGGTAGGGTGCTTGCCTTACACACAGTCAACCTGGTTGAATTCCCTATCACTCCACATGGTTCCTCGAGCCCACCAGTGCCAAGTCTACCAGCCCTGCAGTGTGACAAGGTCTATGCATGGTAGAAGGACATCCAAGGAATACTTTTTCCTGAAACAAGACAATGACATCCTGCCTCCTCCAATTCTCAGAATTAGTGTACTTATGATATGTGCATTGTGGTTGGTCTGTCTGTTTAGTCTCAGGAGTTCCAGAGAAATAATAACTGGAGACTCAGCCCTTGAAAATATGCGGCAGGATATAAACCTGATGGGTCTGTGAGGAAATTTATGGATGGCTTACAAAAATATGAATAAAACATTTACACAAACACCTAACAATATGTTAGGCAACCAAAAAGTGAAAGATAAAATGGAAACTAAAAAAGCCTCGAATTAAGAGGAGTGTAGCCTGAGCACACGTGTCACCCGCATCTCCCCTCTTGAGATGTGTACTTTCATGCTTTCATACCTTTGTGTCTAAAGCTCCGTTATGTGTAGGGGCTTCCTCCACCCTTGGAGAAGCCCATGTTCTCTCATGAGCACGTTATTTTCACTATTCTCTCTCCCACTTATCCCTTCCTCCTTCCCTCAGAAACCTCTAAATAAAATCTATTTACTTCAAAAAAGAGGAGTGTAGTGCCCACCATGGTGACTAAATATGGCCCTGCTTATGTGATTAATAACAAAATATGGTATCCACTCAGAGGAAAAGTACAAACAGCCCCTGATGAGCCTCTACTCTTCACCAGGGCATATGCTCCAGGGGGAAAATAGGTATGTAGAAATATATGAAAAGCATGTAAAATATGACACCTTGAACCTCTGGCAAAGAATAAGGCACAGTAGACTATTGTAATGTTTGTTAAATATAAAACAAAAGGTTGTTCTTATAAGGCAGGTTAGAACCTGGAATCCTTGGTGGGGAAAGAGCTGGTTACAGTTTAATGAGAAAGAATGAAGGGACTAGATATCCTGAAAGCCTTAACCGACCAAAAAAAGGGCCCTAGCATATGTAGCACTGTCGTCCCATTGTTCAACAATTTGCTCAAGCGGGCACCAGTAACGTCTCCATTGTGAGAGTTGTTGTTACTGTTTTTGGCATATCGAATATGCCATGGGTAGCTTACCAGGCTCTGCCGTGCGGGCGAGATACTCTCAGTAGCTTGCCAGGCTCCCCGAGAGGGACGGAGGAGTCGAACCCAGGTCGGCTGCATGCAAGGCAACTGCCCTACCTGCTGTGCTAAATATGTATCTAACATAATGTTAATGGTAATCCTAGAGAAAATCCTGAGCACAAAAAGAAAGGTTTTGTCCCTCAGCCTTTCCTTCTGGCAGCAGCAGCATGGCAACCGCCATCATTCAGAGTCCATTGGGCGGAGGTACAAATTAGCAATGACGGGGCACTCAGGAAATCTCCGGATATGAGAGCAGTATCGGGGATGCTCCCTGCCCAGACGAGACCCCGAGCAGCTGCTCACAAACGGCTCCTCTGCTCCTGAACAGCCATGATCCCAGAGGTACACAGACCAATTTCAGAACCCAGCAGCTTCTAGCAGAAGTTACTCTGGACTTAATTACTAAAATACCAGAAATCCAAAATCATATATTCATCATTACCAGCAATAGAAAACAAGTTATCAAATGATGCCTTTTTGGCAGGTCTGATTGTTGGGGGAAAATTCCAAATAATAATAGTGGGTTTTCTGTCAAATCATTGAATATAATCAAAGTAAAGAGAGAGTAAAGTGAAAATCATCTGCCACACAGACAGGTGGGGGGTGGGATGGGGTGGTATACTGGGGTTCTTGGTGGTGGAACCTGTGCACTGGTGAAGGGATGGGTGTTTGATCAGTGTATGACTAAGACTTAAACCTGGAAGCTTTGTAACTGTTCTCACGGTGATTCAATTAAAAAAAAAAAAGTAACACTCAAGAGAAAACCTTGTTTTCAGCTATCATTTGCATTTTCAGGCTTCCCAATTTTCCCCTTCAGCCCACAGCCGGATATTTAGAGTCAATATCTCTTGGGGCCACCTGCTTCAAAGAGCCATGATGGGGCCTCACCCTTTCCGGCTGACCTGTGCAGACCCAGGATCCTTCCCTGGCTGAGAAAGCTCCTTCTCAAGCTACTACTGGGCACCCAAGAGATGGGGTTGGTGCAGACTGATGTCTGTGGAAGCGGAAGCACACGGCAGAGCCAGAAGGCAGCAATGAATGATGGTACTACGAAGGCATTACGTGCTCCATGTGGGAACAATAGTCCACAGAGTTAAACAAAATACTGAACTAAGTAAGATTCATTCCATTTGCTTCCTATTTTCCTTTCTAAAAGAAGGCGATCCTGAGCAAAGTTTAACTTATATTCATCCCTCCGCACTCCCAGTTGAACTACACCTTGGCCTCTTTGGGGAATCCCAAGCTGGAATCCCTATGGAGATCTCAGAATCACTGGGTTCAAGCCTCTCCTGAAGACCATGCCCTGGGCCCTGCTGCTGTCCCAAGGAAACATTCTGATTGTCACCCTGAGCAACCTTTACCAGAACCTTCTAATGCCAGTTTTTCTAGACTTCATCAGATACTTCAGTGCACAGCAGAATAAAACCTTACCACAGACGAAACGCCCAGCCCCAAACACTTCCTCGGCTTTCTCCATGCACACGAAATATTTTTCCTTCAATATTTTGGGTAAGTCGTTTTCACTCTTCTCCAAATGAGGAAGCAAAACTAAAAGAGAAAAGGAAAAAATATTATTGCGAACATAGTTAAATATAAATCAACATTTAGGGACTTTTTGTGCTGATTTGATGCAACTTATGAGTTGTACTTGTGAATCCTGTATGCTGTGCTTGTGCAATTTATTTTTAATTCTGTGTAACCACAACTGTCTGCGCCAAGTCCGGGATTGGCCAAGTGAGACAGAAAGCTTCCTGCCTAATCTCCTGCTGTAATGAAGTCATAAGTTAGATGCATACCAAGAAAGTGAAGATAAATATAGACACAAAATTGAATAAAGTAGACCTCCTCCAACATTCGAGAGAGACTGTTTGTGTCCTTCCGCCAACTCCACCTGCCCACTTTCAGGGGTCTGAACCTTCGCCAAAGCTGGACTGCAGCATACCAGGAGTGATCCCTGAATACAGAGCCAGGAGTAAGCCCTGATCATTGCTAGGTGTGACCCTGAAACAAAAAATAAAAGAAAGAAAGAAAGAAAGAAAGAAAGAAAGAAAGAAAGAAAGAAAGAAAGAAAGAAAGAAAGAAAGAAAGAAAGAAAGAAAGAAAGAAAGAAAGAAAGAAAGAAAGAAAGAAAGAAAGAAAGAAAGAAAGAAAGAAAGAAAGAAAGAAAGAAAGAAAGAAAGAAAGAAAGAAAGAAAGAAAGAAAGAAAGACCTCCAGAAACAAAAAAGGAGGACAAATACTGAACAACCTCTCTAATATGTGGAGTGAAAAAGACACAGTTATGGAGTAAGATAGTGAGGTGCTGGAGAGATGGTACAGGGGTTCAGGCTCTTGCCTTGCCTACCACAGCTCAATCCCCTGAGTCACATATGGTACCCTGAGTGCCACCAGGAGTGATCCCTTAGCACAGATCTAGAAGTAGCACTGAACACCACCACTGATGTGCCTCCCTCCCCCAACAAAAAAATCATCATCATCATCATCATCATCATCATCATCATCATCATCATCATCATCATCATCCCGTTGATCGTCGAATTTCTTGAGTGGTCTCGGTAACGTCTCCATTCGTCCAAGCTCTGAAGTTTTAGAAGCCTCTCTCTACTCGTTCTTCCAACGATGCTGTACTGGAGGCTCTTACAGGGTCAGGGGAATGAGACCCAGCTTGTTACTGGTTTTGACATATTAATAAACCATGGGGACCTTGGGAGGCTCTCCCATGTGGGCAGGAAACTCCCAGTAGTTTGCCAGGTTCTCCCAGAGGGAGAAGTAGGCTATAAGATGTTGCTCGACTGCAAAGCAGCCGTGTGCTTCCGGGAGCTTGCTTTTAAGTCTCTGGATGCTGGCCATTGACAGAATTACACAGCACTGGGGGTAGTCCTTGGGTGTGACCACCTAGCTACTGGGAAATGGGAAATCTGGGCAGAGCAGGCCCAGTCCCGATCCGAGCAGCCTTGGAGGTCTCAGCCCCGGGTCCCACACACCTGGGTTCCTCTGCCGATTCCTTCATGTGTGAGGCTCGTCCAAACGTGAGGAGAGGGGCCTTGAGCATGGCTGTGGCTAGACTCCAGAGGTTTTCGGCCGCTGGGAGCTCTGCTTGGGGCAGGAAGGGAAGCTGGAGCTCATGCCCTCTGTGGAGGCCCCGGGGAAGACAGCCAGGAGCATGGGCCAGAGACTCTCTGTAATCCCATCAATGGCCAGCATCCAGAGACTTAAAAGCAAGCTCCCAGAAGAGAGCAACGCAGAGTCTCTTGCCTGCACGCCTGGCTGTCTTCCCCGGGGCCCCTCGGAGGGGATGAGCTCCAGCTTCCCTCCCCACCCTGAGCAGAGCTCCCAGTGGCTAAAGACCTCTGCAGTCTAGCCACAGCCATGCTCAAGGCCCCTCTCCTCATGTTTGGATGAGCCTCACACATGAAGGAACCGGCAGAGGAACCCAGGTGTGTGGGACCCGGGGCGGAGACCTCCAAGGCTGCTCGGATCGGGACTGAGCCTGCTCCACCCAGATTTCCCATTTCCCATAGCTAGGTGGTCACACCTAGGGACTGCCCCCGGCGCCATGTAATCCTGGAGCCAGGATCCAGCCAGGACCCAGAGACACAAAACAATAGCTAATCATAAAAGACCCTGTGAATCTGACCCAGAAAGTGAGGTAAGTAGAATTAGGGGAGTTAATAGGAGACCTAGAAATAGTAGGGGGCATGAAGACATTCTAGGGTTGGGGGAGTATAGCAAACACTGTAGGCTTGAAACATTACTAGGAACAGCACTATAAATACAGTGCTTACATTTTTTTTAATGCCTTTAACTTGAAAACAAACATGATATCGTCTAGTAGGTGAACAAAATGTGGAACACTCAGACAATACTATAATTTTAAGCAGTAAAAACAAATTCACTATTAAGACACAGAAAAATCTAAAAGAAATGTCAATGCCTATCACTAAGTGAAATAAGTCATATTAAAAGGCTGTATATTATATGATTCTACCTGTACCACTTTGTGGAAAAAGCAAAACAAGTAAGAGAGTTAAAAGGTCATGAGTTGCCACGGTAACCCTTGGCAACCTATAGGAAAGAAGGATGAATAGTACAGCAGAGGGTATTTCTAGAGTTGTGAAATTATTTTGCACACTATTATAAGTATATAAGCATACATACATACCATTGTATTTATCAATGCCTATAAGTAAAAAAGACAAAGACTCTAGTGCAAAGCATGAACTTGGGGTCCTAATGATGTGTTACTGTCGGTTCTTATTAAAAGGTACTAACTGCTTTTGGTATGTGGGTCGACCTGCATGAAAGCAGAGGATATATTAAAGTTGTATTTTCTGCTCAATCTTGCTGCATACCTAACACCACTATTGTTTTAATTGAATCCCCGTGAGCTACAGTTACAAAACTTTCCTGTTTGATTTTCAGTCATACAATGATTCAACACTTATCCCTCCACCAGCTAACAAGCTAACACCATTCTTAAGATGTCATTAATTTTAAAATAAAAAACAAAAAACTAAACCAAAAATTCTTTAGGGAAGAACTGGATACAGGGTTACAGCCAGTGTTACAAGACTGGGCTCTCGCTCGCTCTCTGTCTCTCTTTGTCTCTCTGTCTCTCTCTGTCTCTCTCTTTCTCTTTCTTTCTCTCTCTCTGTCTCTCTCCTCATCCCTCCCTCTCTTCCTCCCTCCCCTCTCTCCACACCCCAGTTTGACTGCTTCTGTCCTGACTCTACATAGATTTGATTTGTTTCCTTGATGGTTGCAGCAGTCCCAGACCCTTCATCCCTTGATTCCAAGACCAGTAGCAATGAAAACTTAAAAAAAAAAAACTAGTAGTCCCAAGAAATAATTCCAATAAAATTAGTTGAATGGGACTGAGTCCTCCTCCTGTCAGCAGTGGAATTGGTTAATGGAGTTCTATGGGGAGGGATAAGCCTCAGAAAGAATCTCGTAGCCATTACTATAAGCAGGACCAATAGACATCAAATAGGCAGGCATAATGAATGTGCCCAAGTCTTTTCATTACAACCGTCCTTTCCCAAGTAGATCTACAGAGAAAGTTTTGTAAAGAAAGTTTTGTGATCTCAGAGACCCCAAAATGCAGCTCACCCACATGGTGTATAGAGAGGGAGACTAGTCAAAATCTTTAACAACCAAATTGGTGTAGAGACTGACAACTCAGAACAGATACCAGCTGCCCTGTCTATCAGTGGGAACTGGCGCATATCAGCCCGGCCTGGGGAAGTCATGCAGTTTGTCAGGCTGGGGTTGATAGATTCCATCCTTGAGAGTCTCCAAGCTAAATCAAATGAATCCTTGAAAGGCCTTTTAAAAGCTAAGAAGAAAGCAAAAAAGGAAAAGACAGAAAGCCTATAATAAAGCCTTTTAAAATGAATAAAATAATTCCAACTCAGGATTGTATTTTTTTACAATAATTTTTTCTCACCATTCACTGGTCAACAGTCCAATGTTCTTATTTTTCCCTTACTTTTGCTCACAAATCTGCAAATCACACAGGCCACACTCATTTAATTACATAACTAATATTAGAATTGATGGGAAATGGTGGTGCCTTATACAATTCCAATTTCACGACCAAATATTCATAGGAAGCAGTGAACACATCCACTGTAATTTTTTCCATGAACAAATGATCCCCTCAGGTGATTACCCCCACAGACCACCCTTGCTGACTGTGTACACATGAAATTATGTCAAAATTGAATTTGCTCAATCTAGTCATATTTCAAAAGTAGCGCAACTACAGATCCATCCTGGTAAAAGCAAAAGCTAATTTTGTAAAGCAAATTGGAATCTTGTATTTTGGTCACCTTAATTTATAAAGGGTCCAAAGAAGGGATCAAAGAGGAATAACTATTTATTTAGGGTTGACTCTCATGCCTAGCTGACAAAAGGACACCCACCAAAACAGAAAAGCATGTTTCTTGCTCCGAAGGAACTCACAACTTTATTAGGGATGCCAGTACTTAACACAAATAGAACGTTTCAACACAAAAATAGCAACACAAGTGTTAAGAGGTGTGATTCTTCCCACAGAGCAGAGAGAACAGGAGAGAAAAGATTTCTGTTCACAAAATGCTTCAGCAATATCAGAGGAGAACATCTGATGACACATAACTAGTATCCATTCACAGAAGCCGTTGAACCCAACACCTCACCCCAGGCTCCTCCGACCCCCTCAGCACACCCCAGGAATGCAGTCTCTAATCTCAGACCTATCACCACTTCACTCCTGCAGCTTTGGCAAATTGCCTGGCCTCTCGCTGCCTTCCCTGGCAATGGAGCAGCGCTCAAAACCCAATCTTCAGAGCTGGCAAAGAATAAATAATAAAGGACTCAGAGACTCAGTGAGAGCTGAGGGTCTAATAAATCCTGACTAGTTAGTGTCCAGCCCCAAATGGAAGAGTACATGGAGCATATGGCAGCTCCGTTTGTAGACTGTTATGTATCACCGATTCGGCTGAATTTGTCAGAGAGGTGAAAGGGTCTGCTTTCACAGTCTGTTATTAATTACTGTGAAGGAGATTTGCGACATTGAAATGCAGATAATTTCTCAGATTAAGCTCAGACATCTGCCCCCATTGTAATAGGAGAACATAATTGTCATCAATAAAACCATGTTTTCTTGCACTAAAATGGAACAAGAAAAGCACCGCAAACAAATATTTTGGCCCACGCAGTAATTAAAGGGAAATTGATGTTGCATTGGTGGTCTTTAAATCAATTTTGCACACTTTATTCTTATCATGCCGGTCATATGTGGAGAGAGTGGTTGTGAGTTTACACATCTATTTCTTTTTTAAAATACCGTGGTTAGGGGTGAAGAGATAGTACAGTGAACAGGGCACTCACACACAGCCGACCAGGGTTCAATCCCCGACTCTGCATGTTGTCCCATGAGATCTGCTAGGAGTGACCACTAAGCACAGAGCCAGAAAGCTTCCTCCTCTGTGGGGAGCCCCAAAACTAAAACCAAAAAAAAAGTGTTTAAAGAAAATGTTCTTTTGAAAAATTATACCCTCAATTACTTTGATGTTAACTCTTTCCTTTATCTTCACTGTTATGTTAAGGGTATGAATACATATTAACAAAACAGTATTTACTATATAAAAACATTTGCAATATTTAAGGAATAAGTGTAACAATTAAATTAATACCTATCACCAAACTTTACAAAAGTCAATATCATATGACTTAAGTGTTACTTCTTGATCTCTACCTTGAAACACTATATACCAATAAATTCTATATACTAATCAATTTTTCTGCTGTTAGAACATCACATGTGTATGTTGCTAAAAACTTCCATAATTTTTTCAGTGGACCTTATGGATTCTGGCCTGATGTTGAGGTCTTTAATCAATTTTAATCTTTTGTACATGGTGTTAGGTAGAGGTCTGAGCCTATTTTTTGGCATGTAGCTGCCCAGGTTTGCCAGTACTATTTGCTAAAGAGGCTTTCCACTTTATATTTCTTGCTCCCTTATCAAAGGTTTGATGATTATATATTTGATATTGTGTGTAAGGATATTCAACCCTATTCCATTGGTCCCCAGATCTGTCTTTGTTCCAACACCATGTCGTTTTAATTATTATAACTTTGTAGTACAGTTTAAGGTAGGGGAGGGTGATGCCTCTCGTCTTTTTTTCCCAAGAGTTGTTTAAGCTATTCAGGGGGCCTTGTTGTTCCATATGAATTTCAGGAGTATTTGATCATTTTCTTTGAAGAATGTCATGAGTATCCTTATAGGGATTACATTGAATCTGGGGAGTATTGCCATTTTTACAATGTTAATTCTCCCAATCCATGAGCAGGGAATGTTTTTCCATTTTCTGTGTCCTCTTTTTTTTATTTTTTATTTTTATTGAATCCCCGTGAGAACAGTTACAAAGCTTTCATATTTAAATCTCAGTCATACACTGATCAAACACCCATCCCTTCACCAGTGCACATGTTCCACCACCAAGAACCCCAGTATACCCCCCATCCCACCCCCCACCTGCCTGTGTGGCAGATGATTTTCACTTTACTCTGTCTTTACTTTGATTACATTCAATTTTTGAAAGAAAACCCACTATTATTATTTGGAATTTTCCCCCAACAATCAGGCCTGTCTAAAAGGCACCATTAGATCATTAGTTTTCTATTGCTGATAATGAAGAGTATATGATGTCACATGGCTGCCATAGCGGCCACACAGTTTTGGAATTCTGGTATTTTAGTAATTAAGTCCAGAGGTATTTCTGCCAGCAGCCGCTGCGTTCTGAGATTAGTTTGTGTGTCTCTGGGATCATGGCTGTTCAGGAGTGGAGGAGCTGTTCATGGGTGGCCACTCGGGGTCCCATTTGGGCAGGAAGCAGGGCCAGTTCCGCATCCCCCCCCCCATCGTGAGACGTCCTGTGCACCCCTTCACTGCAAGCTCCTACCTCTCTGTCCAATTGGCTCTGAAAGGTGGTGGTCGCCATGCTTCCGCAAAGGGGAAAAGGCCAAGGAACAAAAACCCTCCCCCCTTCCCTGCCCAGGGCTGCATGGGGCTGTAGCTTAGTTCACAGTCCAGGAGGATTTCTGCCAGCAGCCGCTGCATTCTGAGATTGGTTTGTGTGCCTCTGGGATCATGGTCATTCAGGGGCAAAGGCGCCATTCCTTAATGTTTTTTTTTTTTTTGTATATCAGGAAAGATCTCAAAGCCATGTAAGTGACCGCACAGTTTGAGAAATAGTCCTGGTCCCCACATACCAGAGCCATGTTAGTAGAAGGTCAGTGTCGCCGGGATTCCATCTGGAGGAGGCGGGGAAACTGCACCTTCTCCATCTGGGCACCCCGGTGTTATCAGTTCAGTCTGGGGTCTGGAGCATTCTCCGGTGCCCAGTGCCTGCCAGCCAGGATTCTTTTTGCCGCACTCACCAGTGAAGAATTCTGGCTGGCAGGCACCAGGTGCCAGAGAATGCTCCGGACCCCGGACCAAACTGATAACACCAGGGTGCCCCAGATGGAGAAGGTGCAATCTCCCCACCTCCTCCAGATGGAATCCCGGCGACACTGAGCTTCTACCAACATGGCTGTGGTATGTGGGGACCAGGACTATTTCTCCAAACCGCATGGGGGCACTGGAACAGGAAAGCTCCATCCCAGCTTCCATCCCGCCCCTGACCCCTGAAGGCATGCCATCTTTTATTTCTTAAAGTAATGTTCTGTAGTTTTCTTTGTGTAGGTCCTTTACACCCTCCATGACATTGAAGCTAAAGGTATCTTCCAATATGAAATGTCACTTACCAAGCAAGTGGAAACAGAGATAAACAAACGGGACTATCTTAAACTCAGAAGCTTCTGCACCTCAAAAAAAACAGTGACCAGGATACAAAGACAGCCTACAGAGAGGGAAAAGATATTCACTCAATGCTGTTCTGATAAGGGGTTAATATCAAGGATATACAAGGCACTGGTTGAACTCTACAAGAAGAAAACATTCAATCCCATCAGAAAGTGGGGTGATGAAATGAACAGAAACTTTCTCAAAGAAGAAATCCAAATGGCCAAAAGGCATATGAAAAAATGTTCTTCATCACTAGTCATCAGGGAGATTCAGATCAAAACAACAATGAGATATCATCTCACAGCACAGAGACTGGCACACATCCAAAAGAACAAAAACAACTGGTGTTGGTGCAGATGTGGGAGAAAGGGACTCTCATTGTTGTTTTGATCTGCTTATAAATGGATAGTCCTGGAGAGTATTATGGTAAGTGAAATGAGTCAGAAAGAGAGGGACAGACATAGAATGACTGCACTCATTTGTGGAGTATAAAATATCATAATATGAGACCAACACCCAAGGACAGTAGAGGCAAAGGCCAGAAATATTGCTTCATGGTTGGGAGCCTGCCTTATGAGCTGGGAGAGAAGGCAGCTGAGATAGAGAAGGGATCACAAAGTAAATGATGGTTGGAGGGACCGCTAGTGATGGGAGATGTGTGCTGAAAGTAGATAAAAACACAATGGCCTCTCATTGTCTGTATTGCAAACCATAATACCCATAAGTAGAGAGAGAGTAAGAGGGAAATTGCCTGACATAGACTCAGGGAGGGGGGTGGGGTGGGCTGGGGGTGAGGGATAGTTGGGACGCTGGTAGAGGGATGGGTGTTTGATCATTGTATGACTGAAATTCAAACACGAAAGTTTTGTATCTGTAGCTCATGGTGATTCAATTAAAATAAAATTTTAAAATTAAAATTAAAACTTCCATAACTTTTTTGGATTTCATAAAGGTATTATACATCATGCACTCCCTGGAACATTTTTGGTGGAGCAAAATCGTTTTAATTGAAAGAAATTTACTTAGGGAGAATGAGGGGAGAGGAAGAGGAATGTATGTTCAAAGGAGAACATAGGCTCTTCCAGAATAGAAAAAAAATTGGAGAGAGAAAAATCTTCTTAGAACATTTTTATGTAACATTATGCCTGTGAAATTCATCCTTTCTCTTGCAAGTAGCATTCATTCATTCATTTTCCATTATTAAGCAGTACTCCAGAGTGTTTTTCTGCCATGAGAATTATTTCTTTATCTCCCAGAAAACATGTGTAAGAGCTTCTCTAGGGTCAAAGCTTACCAAAGACAACTCATCATTTAATGTTATCAGTATGGTAAGTCTTGACCAGCAATTTAATCTAGAATTAAAACATGCTAGCACACACTATAAGTATTGCTTTATGAAACTGGTATTGGTTTATGAAATTTATTTCAATCTGTGTGTTTAAAGCATTAGATTTGTTTGTTATTGAAATAGTTTACAATACTGGTTTACAATCGTTTAAGTGTTTATACATTTGGTGTGGACTGGAGTACAGTGGGTAGGGTGTTTGCCTTGCATGAGGCTGATTCCCGGGTTAGATTCCCCCACCCCTCTCTGAGAGCCCAGCAAGCTACAGAGAGTATCTCTCCAGCACAGCAGAGCCTGGCAAGCTTCCCCTGGAGCATTCAATATGCCAAAAACAGTAACAACAAGTCTCACAATGGAGATGCTACTGGTGCCCGCTCGAGCAAATCAATGAGCAAAGGATGACAGTGACACATTTGGTGTACAAAGTTACTATACCTTTAACAACACTTAAATGCCAAACAACTTCCACCATTATCCTTGTGTCACTACTAATATTTCTTTTCCCCACTACCGAGAACTTTCCCCCATCACTTGATGACCTCAGTTCTAAAGTTGAAGTCCAAAGGTTTATTAACATTTGATACTGTCTACTCCATTGCTTCTCTTTTTTATATACCACATATGAATGAGACCATTCAACATTGATTCTTCTCCCTCTGATTTACTGCATGACACCCTCTAGCTTCATCTACATTTTATCAAAAAGTAAGATATAATTTTTTCTTCTGGCTTCATAGTATTCCATTGTGTGTATAAACCATGACTTTCTTATTCATTTATCTGTCACAAGACATTGGGGTTGTTTCCATATTTTGGTTATTGTATTCAGAGATACAATGAATACTGATGTTCATATAACTTTTTGAGCTAATGACTAAACGTTCCTGGGATAGATGCCAGGGAATGGAATCACTGGGTCATATGGTCATTGTTTTAAATTTTTTGAGAAATATGCATGTAAGTTTTCATTGAGATACAACCAGATGGCATTCCCACCAACAGTGAATTAGGGTTCCTTCTCCACAACATCCCCACCAGTGCTCACTATTTTTAGTGTTTTTTGATGCAGAACATTCTCACTGATGTAGAATGAGAGCATTAGATCTTAAAATGCATTTCTTGGGGCCAGAGTGATAGTACAGTGGGTTGGGAATTTGCCTTGCATGCAGCCGACCCTGGTTTAATTCCTGGTATCCTATATGTTCCCCCAAGCACGCCAGGAGTGATTCCTGAGTGTAGAGCCAGGAGTAACCCCTGAGCACCAATGGGTGTGACCCTCCCCACCAAAAAAAGCATAAAATACATTTCTTATTCTAAGACTTTCTAAGCATAAGTATTTGTCAGAGCTGCCTGAGAAACAGTGTGCTAGAGGAAAGTTTCTCAGTCTGTAATATGTACATGAACCATGTACAGATTTTGATCCACGTCTGGGGTGGGCCTAAGACAACAAATTTGTTTGTTTGTTTGTTTTGTTTTTTAATTACTGAATCACTATGAGGGTACAGTAACAGATTTACACATTTTCATACTTGTGTTTCCCTCATACAATGTTCGAGCACCAATCCCTCCACCAGTGTGCATTCTCCACCACCAGTGAACCCAGTATCCCTCCCACCGCCCAATCCCATCCTTCCCACCCCGCCTCTGTGGCAGGGCATTCCCTTTTGTTCTCTCTCCTTTTGGGAGTTGTGGTCTGTAATAAGGGTATTGGGTGGCCATCGTGTTCAATCTATAGTCTACTTTCAGCACACATCTCCCCTCCCGAGCGGGTCCTCCAATCACAGTTTACTTGATGTTCTCTTCTCTATCTGAACTGCCTTTTCCCCTAACACGTGAGGCCAGCTTCCAAGCCATGGAGCCAACCTCCTGGTCCTTATTTCTACTTATTCTTGAGTGTTAGTCTCCTACTCTGTTATTTTATATGCCACAGATGAGCGCAATCTTTCTATGTCTGTCTCTTTTTCTGACTCATTTCACTTAGCATGATACTTTCTATGTTGATCCACTTATATGCAAAATTCATAACTTCATCTTTTCTAACAGCTGCATAGTATTCCATTATATAGATGTACCAAAATTTCTTTCACCAGTCATCTGTTCTCAGACACTCGGGTTTTTTCCAGGTTCCCGCTATTGTAAACAGTGCTGCGATGAACATATAAGTGCAGATGTCATTTCGATTATACTTTTTTGCTTCTCCGGGATTTATTTCCAGAAGTGGTATTGCTGGGTCAAATGGGAGATCAATTTCTAATTTCTTGAGGAGCTTCCATACTGTTTTACAGAAGGGCTGAACAAGTTGGCATTACCACCAACAGTGTAGAAGGGTCCCTTTCTCCCCACATCCCCTCCAACAGCGGTTGCTTTTGCTCTTTTGGATTGGATGTGTGACAGTCTCTGTGGTGTGAGGTGGTATCTCATAGTTGTTTTGATCTGCATCCCCCTATGATTAGTGATGCAGAGCATTTTTTCATGTGCCTTTTGTCCATTCGTATCTCTTCTTTGGGAAAGTTTCTGTTCATTTCTTCGCCCCATTTTCTGATGGGGTTGGATGTTTTTTTCTTGTAGAGTCAACCAGTGCCTTATGTACCCTTGATATCAACCCCTTATTAGATGGCTATTGGGTAAATTTCCTTTCCTATTCTGTAGATTGTCTTCGTATTCTGGTCACTGTATCTTTTGTGGTGCAGAAGCTTCTTAGTTTAAGATAGTCCCATTTGTTTATCTCTGTTTCCATTTGGTTGCTCAGTTGCATGTCATCTTTGAAGATACCTTTAACCTCAGTATGTGGAGGGTTTTGCCGACTTTGTCTTCAATGTACCTTATAGATTGTGGTCTGATGTTGAGGTCTTTAATCCATTTTGATCTGACTTTTGTGCATGGTGTCAGTTCGAGGTCTAAGCCCATTCTTTTGCATGTGGTTGTCCAGTTGTGCCAGCACCATTTGTTAAAGAGGCTTTCCTTGCTCCACTTCACATTTCTTGCTCCCTTATCAAAGATTAGATAATCATACATTTGGGTTTGAGTGTAGGGATATTTCACCCTTTTCCATTGGTCTGCAGCTCTGCCTTTGTTCCAGTACCATGCTGTTTTAATTGTTACCACTTTGTAGTAAAGTTTAAGGTTGGGGAAGGTGATGCCTCCCATCATCTTTTTCCCAAGAATTGTTTTAGCTATCCGTGGGCATTTGTTGTTCTATATGAATTTCAGGATAGCTTGATTCATTTCTTTGAAGAATTTCATGGGAATCTTTATAGGGATCACATTGAATCTGTATAATGCTTTTGGGAGTATTGCCATTTTGACAATGTTGAGCAAGGAATATGTTTCCATGAGCAGGGAATATGTTTCCATTTCCTCATGTCCTCTTTTATTTCATGGGGTAGCGTTTTATAGTTTTCTTTGTAGAGGTCCTTTACTTCCTTAGTTAAGCTGATTCCGAGGTACCTGATTTTCTGGGGCACAATTGTGAACGGGATTGCTATTCTCATGTCCCTTTCCTCTGTCTCATTGTTTGCATATAGGAAGGCCATGAATTTTTGGGTATTAATTTTATAGCCTGCGACTTTAAAAGCCTATTGTTTCTAAGAGTTTCTTAGTAGAGGTTTTAGATTTCTCTAGATATATTATCATATCATCTACAAATAGTGAGAGTTTGATTTCTTCCTTTCCTATCTGGATGCCCTCAATATCTTTTTCTGCCTAACAGCTATTGCAAGTACTTCCAGTACTATATTGAAGAGAAGTTGTGAGAGTGGGCATCCTTGTCTTGTCCCTGATCTTAGAGGAAAGGCCCTTAGTTTTTTCCCATTGAGGATAATGCTTGCCATGGGTTTGTGGTAGATGGCTTTGACTATCTTGAGGAAAGTTTCTCCAAAACCCATTTTGGTGAGAGTTTTCATCGTGAACGGATATTGGATCTTGTCAAATGCTTTCTCTGCATCTATTGATATGATCATATGATTTTTGTCTTTACTTTAAGACAACAAATTTCTAATGAACATCTGAGTTATCAACTCCAGAAGTCGGAGGTGAGGAATCACCCTTTGAGCACTAAAGTTCTAGACTATGTTTGCTTGTTTGTAAGATGTACACATATTTATCTTCACAAGATAAACCAGCTTGTTACCTAAAGTTAATTCCTTGACCAATTTTCAAATTCCCACTCTTCATAATTTTACTGAAAATTATTATTAATTAAACTTTAACTTGCCAAACCTGACAAATTCAAAAGAATATATCTTTATAATTGCAATTTGAATTTTCCTAACTGTGTGGAATAAAGGAAAACATTTTCACAATGCAGTTGGCTACTGATAATTTCTCTTGAATGTAACCTTTAATCAAGTATTTTGCCTATTTTTCTATCAGGTATTTTTTTAAGCATAGAGATTTTGTGTGTATCTTGGGTATTTATTCAGTGACAGTCTTGAAAAATATTTTTTTTCTTCTTACTCTCTTCTTAAAATCAAAAAAGTCACTGAGTTCCAGCTGTTTGCTTTCAACCATGAACTCACCTGTATGGGGAGGTGCTGTGAGGCAGAGACACAAAATCTGATGGAAAAAGCAGACTGTCTTTTGAAAAAGGTAACAAGCTCCCTCAGTCTTGTGTCATTGCACAATGTGGGAAATCAACAAAGCCTTAATGATAGAGCACCCTGATGAGTTAATGAAGCCCTTTGAAGACACAACCACCGCCAATCTACGGATCAATAGAACTACAAGCCCCAAACGTTGCTTTCAGAAACCAGGTTAACTATGGGACAGGAACCACACACTAGGACTGACCAATAGGTACATGAGCTATGCACTCACTGAAGGTCGCAAGCTCAGTGGAACACCAGGCCTATTTGAATGCTCTGCTTTTGTCAGTACCTTGAAATTCTTACTAGTTTCTCAGCAAAGAATCCTGCACTTTCCTTTTACCTTGACCCCATGGACTTAGGATAGGAAGCAGCGTTCCACTATATAGTAAAAAATGGAAGTGAGAAGCACCAAGAGAGCTCTGAGAGAGCTAGGAACGTCCTGATACCACCAGATCTCACAAAGGTATATACATATATTTAAAGACCTTGTGATATCTGTGAGGAGGCGTTCCTTACCATGCTATAAAAAATAGCACCTACTCTTATCATTGGAAAATGTAGTTTCTATATCTACTCTTGCGTTCTTACTGATACAAAGTGTTTACATATATCTATGAAAGTGAATTAGAAGACTGCCAAGTGTTGTACTGACCCAGGACTTCCTCATAGTCCAGTAAAGTTCTTTCCACTCTAAATAACTGATGAGGGAGAGGGGGCTGGACAGAGTTCAACAGGATGAGCAATGCTTTAATATAAAAAGCCCGGATTTAATTCCTGTCACTTTCTGGTCCCCTATGCCCTCCCAAGAGTGACCTCCTAGCACAACTATGGGAATAGGGCTGATCACTGCCAGATGTGACTCCAAAACATAAAGTAAAATATGTTTACTTTATTAATATGTAGATATAGTGCTTTACATGTAAATATTTACGTGAATGTAAATACAGTAAACATAATAAAATATATTTATTTTATTTAAAAGTAAAATAAAGAAATAAATGATTGTGTATAGGATGGTCAAATAATTCATGCATGGTGGTATAGAGTAAGAACTCCAGAAATAGCTATCTGGCTTCATATTCTCTCTGTGTGAATTACTAACTGTGAAACCTAACATGAGTCACTTCAGCTTTCTGGGAGAAAATGTTTGTACATCTTGGATATTAGCCTTGTGTCAGATGTGTAGTGTGCAAATATTTCTCCCATTCGGTAGAGTGTCTTTTTATTTTAGTGATTGTTTCTTTCACAGTGCCAAAGATCTTAGTGTGATACAGTCCCAGTTGTTTATTTTCTCTTTTGTTTTCCTTGCCAATAGAGTTGAATCATTGAGGACAACTCTGAAGACAATATCTTGGAGACTTATGTCTATGTTTTGCTCAAAGAATGTTATGGATTCAAATCTCACGTTGAAATCAATATCCATTTTGAAATAACTTGTATATATGATATAACCAGGGGTGCAGTTCAATTTGGTTTTGGCTAACCAGCTTTTTAAACACCATTTCTCTAAAACCCTTTCTTTTCTCCACTTTATGCTTTTAGTTCCATTTACTTAACTATCCAGCATGGAAATTTCTAAATAAATTAAGAATATAATTGTCACATGATCTAATTATGCCATTTCTGGTTATTTATCTGAAGAATTTTAATTTGAAAACCCTACATTCATTGGAGCACAATTCACAATAGCAGAGATATAGGAATAACCAAAGATAATCGTGGGGTATATAAATAATGGAATACTACTCAACTATTAAAAAAATAATAATGTCTTTTCATTGGGACAACATGAATGAAATGAGAAGATTGTGTTAAGTGAAAAATTACAATGGAAAAAATTAAACACCACATGATGCAGGAGTGTTCTCAGTGTTCTTCCTGTCATAAAGTTAATTAATTCCAATATAACTATTGTATCTAATTTCTGGGATTGTCAGCTATAGAAAGTCTTTCCTAATCTTACTATTGTGTAGTCCCTAAGAGCCTGTGTCTTCTTTCATCATTTTTGTATAAGATAATGATTAAGAGTTTAAACTTGAGAAGCCAAATACCTAGGCTTGAACCCTTGCTCAACTACTCATTTTGTAGGGTCCCTGGGCTAGGTCTCTGTGTCTCATTTACCTTATCTACAAACCGAGCATAGCTAAAGGACCTACCTTGTAGTAGATAGGTTGTAAGAAAATAATTTGATGTGAAGCTTAAGCACTGCTTATTATACTCTTAATATGATATTATTAACACGTAATATAACAGTTCTTGGAGAAGAGTAAGCACTTAATAACTATTATAGCATAACATTTATTTGCTCTTTGTAAGGGTGTGGTCTAGAATATGAACTTCAAATGTGAAATATTGTCTCTTTTTCATTTTTCGAATTCCAAATACTTAGAAAAGTTGTCTCCATGTTTCTCAGCTCTCCTCTTCTTCCTACACATATGATTAAATTACATAACCCTATACTCACTCCCAGTTTGGAATACATCATTAAATAGCTGAGTTCTGCCCAATGGTATATGTGTACATGTGATATACTTCATAAAAAATCTGGCCATAATACATACCAAGCAGACTTTTCAAGGCTTTCGCTCTGTACTGGGAGCAAAGAACTCCAATATACCTAAATATGTTGGTACCAAGACATAAGTAATCAAATACCTAGATCATCCTTGAGACAGGAGTGATCTTCACAGGAACATGAACACTGCACTTGAGGTAAACAAAAAATAAGTTTTTATTTTGATGAACTACTTATATTGATGCTAAAATAGTAGTATTTCTTATCCTGACTGATAAGAAAATAGTCACCTTAACTTTGTTGAGTGACTTAAATTTTAAATTAACTAAGAAATGTTTGGATAAATTTGATAGACTCCATTAGCAAAGAAGGTAGAACTCAGAATAAAACAAGATGCTCCTTTTTTTTTAGTTTTGGAAGGGCACACCCGGTGGTTATATGTTCCATGAATGTTCATTCAGTTGGAGGCGCTGAGACAAGGAACACAAAAGAAATTTATGTCATGGAGAGTCCAGGTTCTCTCAGACCTGTGGCAAAGGTAACACTGTAGCACTGTCGTCCTGTTGTTCATCGATTTGCTCGAGGGACACCAGTAACATTTCCCTTGTGAGAATTGCTACTGTTTTTGGCATATCAAATATGCCATGGGTAGCTTGCCAGGCTCTGCCATGCTGCCATGCGGGCAGGATACTCTTGGTAGCTTGCCTGGCTCTCCAAGAGGGACAGAGGAATCGAACCCAGGTTAGCCACATGTAGGCAAACACCCTACCCACTGTGCTATCACTCCAGCCTGTGACAAAGGTAGAGAGCCCCAAAGTCTCCTTTTATTACCATCCTACTGTTCATACTCTAAAGGGCTCAATACAGTGACGTCATCAAAAGAAGTTATAGAAAGAATATAGAGGCAGGCAAAGCATGTATCCTTTCCTTGCATCCAGCAGGCAAGTGCATTTCGGTCTAAGAAAAGAGATACACAACCTAACCGGAGACCTTTCTTGGGCTGCAAGTATTTGGGTTTGCATCCCAAAGACAAACTGGGTCAGCACCTGAAATCTACACCCCAAAGACAAACTGAGCAAGCATCTGAAATTTGCATCGCAGAGACTAGGCTAGGCCAGAGGAATCTACACGTCAAAGATCAGCCTGGGCTTCTGTACGAAAAGGAAAACCTGATTCTTTCAACATACTGAAATTTATGAAATTATTTACTGAAGGCAGCTTAAAGGGAAAAAAAAGATGTTCAGCTTCATCCAAACCAGTCAGGACACACGGGAAATCTCGCCCATTTTCATGGGTCCCTATGTTCCTGCCCGTTGTACAGTACAGTCTACATGGGCTCGCCCTGATAGCTCAGTCCAGCCCCAACAGTTATCAGGGCTTACTCCATGCTCTGCGCTCAGGGATCACTCCTGGCTGGGGTCAGGGTATCTGACGGGATGCCAGGGATTGAATCTTTATCCTTTGCATGCAAGGCAATTCCCCCTATACTACCTCTCTAATGCCCTCAAATAAGATACTCTTATGCATTAGAAAAGTTTTGGACCAAAGTGACAGCTTAATTGACTGAGGACATGTTTGTATGCAAAAGGCCTGGGTTTGATCCTTAGCATTAGCAACATGGTTCCCCAAATACCACTGGGAACAACCCCAGAACACTGAGCTAAGAGTAGCCTCTCAGCACCAAAGTGTGTGAGTTTGGCCCAGAAACTGAAATAAAGAAATAGTTAAAGAAGCTTAGAAACAAAAATAACAAGGCGGAAAAAATACAAACCATGTGGGATATCTACTGCTTCTATCCCTATTCTTAGTTATAAAAACAGAATTTGCTTTGCCTGCTATTCTTTGACCTCCTTTTGTTATACAGTTGCTTTAAAAATACCATAGTTTTTGCTTCTGTTGGACAACTTTTTGACCCCTGGGATGAGACAATACCACATTGGGGATTTGGGGATGAAATGATTGAGGTTCTTAATAAGTACATATAGGCAACTTCTCAAGGGAGAAAAAAATGTAGACGTAAAGTTCAGTCTCTACTGTTTTCAGATATTGTTGGAGATCAGATAACTGGTTTGGGGCTACGACCCCTTACTATCCTCAGGTGATCATGTTAACTTACCTATTTGCCATGAAGCATTAGAAATGAAAAATGGAACGGAGGAAACATTTATTTAAAAGGAGGATGCAAAAGGACTCTCAACAGGACCTTAAAACATGGCTAAAACCAGGGCTTAAAGAGCTATTGAGCTTAATAGTTGTGAAGAGTTGAAAATCTGCATTTGTCAAATAATTAAAGAGAGGAGAAGTGATGAGAACAGTATTGCTGGAGTCCTTGGGGAGTACTCAACACCATGCAGGTTCAGATTAACTCAGATTTACTTTTCTTGTGCCTCCCTAACCTTTGTGGTGTGCAACTCTCTCCTTTTGCATCTGGTCCAGCTTATGATGACTCTCAAAAAGGAGGTCCAACCATATAGGAGAATTCTCTACATATTGATCAAAGCTACAAGACCAATATTGGAACCACACAGATTAGAATGGTTAGGTTTGAAAAGAAAATGACAATGAAAAAATTCTTTATTTCTTCACCCACTTGTCTTAAGCTTGATCAATGAGTGACAGCTCTAAAATCAGTGTTAGTGACATCTCAACGAAGTTTTTCATTCATCTCAAAAAAGTCCAAGATTTTGTCATGTGACAAGCATTGTGATAAATTCTGGGAGTAAAAGAAATAAATGAGATAACTTCCTGCCCTTCAAAGATTCATAATGCAGGAGGAAAAATAGAAATATACAGGTAATTAGAATATAATTTAATATGATCAACTCTTCACTTTGCTAGGCAATCAGGAAAGGGGCAGGAATGTCAAGGAAACTTGAAAAAAGGGAAGACATTTAAACTGAGACTTGAAGGATAGCTTGATGAACATCATACTAATTAGGTGGTAAAAGGGTATCCCAGTTAGAACAGAAAATCTAAGTCAGAATTGAAAAAAAGAGAGACTTAGTTCAGGAAATACCAGTAATCTAATCTGTCTACAATTGAAGGTACAAAAAAGAGATCATGAATCACAAATCACGAAATCCCATTGATCATCGATTTCTCGAGTGAGCTCAGTAACCTCTCCATTTGTCCTATCCCTGAGATTTTAGAAGCCTCTCTCCACTCGGCCCTCCTAATGATGTTGCACTGGAGGCTCTTTCAGGGTCAGGGGAATGAGATCCTGCTTGTTACTGGCTTTAGTATATGAATACACCATGGGAAGCTTGAGAGGCTGTCCCATGTGGGCAGGAAACTCTTAGAAGCTTGCTAGTTTCTCCCAGAGGGAGTAGTAGGCTACAAGATATCTCACAGCCGTGAAGTGGTCGCGTGCTTCTGGGAGCTTGCTTTTAAGTCTTTGGATGTTGGCCGTTGATGGGATTACACACACCTGAGTTCCTCTGCCGGTACTTTCATGCATGAGGCCTGTCCGAACGTGTGGAGAGGGGCCTCGAGCATGGCTGTGGCTAGGTTCCAGTGGTCTTCGGCTGCCAGGAGCTCTGCTGGGGTGGGGAGGGAAGCTGAAGCCCATCCCCTTTGAGGGGCCCTGGGAAAGATAGCCAGGCGTGAGGGCAAGAGATATGACTAGAAAATAACCTGAAAGGGTATGCTGACCTAGTTTATAGAGCACTTTTAATTCACTTTTGATTCATGTCAAAAATTTGGTGTTGAGGCTGAAGAACAGCTGAATGGTTTGAGTGCTGTATTGTGTATAGAAGTCATGTGCTTCATCCGAAGTCAGCTATCTCATCATCTCTGAGCCCACATCTGTGAGTAGCTTGCAACACCAGTGAATAAGCTCAAAAAAAACTGTAAAGGAACAAAGAGATAGTACAGGGGCTAAGACACTTTCCTTGCATGAGGCTGACTCCAGTTTGATCCCCAACACTGTGTATGGTTCTCCCAAGTACCTCCAGGAGAAACTCTGGAACACAGAGCTAAGGAATAAGTCTTGAGCACCACCAGGTGTGGCCCAAAACCCAAAAAACAATTGTGTAAGGTGTGGTGTTAGAACTTTGTCTCATAAAACTATCATTAGTAGTTGTGTGAATCACTATGCCTTGATTTTTTTTTAAATTTAGATTTTATTCTGAATGTAGTGAAGATTCATCCTAGGTTTTTCAGTAGCATTATCACTCAGGTATCAATTAAGCATAAGGGGGAGAGAGAGATAGTATGGTGGAAAAGGTCCTTGCCTTACATACAGCCAAACAAGGTTTGGGCACAGCATATGGTCCCCTGAGCACTGCCAGAAGTGACCCCTAGTGCAGAACCAGAAGTAATCTCTGAGCACCAACAGGTGTGTCCCCCAAAAAGTAACTAAGCATATAAAGATGAACTTTGAAAGTGCCAGATGAAATGGAGACCTGGGTTAGTAGACTAAAGCTTAGATTTGAGAAATAATAATGAGACTAAGAAATACAAACTTCATTCTGTCAATAAAATTTAAGGGTTTCCTCCCTTCTGGATATGGCCAAGGTTGTTTCCAAGCTGGGACAACTGGGTAGAGTGTGTATTGCACTGCTAGCCACCTGGCTGCTGTTCTCTATCAAGTAACCTTTAAACATCAGTTATGCAGCACACACATGTCAGTTTTATTTTTTATCTGATGGAAAAATAACATTACCTTTGTTCTGACCTTTTCTATAGGAAAGTAGTAGATAATCTATTATACAATCTCTGGCTTCTCATGCGTTTTGTGAGCCAAAGAGTTAAAGAAAAGAGCAAAGAAATTCAACAAAATCTTGGTTTTTAAAGCTCTGGGATTTATTTGAGCCAACTGTTGCCATGGTTTCAAGGGTCTGAAATCAACATTTAAAGGTAATCTGAAGACCTAGATATTGCTGCAGCATTGAGGTACCAAGGAACAATCAAAGAGCCATGGCCCATTAGTGACCAAACTCCGTTAAGTCTGTGCAAGTGCCTCAAATTGGTATTCAGCTTAATCACTGATGCTGTATTACTAATTATAGCATGACACCATGCAAAAGTGGGACTTTTTAAAAGGCTGGCAAATGGCATTATTTTAATAAGTCATTAGGAAATTGCTTTTTGAAGATGCAATGGAAGTACAAGTTTCTCAATTAAGGGAATTATGTGGAATTGATGCGATATTTGAGCATGCATGATGTGCAGCTAGCAATCCATTTGAGGCAGGCCAAGTCATTGGGAGGGCTGGCTAATGAGATCGAGGATGATCTGAGTCATTGTATGAGAAAAACGATAATGGTGACTATAAACAGAGGGTGTTGAAAGATTACTTGTCCTCCAGCTATACCCACAAAGTCTTCTTGGCCCTTTACCTAACATTTAGAGTAGAAATAAGGATGTCAAGGTGAACCTAATATGTCAGAGAATTTATCAACCATCTTTAGTCATGTTTATGGGCAAAAGAACAAAAATGACAATTGTTAGTTTATTTGCACAACCAAAAAATATACATATTATATTTGGGACTTATTTGTAAGCTGTAAAAGTGTTTTATGAGATAGGAGTCAAGATGAAAAATGTGAACAGGTTTGAGAATAAAAAATCTTGCAGTTCTTTCTATTCTTTCTCAGAATATTTTTGGGTTCAAACTCTAATCCTTATAAATTCATATCTATGTTTGTAACAGTGTTATGTTGACTCTTTTGTGTACATATATAATGGTATATGTATTATATAAGTATACGTGTGACTGTATATATGGTATATGTACGTGAGTGATAGACTAGAGTTTCTCTTTTTCTCAGATCAACAAAGAGTATGTTACATCTCAGGTTAACAATTACACTGTTACGGAAAACTATGGAATATTTAGTCTTTTTGAAACTTTTATTGCAAGACTCCAGTTATTCACCATTCTAAATCTTTTTCTATATCTAATAGAGAAACACACTATTATAGTAAAAAAAGAAGTTCACTGGTAAATTGTCAGCCCTGCTTGAGTTCCTCAAGGATCAACAAGGCTGATGCTTACAGTTTACCTCTCTCAGCAGCTTGCTCAGCCCTAAAACTGAAACAATTTTTAAGATCTTTCCCTTTAAATTTGCAAAATATTTTGGATTTGACAAAATTGCCCTAAAGATTCCCAGTTTGTCACCTTTGAGCACAAATGAAACCAGTCAGAGACTATAATCATCAATAAACACCGTGAAAAACAACCTTTGTAGTGAAAGAGTGTTGTGTCGTCCACAGGAATTGTATATATACACGTATCTAAAATAATTCCGAATAGTGCTAAGAAGTCAAGTGTCTATTGACAATAATGGGAAAGAATGAATGGTGCAGGACCTATCGACTTAACTTCTACTCACTGCAAGTTCAGGAAAAATTTTATTTTACCTACATTAGTTACCCAAGAGACAGAGTCCTATAGAGAATTAGATTATAAAATAAGATTCTCATGAATAAAAGGACATTAATGCTACTTAGTCTTCTTGTTAGATGTTTGATATAATCTGTAGTTTGACAGCATTGCACCTTTGGTCTCATTCACAGCAAAATTCATGAAATGACTTGCTTGTTCTCGGCATGAAAGAATACAGACATTTTTCAAAAGAAGCAATCGGCTTGTTAAAGGTTTGACATATCGCAAACATTTTGAGTTTGCGATCAGACTGGATGGTGATTTACTTATCTCCTGACTTTACTGTCAGATAATTTATAAGTTTACTTCTCAGTTAAGAATTGTAGAAAATCTTAGGTGGAATTGGTTGGGCTAAGAGGAGGGAAACGCAAAGATATAGTAAAATTACAGTGGGGGCTAAAATGACAAGGAAAATAAATGGAAATCAATTGATTTGCACTGTACCCGTGGGAGAATAAATTTATGGCCCTTTTTGAATTAAGATCTCACAGGTCTATTTTGAGAGGAGATCTACGTGAGGTACCACACTCACTCTTCTTCTTTTTTTTTAACATGCATGCCTTTATATGGTGGTGAATGCACTCACTTCTTAAACAGACTTGACTTTGAAAGAACTCAACTGTGAAATTTATAGAAATTCTTTTTGAGTGGCTGCTGTGTGTATGTGTATATTTCATTAATGTTTGTTTGTTTGTTTGTTTGGGAAACACATCTGATGGTGCTCAGGGTTTACTCTTGACTTTGTGCTCAGAGATCACTCCTAGCAGTGCTCAGGATCTATTGAGGCCAACTACATGCAGATCAAGTGCCTGACTTTTGTACTATCTCTGGCCCTATAGAAATTCTCTCTCTCACAATAAGATTCTATGTAGATCTATCAAATGAGAGTCTATATGTCAGAAGAAAATGAATGGGATATAGTGTTTTAAAAAAAATCTCTCAGTGAAATAAATATCTCACCAATAGTACTCCATCCAGCTAGATTACGATTCTAATTTGAATGAACAATACAAAGCTCAAAAACAGGCAAAAGTTTATGGAATTCAAAACCTTGAAACCAGTTTTGCAAGAAGCATTAAAGGAACTTCTTCAAAAGACAAGACAAACTTCTCAGCATTTTGCTATTAAGTCTGGCATTCATTCATGGCACTTGTTGCTGTTATGATTAAAAATGCTACAGGATTAAAAAAGGTCCACTTATTCCTAGCTTGCTAAGAGATTTTGTACCTTATCAGTGATGAATTAGTATTTCATTTGTATTTATATAAAAGGAAATAAATTATTTCTGAGACTAAAACAAAAGTCTAAATTCCTTTCCTTTGATTGTTTCCTTAAACTCTTCTGTGATGCAGAGGCATGCGTGGTACGGTGTGATGAGAATAAGGTTGCCAAAATAATTTAAACCTTGTTGAGCAGCCCTTGTGTCCTAGGAACAGAATCTCTTTACGAATACCATTCATTTACCTTCTCTATAACAATTTTGTTATTGCCTTTGCTTCCAAGAAAAATCCAAGACTTAAAAACCTAAGCTAAGTGTTGTCTGAGGGATCCATTTAGGACAATGACAGACTAATATTTCTGTGCTCAGGCCATGCTTGCTTAGATCTCACCAGAATCTATTTCATTTAAAGCATGGCATTGGTTTACATGTGTTAAACTACTTAAACTAAAGGTCATTGGACTGAGATGGCTAGAAAGTCTTACTGGCATGTCAGTAAGGTAAGGATGCCAAACCTCATCCAGAACCGATGAACTCATACCTACAAGGGTGAAATGTAAAACCTTTGTGTGATAAATGGCCAACCAGGTTCCTCCAAGTAATGCAATGGCGTAAAGTATAATCAGTCAAATACTTGCTTTTCTGCCACAGTTTCTCTATTAAAAAACCCTTCGCCCTTGTTGGTGAAACACTCCAGACCACTGTCAATTTGGTTCTACCTAACTCAAATGGACAAATACACAGACAAACTAGAAAAAAATTATGCACTTCAGTTTTCTCTTTTTACATACCAAATAAGTTGCTCCAAATTTAGCTTATATAATAGTAATCATTCATCTGATATTTAATGTATGACTTTCTGTAATGGCAACACATTAAATTCATGCACTTAACAAGTTTTTTATAATACTATGTGCCATTCACCATATTAGGTATCAATAATTCACAAATTAATGAGACATGGTGCCAGCTGAGTCTTCTGAAGGAGATAAACCTAAAAATTATTTTTAAATAATTCTTGAAAGGACAGAGAAACACAGAAGTTGTATGACCCAGTGAAACTTAAAATTTATGTCCATAAGCCATATTTTATTTTTATGTCTTACAACCTCCATTTCCTAGCATTTTACCAGGAAATACAAATACTTGATAAATTTGTACTTTTTGCTTGCTTTTTCAATTTTTTTAAGGTACTGTGATTGATTTATAATACTTTCAATGATGGTTGCACATGCACTTAATTCCAACACCACACCCATAACCATTGTATCCACCTCCTTCCTTCAAGGTCCCCAGTGCCCTTCCCTTATAACACTCCCCACCTCCAAGAAAAACAACACTCAGTTCTGTGAATCAATCTCCCATTGTGCTGCGGTTAGCCCTTTGTTGCTACCTTATGTGTATCTTTAACGCCTATATATGAGAGAGATCACCTGTATTCCTTCCTTCTTCACTGACTTCACTCAGCTGATAGCCCCTTAGTTCCATTCATGTCACAGCAAATTGAATGATTTTGTCTTTTCTTAGACCTGCATAACATGTTTATTTGTTTGGATGGAGTGATGAATGGATGAATAAATAAGTGAGTGACCCAGTGGGAAGAGTGACTGAGTGAAGAAGTGAGGAAGTTTAAAATAAAATTAAAAATTGGGTGGAAATCCCATGATAAAATATAAACTCTCTCCCTGTAAGCATGGATAAGTTGTTCCGGGTATCTTGACGGGGTACACAAATGCAGGTCACTGTTTCTCTATGAGTATACAAACCAAATTAACTTCATATCATTTGTTCATCTGTTTATGTCCATTCACAGCTCAAGCATAATTTCTTTAGGCTAACTTTCCAAATACCTAATACACACAGTCCAGTTTAATGTGCCCATCAGATACTTATGAACTATTACTTTAAACCACTGATCTCAACTTTGCTTATATGCACAGCAATTTATCTGCTTTTTGATTCATAGCCATCTTCCCCAGTAGACTATAAGACCAACCAGATGCATAGGGAGCCCATCTGGTTTTGCTTTCCAGCAATAGCTCTCTGGCACCCAAATTTGTGCTTTGGCATGTAGAAGGTGCTAAACAAATATTTGTTGAAGAACCAAAAAGAAACACACCTGTCTAACAGGAATACCTAGAGTATAAAAAGAATAATTCTTTTCAGGATTCTATAAATGTATGCTGTTAATAAATGGATGGAGTAAAAATTCATATATTCATATGCATATATTTCACTGTCGCTGTCATCCCATTGTTCATCAGTTTGCAGGGCGGGGGGAGATATTCTCAGTAGCATGCTGGGCTCTCCAAGAGGGATGGAGGAATGAACCGTGTGCAAGTCAGCCGTATGCAAGGCAAACGCTCTACCCACTGTGCTATTGTTCCAGTCCATGCATATATTTATATTAAGGAAAATTTTAAAAATGCATATTTCTTTTAAAATAAATTTTAGTTCACTCTTAATCACTGAACACTGGCTAAATGTAAGTTGGGAAATGTCCCTCTTTGGGTTAAAGGAAGTCAATAAATTACACCTATTTTTTCTTGTTTTATACCAATGCACTGATAATTGTGATAATAGTATTGAATTGACTGGTTTGTTAGAAGATGAACTTCTGGTTTTAATCCAAGTAATCTACGGTCCTTTCTTTCCCTGAGTCACATACTAGACCTCGGGAAATCCGTCTGCAGGAAGAGTTGGCTCTGGAGGGCTTACATCCCAACATCAAGTGTTCCTTATTGAATCTCAGATAATACAGTGAGTGAAAGAGCACATTCCCAGAGTTTGGGGCTCTACGAATCAGGAAACAGAAGATGCTACTCAGATATCTCAGGAAGCACACAAGAAATAAAGGTTAGGACAAGAGACCAAAAAAATTTGCACTATTTCCTTGCACATAGCATCAATGAAATCAGAGGAAAGGAGAAACTCTGTTTATTATGCACACTTATAAGCTTCTGCTTTCCAACCACTAGTCACACAACAGCATGTGTCAAGTGAATATGAGGTACAAGATAAAGTAAAATGTATTGTATTTTTTTGTTTTTCTGGGAGCTATAAAATACAAACCATCATCCTTCATTTCTGATGTTATTTGATAGCTTACACCCAAACTTCCCTTGCAGGAGTTATAAAATAATTTAAAAGAGTACAAAAACCACAAGTTCACACAACTCAAAAGGTTGAATTGATGTGACTATGCCAATATGAGTTGGCAATTCATGTTGACTTGAATATGGCATGTCCCAATTGATACACATGGAAACCACAAGAATGTAGACATTTTTGATCTTGGCTTGCCCCTACTCACTGCTTCCCAGATCCAGTCTTATCCCAATTCCATTCTCCTTTCAATACCAAAACAATCTTACTCATATGGAGCTGCAGCAGAGAGAATCAAACAAGGCATCTGTATCAGATGAAATAGGAGCTCCAGTTGGTACAAAGACATCTACCCAAAATTTAAAGTTGTTTAAACTGGTCTCTCCTAAAATATCCCTAAAGACATGCTTCTATGTGAACCCTTAGTAACACTCAAGGAAAACAGTCACAGAGAAGAGGCAAGATAAATTTTTGTCGCAAGAACATTGTAATGCAATGTCTCCTTTTTCTCTACTCTAGATGCTTTCATGGTAGCTGGTCTCGAAAGATGGCCCCAGTCACCAGCTCTTTAGTATATTCTAGCTTCATTGCACTGAATTACAGTATGTGGCAGGAGAAATAGCATGTCATTCCCAAGGCTGAACCTGAGAGGTCTGCACCTTCTTGAAATATTTTTCTCTCGCACCCTACTTGTCCTACTTTTAGACACTCACATGGAAACAAGACAATCGCTCCTGTCCACTGCTGAGCTGTCAGCTGATGGACAGAGCCTACCACCTGCCGTGAAAGAGCACCAACTTGGATGTTCCAGCCTGGTTAATTCTCCAGATAATTGCCGCCCAGATGACAACCTGGGAAACAGAAGAAAACCCTGGTTGAGCCCTGTCAACCCACAAAACTGTTACAGATAATAAAATGCTTCCTACTTGCCTCATTAATTTAGGGATAATTAGTCTCATCCTGGTGACTGGAACACAAACCCCTCTCCCTGGTTTTCTGGGAAACTCCATCATTCTTATCATCCCTTTTTATCATCTTATCACATCGCCTTCACTTGCAACATCATTTGTTTAAACAAGGATTTAATTAAGAAACATTTTCCTTTGTTCTGATTTATTTGCTGAAAAAAGATAAAGCTAAAAATTTCTGGGGTAAAATATAATTGTTGTGGTGACTGACCATTCCACCAGGTTTATATGCTAATACATTTTATATGAAAGTCATTTGGAATAAGTATTAATTATACAATGAAAAAAAGCCTCCAAAGACTAGTTGATGGCAAAACTGGGAAGCTAGTGGGTAATAAGGAACTTAAGGAAAGAAAATGTTATCTTGTGACCTTTGTTACAGCTTAAAACTCAATGTGGGTTGATGTTTGTAAAGTGGGAAATAACTATTAGTAAACCAATTAATTAGGACCTTGTTAACTTTTCTAGTGTCAATTCTGATTATTTGTCTGATCCAAATAATGTATATTATTTACATAGATTACTTACAATCACTCCTGCCATCCAAAAAAGATTGTATTTCATAAATGTGGGGGAATCAAAGACTAGCTTTTATCTTAGCTGCTTAGTGTCAGGCACTAAGCATATTTTTCACAGCCTGAGACTACTTTTAAACAGTCTTTTTCTGAAGTTAATAAATTATGAGGCTTCATAAAAAATTTTCAAAGAAGACAATAATTAATTCTTTATATTCAAGGCATTTGTCAGAATTAAGACACAAGAGTATTTCTTTCTGCCCTATTTTCTTTTTCTAGCAAGTTATTTTCTTTGCATGGGGTCGAAAAAAATCTACACTTCTAGGGGGAGACTGGGGTAGAGGACAAATATTCTCTCTGGTCCAAGTGATAACTGGACTCAAGAAATAGTACAGGGAGTCAAGCACTTTCTGTGCATGTGACTGACACTGGTATGATCCTTGACAGTTCCAAAGTCCCCTGAGCCCTGTGAGAAATGTTCCCTGAGTGCAGAGGCAATGTAGATCCTGAGCACCACCAAGTGTGGCCCAAAGAGGGTAAAAAGACAATGACTACCCAGTGGCAGTATTCAGTGTGAGAAACTCTAATTCTGTCTTCCTTTCTCAAAACACACTTGTCTCTTATCAATATACAAGTCAAGGTTATTTTTCTTTATTCTGCAGTTCAATCTCAGACTAATTCTATATCAGATCATTTCTATTCCACTTTGTTACAAAAGAAAAGAACCAGCTTCCATTTTTAGCTTAGAAAAATGGAAAATTCTCTCTCTAGCAAGCTGAAAAGCAGTTCTTATAACAAAATAATTACCTAATTAAAGTGTTCAATTGAATCAGTTACCACAAGTCCAATTAAATCAAGATGCCAACAGGAATGTATTATACTTGATAGGGAAGAGACTGTGAATAGATCAACACAAAAGATGAAGATCATGCTCTCTGTTAAACAGGAAAGAATTGATATTTTTCCTTAAAAGATGCCATATCTTCCAGGTAAAATATCATTTCTTAATATGTTATGTAGATTTATATGTGTCAGTGAGAATGCTAAATATTTACATGCTCAAGATTAGATGTTTACTTTGTCAATGATTCTCTAGCCACAAACTCATGAAAATTAGAAGTGACTATTTTATCATAAAACCATTTGGGCACTTTCCCTCAAAATGAATAAGGGGCTGCAGTAGTATAATGGAAAGAGTGTTAAACTTGGCACAAGACAGAAATGATAAAACTCTTGAGCAAAGAAAGCCATCTTTATACTTCCTGATTAGAGAACCCGATACCTCTTTATTTGCATTCTATAATATTCACAGAATCCTTGCTATGTACTGAACTCCTGGGCTTCCCTTTGCATTTTTTACTTTTGATATCATTGATTGTGTTTTCTCTACATTAGGAGGCATATCCAGTCCACCCATCATTTCTAGTCTCTTCTGCCAGAGTGGCTGCTCCAGCAAAAGAAATAGAAAATTCTAGAAATGTCAGGCATGATGTCTAACACAGGCTAGTTGGAAGTGAAAGTACAATGAATAAAGTGTACACACACACACACACACACACATACACACATGTGTTTGGGGTCACACATACACACACATGTGTTTGGGGTCAAGAAAAAAAAGACTGCAAAGAATCTTTCCCCAAAGTCCTGCTGGCCCTATTTCTGGTCTTGACGCACATTTACCTCATATCTTATAAAAAGTACAAATATGTAATATTTTCCAGTCTGTGAAACATTACAAAGTGGACACTGTCTTTTGGAATTTAATAGGTTGAAGGAATAATAAGTAATAGAGCAAGCAGGGTGCTTGCCTTGCACCCTACCCTTGGTTTGATCCCTGACATCCTATCTGTTCTCTCGAGCACCACCAGGGTAATTCCAGATTAAAGAGCCAGAAGTAATCCCTGAGTGTCGCTGGGTGTGGCCCCAAAACAAAGAAAAAAAAAGAAATTTAAGTGTTACTCTTGTGTGTGTGTATGTGTGTGTGTATGTGTGTGTATATGTGTGTGTGTGTGTGTAGTGAAGCAAAATACTTTTTTACTGAAAGAAATTTAGAAAGATGGAAGGGAAAAGAAAGAGAAATTCAAATGCAAAAAGAATGGAAAAAGATAAATATTATTCTTAAGAAATTTGAAGTTTACATAAGTTGAGAAAATGGTTTCACTAAAAGATGTGTTGCATATCTTTCTAACAGTAATTTATACATTTGTGTCATTAAAATATCATAGGTAATTTATAAAATAACTATTTAACTTAAATGACCTGGAACATTACCCAACTATTTAAAAATGAATGAAACCCAACCATGTGACAACATGGATAGATTTTGAGGAGATTCTACTAAGTGAAATAAATCAGGGAGAGAAAGGCAAATACTACGTAGTTTTTTATTGGATGTGGGTTCTAAAAAACAAAGTAAATGTACAAACAAATTTAAAATGAACCCTTCAATTTTTGACAAATAGTGCTTATGAGAGAAGAAAAAGGAAAAGGGGGAATGAGTAGCCACTGGATGGTGGTGAATAGTAATAAGAACATTTGTGGTTGATGTGATTTGGTATGGACTGGAGCGATAGCATGTCAGGTAGGGTCTTTGCCTTGCACTCAGCTGACCCGGGTTCGATTCCTCCATTCCTCTCGGAGAGCCCAGCAAGCTACCGAGAGTATTCTGCTCGAACGACAGAGCCTGGCAAGTTACCCATGGCACATTCAATATGCCAAAGACAGTAACAAGTCTCACAATGGAGACATTACTGGTGCCTGCTCAAGCAAATCGATGAACAACAGGATGACAGTGACAGTGATTTGGTATACATTTGGAAAAAAGTAAGAAGTGGTAAATTTCCTTAAATTTGTAAATCAGTTTTACCACAATAATTTAAAAATAGACATTTGAAATTTGACGAATTTAACTAAAGAATTCTGTCTTTATGTTTTTGAATTAACCCTGGAACTTAAAAACTCTCCCCCAAAACTGAATATTTTTGCATTAAGAATTCACAAGAACTTTTATTCTACTATAAAAGAAGAATGTCTTGACTTAGTTTGACTGGTACTCATAATAGCCACTCATTTTTCTAGGACTAATATTTATAGCTTCATAAAGTACTACCAATCCTCTTTGAAAATATCCAAAATATCCTAAGGAAAGTTCTGAGAGACTATTTCTCTCTTTACCTCAGAGCCCTTTGAAGTCAGTAGGAGCTCTCCTCTCACATCAGCCTCATGCAGTGAGACGCCAGAGGAGAAATGGGGCCAATGCAAAAATATCCAAACATATTGAATGAGGCTTTCCTATCTCCGATAGGTCCCAAAGGGCTGAGCTCAGAAACTGTTCTAATGAGAAAATTCTTCAAGGAAAAAGAAAAAATTTTCCCAGAAGTGGCTCAAAGCTAGTCAAAATAGAAAGGGAAATATCAGCAATTTAGAATAAATTTTAATGGATACTCATTCTTGATTCCAAGAATTAGTTATAAAGTTTTTTGAGAAGACGAAGGACTTACACTTGATAATTTATGAAATTCGAGTTTTCCAAAGCAATGATTTGGAATGTAATATATCTTTTCACCCACTCCTCCCCCAATTCTCAGCTTCCATCCCTATTCCACAAATCTCTTTCCTATTGATAGTAAAAACTTTGCCATTTGTGATTACTTTTATTGCAATAATCCCCCTTTGTTTATATTTTATGAAACAAAGCCTCTCAAAACAGAATGTTGAGGGGCTGGAGTGATAGCACAGCGGGTAGGGCATTTGCCTTGCAAGCAATCGACCTAGTTTCGATTCCCAGCATCCCACATGGTCCCCTGAACACTGCCGGGGTAATTCCTGAAAGCAGAGCCAGGAGTGCATTATGCATTGCTAGGTGTGACCCAAAAGAAAAAAGAAAAAAAATGTTGAATTTATGGAGAGGCTAATGAGCAAGGGACTGAAAGCAAAGGATGCTGTAGATGAAACTGTGTCCTTTCAGAAAATTCATATACTAAAATCTCAAGCCCTAAGGTAACAGTACTTGGAGAGGAGATTTTTTTAAAGACTTGAGGTTGAACAAGTTCATAGGTTGGGACCTTGATCCCATAGGGTTAGTTTTCCTGTAAGAAAAGACACTCAAGAGTTTTTACTCTTTCCTCAGAAGCACAAGATCATATGAGCAGATGATAAGATGGCAACAAGATGGTCTTGGTATAAAACCTATTTTTTGGCACATTGATCTTAGGCCTCAAATCTCCAGAACTATATAGAAATGAATTTTCATTATTTAAATCACCCAATAGGTGATTTGGTATGGCAACTTGTTGATCGTGATAGAGGATAATAAGGAACAGCAAGCTGTATCCCTCGGTGGTAATACAGATGTACAGATGAAGAGGATAGTCACCCTCCCCTAGAGTAAGTGTCTTCATTCTCTTCTGTTGTCTTCCGGAGGGTATCTGGGAATCACTGTTAGGAATTACTCTTAAGGTCATAACACATCGTGTTCTTTTGAGAACTTCCATAGTCCATTCAAATTATTGACCTGTGGAATAAAAATATATTATGTCTTTGCCCCTATTTCCTGGAACATATTTAAAAGGAAATCCTTAGGATTTCCTAAGTGTCTTTTTCTATGCTTATACAACATAAATGCTTGGCTGAGACACTCTCAGATAACTTCAGAATGGGGAGCTGGTCACCAGAAAAGCCAACAAGAGGATGAAAGAACTATTACATCCAACTCCTCATCCCCTACCCCAAACTTGGAACAAAACTTGGGACAATAGAGCTCCTGCATTCATAACCCTTCTGGCTCTTGCTCTTTGTCCCTCTTTACCTAACAGTTCAGGATGTTTTGTACCATACTCAATAAAATTGTATTCACAAACAAACTGCAAAAATTGTTATAGCATTTTTGCAGAGTTCTTAATTACTCTAGTGAATAATCAGAACTGAGGCAGGAACATTGTATGACTGTAAGAACAGTCATGAACAATCCTGTAACTGTGTGTCTCATGGTGATTCAATGATAATGATGATAATGATGATGATGATGATGATGATGATGATAACAATAATAATAATAATAAAGATCCATGAACTGATCAATAGCATGGCAAAAGTTTGGGTCATCTAAGTACCCCATTGTCAGATAGTGTCTGAAATTGGAAAAGTCTAATGGAACCATCCTTTGACCTATACAGTCTGGAGTTAGTGTCAGAATTGAATTGAATTAAATTATTAAAGCCTAGTTGGTAGCACTGTAGCATTGCCATCCCATTGTTCATCGATTTCCTCAAATGGGCACCAGTAACGTCTCCATTGTAAGACTTGTTGTTACTGTTTTGGGCATGTAAAATATGCCAGGGGTAGCTTGCCAGGCTTTGCCATGTGGGCGAAATAGTCTTGGTAGCTTGCCGGGCTCTTTGAGAGGGACGAAGGAATTGAACCCGGGTCAGCCGTGTGCAAGGCAAATGCCCTACCCGCTGTGCTCCAGTCCATAGCCTAGTTGGTATCAGAAAAAATTAACTGACATGTAGGAAAAAAATAGCATAAAATAGTTAACACACATTTTTGCCTGAATCTGATATAAAAGTTAAAGGTAACAATAAAAACTTTGAAAAACATGCCCAGTGTTAAAAGATAACTGAGAGTGTTAGCTAGAAGAGATAATTTTATAACAAGCTTTAAATTCATATGAATTTTTTTCATTTTTAAATTTTATTTTCATAAGGTTGCTCATATTGATGACATTCAATATTTCAACACCAATCCCACCACCATTAAACCTTTCCACCACCATTATTTTGAATTTTTCCACAACCACTCAAGCCTGCCTGCCACAGGCAGATGCTAGATCATTTATTTTTTATTGCTTATTCTGAATATCATGACAGGGCATGTGGCTGCTTTTGCAGCTGCACACTCCTGGAATTCTAAAATTGTAGATGATTGGGATCCAGAGACATCTCTGTAGGGAGCTGATCCATTCTGAGGTTCATTGCTGAGTCTCTGGATCAAGGCCATTGACTTGCTTATAAGGCACCCGAGGCAGTTCATGGGCATGACAGCCAGGACCTCGAAGGGGCGGGGAGATGGGAAGGGACTGCCCATCCCCGGGCCATGTGACCCAGAGTTTTCAGTCTTTGATCCCCCGTGCCTGGGTTTTTCTTCTGGAAGTTTGTGGCCTCTGGAGGTTCATTTGGAGTAGTCACACCCTGCTCCATCTGAGCTGCTCCGGTGAAATCAGTTCCACACAGGGTTCGGAGAAATCTCCAGAGAGCTGCTGTCTTCCGGGATTCATTGTTGAGTCTCTTATTTTAATTCTTAAATGAAAAAAGTGACTAGACTTTTTAATCACACTCTAAGAAAACAAAAGATTTTTAAAAGCAAATGGATTTAAGTCATAAAGTATGGCTTTTGACTATATGCATTTATTTTCTAGCCAGAAAAACCTTTTAAAATTATTGTGAATTGTTAGTTTCTTTCTTCAGAGTTGTGTTGAGAATATAATAGGCTGAAAGTGGGCTTTTTGCCAAATTGTTGAGAAGATATATAGCCTGGTGAAATGAGGGGTGACTAGAAGCATTCTGGAGGTGAAAGTAAGGGTTACAGCATAGAAATAAGTCTGCAACATGACAGTAATTTGACTGAAAAGAAAGTTTAGGGGATCACAGGAAATGTGTTTGTTCAAATTAAAAATGGAAAAATCAGAAGATCATGCACAAAGAACAGAACTCAAAAGTCAAAAATATTATAGAAGTCAGACACATGTACCTGTGATGATGATTGTATATATGTTTTCATTCTTAAATAGAGAATTATTGTGACAAGGATTAATAAGACCATTTTTCTTTGCATTTATGTGTAGGTTGCCTTGCAATGAATAACAAACAGAAGATAGAAGACCAGATAAAGTAATTGCAGCATGCCAGCCTGAACATAGACTTGATATGTAAATACTCACATACTAGATCCCTCTTATAGACAGAGGAAGGTTGAAAACTCTCCATTTGGACTTTTTTTTTAGTCTTCACTAAACCTATTACAGTCCATCTTTTAAATTAAGGATGCTTCTGTTTCCTTCCTAGTATAAGATGGAGTAGATAGTAAAGGTCTTGCAGACACAAAGAAATCTAGAAAAGTCAAGCTGTAGATTCAAAAGCCAGGTCTCATTAGTTTGGGTTTATTTTTTATTTTTGCATATAAAATATCAGGGTTTTTTAATAGAAATAATACTGCATTGTAACACAAGTTTCAAATTAGAGGAGTGCATCTTAATAAATTAACATATGTATAGCCTACATAAAACTCAGTCTTCACCATGAAATTGAACACCTACCTGCTGTACTATCTCTCCAGTCCTTACCTCTCATATATGAGTGTGATCATCTCTTATTTGACTTTCTCCTTCTGACTTATTTTTAGCATGATCCTCTTCAATCCCATCCAACATGTAGCAAAGAATTAGATTCTAACTTTGCTTGTAGCTGAGTGGGACTCCATTTTGTATTTAAGCCACATCTTCTTTGTCCAGTTGTTGCCAGTGAGAGATTAGGGTTCCTAATATCTACCAGTGAGAGAGTAGGGCTCCTGGGGTTGCTTATGTGAAGGAGAGATATGGAGAGAAGAAAAAGTGGCAGCCCCAAGAAGGAAATTTACTGGGTAGAGAACCCACTTCGGTTAGTACACATATTTTTCATGACTACCTTTGTCCCAAGTTCTTTACTCAAATATGCATTCACTAGGTTTTTCCTGGGGAAATGCATTAAATTTCTGGAGGATGTTTTTGAGTTCCTATGGCAGCTTTTGTCCAGCCATTGTCTGGCGCCTCTTTTTCTCAGGATGATCCATGTGCCTGAATCTGAAATTCTGTATCTCACTGGTTTTCCAGTTCTTGAGATAGATCTTTTGTGTCCAAGTCCTCCATGTCCCTGGGTTGGTCAGACACTGTTACCTCCAGAATGCACTACCAGGACCACCCTATCTTTCTTCCTGCACACACTCATTTGTAGTGGGGCATTGTGGGACACTGGGGTTGTTTCCAGATCTTACCTATTACCAATACTGCTATAACAAATGTATGGTAAATGCTATAGTAAATGTGTGCATATATCTTTTTGAATTTGTGTTTTTGAGTTCTTAAGATCACAGCGGTAGGGCGTTTGCCTTGCATGCAGTGGACCCAGGTTCGATTCCTCCGTCCCTCTCAGAGAGCCCAACAAGCTACTGAGAGTATCTGCCTGCACGGCAGAGCCTGGCAAGCTACCCGTGGCTTATTTGATATGCCAAAAATAGTAACAACAAGTCTCACAATGGAGACGTTACTGGTGCCCGCTTGACAGTGCTACAGTGCTACAGAGTTCTTAGGATAGATTCCTGGGAGTGAAATTGCAAAATTGGGTTTTATCTAACAATTTTGTCTTCTCCAAGCTACCAAAATGGAAATAAACGCAGAGGTGTTTTTATTGTTTAAATCAAAACAAAGGAAACAAGAAATTCTGAGATTTCATACCTACTAGAAACCTCTGTAAGGTCAGGTCAATTTTAACAATATGAAGCATATTCCAACATCTATTATCTAATAAAATATAATTCAAATCTCTGCTCCACGCTTCTTTAAATTTTGATAATGAGCATTTGGTGTTCAAGATACATAACGTTATAAATTGGGGCAGCTAATAACCCTAAGAATTAGTTCCTTTGAAATCAGTGACAAGAGTGCCTTCATGGGCTTTTATTCTCCCCACTGACCTTGAATTCCACAACTGCAAATATTGCTGATGCCCTTAATTTCCTAAATTATACTTCTCCTTTACATGATTCTCAAGAGCAGAAGTTCCTCTGATTAAATATAACACCTTCATCAGAACACCAGAACCACTGAATCATTTTCCCCTTGATCCCAAAACATAGATCTTCCCCATAGAGAGAAAATGATAGAGGAAGTGGAAAGGATTCAACACTAAATATACCTTAACAGGACGTGAGAAATTGTTTATTTTACTAAGTCTCTGTGGTGAGGGCTGGGCCTTCCTAGGATTTTTCACAGCTGGGGCAACTTCTCAAACTACCTCTCCCAACAGAGTCATTTGGTAAATGTTTATTGGATTAAAGAAAATGCTCTGATGAACATGCAAAGACATCAAGTTATTTTAAGTAAGTGGACTGGAAAACATAGTTGGTGCCCACAGTCCCACTTTACTGATGAGAACTCCTGGGAAGCTGCCACCAGTGCCCTCAACACAGGCATGGATAGAACCTACTGCCCACAACGCTGCAAGTGTTACCTTGAACGCAGTCTCTGCTTGGACTCTGCGCATCCTTCTCCTGGGTAGACCATGTCATCCACCGACAGAAAGAATCCTTTCTTCATTCCAACTCTGAAAATGAAATGCCTTCAGTTGACTCTTCAGGGCCTTCCTTTTGCCTCTGAAGTAATTTTGAGTCATTCTATTTCATTTCCATGATAGCAGATTTATGAATATTTACCGATAGCAAGCAATGGTTATAGGGAAGCCTCAGGAGAGAGCTCAGCTTCACTGCAGCAGTTTTAACAATAATGAAAGTTTCCAAAGAGCCGATGTGCGTTCCTTAGCTCATTACAAATAACATGCCACAGTTTAAGGATCTCAAAGCAAATGAGTGAAACAATAAAACATAAGAAAGAAAAGGGGAAAAGTCATCTCCCCTTAGAAAAAGACAAAAAAAAAAGAGTCCCAAAGATCAGAAAAATTGTTGTAGGTCAGAAAGTAATTTCAAAAAGAAGCAAACTAGTTGCTTTCTTTTCCTGGACCTTCTTCAGCCTGTTTGTCTGGGTCTTTAATATACTTTTCATTAATATGCAGGTCCCTTTAAACTTGCAGATTTCCACTTTCAGTGGGGTTTGCAACAACCCTCCCAACAATCCATCTGGAATCCTTTGTTGCTCTCTGGGTCTGTTGTTGCTGCTGCTGTTAATACCAGATTTTCAACAGTCTAGACTGAAATGTGCCTGAGAACCTTTAAATTCCTATATTACAGAAAGAAATTATTTTTGTTCTTTCAAGTGCTAAGAGGACTGGAGCCATAGCACAGCGGGTAAGGTTTTACCTTGCATGTGTCTGACCTGGGTTCGATTCCTCGGTCCCTCTCGGAGAGCCCGGCAAGCTACCAAGAGTATCCCGCCCACATGGGAGAGCCTGTCAAGTTACCTGTGGCATATTCAATATGCAAAAAATGGTAACAAGTCTCATGATGGAAACATTACTGGTGCCCACTCAAGCAATTCGCTGAATGAGACTACAGTGCTACAGTGCAAGTGCTGAGAATGGAAATAATTAATCACAATAAACAAACTTAGATTCAATATGCATGTATGTATGTATGTATTCAGCAATGGAAAAGACAAATAATTCTTGTTCCCAAGGAGTTAACCTGGTATTGAGAGACATAATAAGTAAGTCAACCAGAAAGTGAGATGGACATAAGGACCAAGAAGAAAATCAAAGCTGGAAAAAGCGTGAAGGAATGCAAGGAAGAGGCAGAGAGGAGAGATTGCATCAATAACATACTGCCGTGCAAGCAGAGACCTGGAGGAAGCAATCCTATTTCAGAAATAAGCATCCTCAAGGAGATCAGCAGTAGCAGAAAAGCTACTGACTGGACCCAAGTGGGTACAAAGTCAGAGTCAGAGAACAGAGTCAGAGAACAAGAGGCCAGAGGATTTGAGCTCTGCAACCACTGCCAGGCTCATCTGACTAGAACTCAGAGTGAGACAAAAGTCACCGGAGGCTATTGAGCTTAGCCTCCTCAAATAAGAGGGAACACTCTTATTTCCTGATAAGAACTTAAATCATCTTCAAGCAATTACTATTACTAGCCCTTCGGCTTTGTAGATTTTTTTAAAGCCTTCCTTACTCTATAAATAGGGTTGCTTCAAGACTCATTCTTTACTCTTTTATGAACTAGTTGGAAAGAAAGAAATTGGTTTCCATCCTGTTCCAGAGAACACACCATGGAGTCTCAAAATCTACACACTGATCTTTAGCCAGAATTAGCTGCCTTCAGAAAGAGAATCGCTCAGGCCTGCTGCATAACCGCAACTTCTCTTAGGCAGAGGGGTGGATGGAAGAGATGGTCCATAAACACTAATAGAAAACCTATTAGTTGAATCACATTAGATTAGCTAAGTGGTGTTATTGAGGGCATCCGAAAAAATCTCCAGTGCTAACTGTCAGAGGACTGCACATTAAATAGAGGTGAGATACAGACACCTAGAAGGACAAAAAAATTTCCTCCATTCTTGAAAATGAACTTATTCCTATTTCCTAAGCATTTACCTTATTCATTGGATCAACAGGAGGAAAGCTTATCTCTCAGGAGAAGGCAGTTACTAAAGTAAAGAGACAGGCAGATATTTGATGGTTTAATGTGCAATCCCTTGCCGAAATGACCTCCATTTGAGTCTGCCATTGCACCCAAAATTAGGTATTCCTTTGGGCTAAGTCATTATCTCACTAAAAGGCCTTTTGCAAAGGCTAATAACATAGTTTAGCACATTAACTTCCTAGGCCCCAGTGATGCACAGGAGCTGCTGAAACCTTGAAGAGCAGAGCCCTGAGGGAAAGTAATATAAGTGGCCAAGGGCCCAACAGCAGCACTTTTTTTTTAATCCTTTTATTAATAATACCATTTATTGAGCTCTTACTATGTAACATCTTCTAATCTTAGAATAGCCCAGAGGCACCCATTATTATTCCCATTAAAGAAGTTGAATAAATTTTCCAAGGTCTAAGGATAATGTATAGTGAATCTGAAATGCAAACCCAACACATAACATAGTGCTTAGCATATACTATACGTTTGCTCCTACTGTCTAAAATAATCTAAAAATAATAATAATACAGTAATGAATGAATGAACGGAAACCATATATCTCTTGCCCCAAAACTCAGACTCTTAACTATGTGCATCTATGCAGTTCTTCTGTTAAATATTTTTGCTGTGTATTGATATTACTCCTATAGAAGTGCCCCAATAAAGACAATCTTGTAAGATATTCACTCTTCCCAGAGCTTCTTCTATGTGCCTGCAGACAGCCCAGAAAGAATATGGAGCATGAGGAATGCATAGGGCAGTGTACTGTCTTACGGGGAGCAGAAAGAAGGAGAAAAGGGTTTGGGTCATCAGAGGCAATTATTTCAGACAAAAAGCAAAGGACACATAAAGAGCAAGAGTGCTGGAATGGTCACTGGTAAAGGGATTGGTGTTATTACTTAAAACTCAATCATGAATAACTTTATAATTCATGATGACTGTTTTTAAAAGATAATTTCTTTAATGAAAAAAAAAGGTCTTCAAATGCTCCAGAGTCATGTGGGCTGGGTTTGAAGCCCCATCTCATCTCTCTGTAGCTGTGTGATTTCTCTGTTTGGGACTTCAGTTTCCACATCTGTGAAATGGAGATCACTGAACTGACCTTCCTAGGTATTTATGAAACTATACAATAAAACGTGCATTCAGCCCAGTAACCAGCAGAGAGCAAAAGCTCGTGGAAGTCAGCCATCTCCATTATTTAAACGTAAAGCAGTGGCTTCTGTGAACACTGACCTAGAGTTCTCATTGGAGTCCTAAACCAACCTTGAAGAGTTTCATCAAATACGAGCAACCTCTCTGACCTAAAGGATTCGAAAGCATTTACCTTTCTGAAAGGGGGAATCTAAGGGACCTCTTAGGAAGTTACTCCATGCTTCAATGCTAAGAGGTCCCAGTCGCTGAACCCCTATCCCAGAAGGTCAGAATGAACCTTCCCCCAGCAGTTTCCCCTTTTAGAAATTCTGCTTGGTGCTAGTGTTAATTTCACAGTCCTTAGTGCTTTTTCTATTATTCATGAGTTCCATGCAATTCAATTTTACGAAGCAAAGGAGGGCAAACACAGATACATCTTCCCTTTTGAAAACAAAACAGCTCTTGGCCCCTGTGGAACGGAAGGCCTGCTGATCAGATGGAGAGCCATAGAAATTGGATTTGAGCGCTTCTGTTGAAGACAGCCCAAAGACAAACTCTAAGCTTTGCATTGACATTGGGGGGCATTTTACATGCATTTATTTTTGTAAGAGTGTATCAATCCCCTGAAATTTGTTCTGCTGATTCTTGGTACTGGTCTTCCCTCCCTTTACTAGATAGTCCAAGAGCTCAAACAAAATTGAGCCTCCCCTCCTCCTCCCTCTCTTTGTCCTGCTTCCAATGGACACTCCTGTGTAACACAGTTGCATTTCTTTGGAGGTTGAGTAGGTTAAATGCTTCAGTGTAACAGAGTGACTTGAACAGAAGCACTGCCATTACATTTTTCTTCACTGGCTGTGCAATGTATAAGGAGTTCATGGCATCAAGATGCAGGAGAAGCAGTATCTGTGTGTAAAACATAAAAGGGAAAAACTTACTCCCTTGTGGGTTGCACTTGGCTAGCAGATAGTGTCTTGTTGCTCAGGACTGATCCTGTATTAAAACACAGGATAGATGTCAGCCTCTGGTCATCCCTGCCAAACTACATGGCGACTCATCCTCAGTGAGGCAAGAGGGAGAAATACCAAGATCCGTCTTCACCCCGTGTCTTCTCACTATGCCTGGTCTGAGAACTTTGAGGCAGGCAGCTAGGAAAGAGCTGTCAACTGTGAAAATTGTTGTCAGGAATTTGTCCTCAATATGAAAACCACTTCCTGGGCCACTTGCTGAAAAGGCTTGACTAAGCTTGAACTAAAGTGTACCAGACGGGGGTTATGGAAACCTGGCACCCCTCTTCTCTGGAATGTGCTGCCACAGCCAAGCACACAGATGCTGGTACATTTATTCCTATTCTGGACATAGTTGTTGGGATTTTAAATACCATAATCAGATACCCCCGTATGAGCCAGTGTTTGACTGGGGGAACTCAGATGTTATCATGTCATTAGATTTCCCCCGTGATTTAGATGAGCTACTGTGGCTGCATCTTCACTGAGATACAGGAAGTGAGGTGGCCATAGAGCTATCATAGAGAAGACAACTTTCTATTCCTTCCTTCACCCTGGTGGAGACCATCATAAATAAGGCAGCAATAAGAAATAGAAGGGGAAGAATGGAATGTCCAGGTGAGACTATAGCCAATAGCTAGAATAAACTACAGGCTGAGGAAAGAGTTATTAGGAAAAATAAGACCTGCAGATATCACTTAACATGCCATCCTGGCATGAATCAAAGACCTTCTCCCACATGCCAAACACCTAGACTTCTTCATACTTCCATGTCTGAGGCAGCTTTGACCAGGGGTCCTGGGACATGCAGAATATTGTCTGCCATAGAGGCAGGGGGAGGGTGGGAAAGGGGGGTTATACCCGGGATATCAGTGGTGGGAAATGTGCTCTGTTGGAGGGATGGGTGTTTGATCATTGTGAGATTGTAACCCAAACATGAAAGCTTGTAACTATCTCATGGTGATTCAATAAAATAAATTTTTTAAAAAAGAGGTAGCTCTTCTTGAGCAGAAACAACCTGAAACCATTGCTAAGACTCAACCATTTGTCCACTGACAGCTGATGATGAGTCTTCATCCTTCTCTTCCTAAGAGACCCTGGGCCTTACCCAAGGAGAACTAAACCTTCTCTCTTCCCCTTTCTTGCATTCTCTTCCTTAGGTTTGTGTTTGACCCGTGAATTCCTTTTAAGTCACTGAGCTAATAAATGACTCAATAGTAATCCCAGCAAGGAATGAAAGCAGTGCTGGGAGCAATCTTGATTAGATTAAACATCCAATATTCAACTAGATTCCCCAAAACGAGATTTAAAATTTACATGAACATTCATTATTCCTTTTCCAATTTGGGGGCCACACACCTGACAGTGTTCGGGGGCTATGCATGGCTCTGTGCTCATGGCCAGCTCTCGGTGATGCTCAGGAGACCAGTGCTAGGAATCGACACGGCAAGCATCCCAATCCCTCTACTATTTCTCCAGTCAAAGTTGAACATTTTTAAAAGAATGAAATGTAGCCTTCCAAGTCAAATATTAAGTACAGGTGAAAAAGAGTCCGGGTGGCCCTTTCTCCTCCCTATTCTTTCATCATTCTCCCTCTGCATGCTCGGTTCTCTTTGCTAGTCTCTACTACTCAAATTTGGCAGCAAGGGAAAAGCAGGGGAACAAAAGGCAGGTGAGTGGAAGCGCATGTGTGTGCGTACCTACTCTACACACTCTTCTATAAAGCACTCTTCTGTTGTTGCAAGGTGCAAGAGACAGAGGCAGTAGGACTTTCTCCAGAGCAGCTTTATTATATGTGTTGATATGGGCTCAGAAGATTCTTACCCAGAGAACAAAAGGGATCAAGCTTAAATACCCTCAGCAAGCCTGGTTAGGAAGCAGGAAGCAGGATCCTAAGGAACAACATTTCCCACCCCACTGGCTGCTTGGTGAGACATGTGGGGTGGGGGGGAGGAGAGGTGGCTATTAGGTCCCTCCCCCCTTCACCACAATGCCTCACATTCCCACATTCCACTTCCTATGGATCCTACCCCAGTATGCAGCACACACACACACACACACACACATACACACACACACACACACACACACACACACACACAGCATGCACACAGTCTATGAACACAAAAGGGGTATTCTTCCACTGTTACGGGGGGGAGAGGGGGTGATAGGATTGCTTGCTTAATCTATACATTTGAAAATCCTGTTCTATAGAAATAAATGTTCCTGCCAGAAAATCACCCTGTAATTCCCTCAATATTATAACAAGTGAGTAAATTAGAGGTCATGGTTTCAGCTCACCTTCTGATTGCTCTATACACTGCCTGCCCCACTGACACACCCACTGCCCTGTTATTCCCCGACGTTCAGAGCCCCCTCCTGGTGCCCCCTCCCTGTTTTATGTTTCAAAATGGTCCCTGAGGCGCAGACAATTTGACATGAAAATCTGACATTCCAAAATATAGTCATTTTTTTTCCTCCTCCTATAGGAAAAAAAAAAAGAAGAAACAAAACAAACAAAACCAAGAAAGCCTCTGTAATTAAGAGAGCTGTTTGCAGTTAAATCTGCCAGGCTTCCGCAGAGGCTTTCAGCCTCATTGTCTCTGTTCACTCACGGTCCTCCCGGAAGTCTCAAGGGCACCCTTCGAGGTCAGCAGCACAAGGCAGTCCAGTTCAGAGCCCTCGAAAAGAGAAAGGAAATGAGCCACTGAATCCTGACTTCTCCCACCTTTTGCAAGAATCCCCTGATTGGTGGCCAAGCACAGGCCATCAGCAAAGCTAAACTCAGCAAGCCGCAGTTATTAATTGGTCTGGAACAGAAAGACAGTCACAAAAGGGGGAAAAAAATAAAAAGATGTTTTCCCAGGGCCCACTTGATTAATACACAGCTTGAATATATAAGAATGAACATCAACATGCGAAGCTCCTACATAACAAAGGAAAAACATTCCAAGTGAAAAATTAACAACAGAGTGAGAAAAAATATCCGCAAAGCACATATATACACATATATATATAAGAAAAGGAGTTAATACCCAAAGTAAATATGGAACTTAAACAATTCAATAGTAAAAAGCAAATAAATAAATAAATAACCCAATTTTTTTAAATCAACAAAGAAATTCAAGAGATGCTTCCAAAGAACACATCCAAATGGCCAACAGGCATGTGAAGTTATGTTCAAAAACTGATCATCAAAGAAATGCAAATCAACATTACAAAATGAGTTATCACTTCACACCTGGCAGAATGGTTTTTCTTATCTAAAAGATCAGGCATCATAAATGCTGGTAGGATACGAAGAAAAAGGAGCCTTTACATACTGGTGATAGAAATGAAGTCTTATAGCCATTAAGGAAGTATGGGGGTTTCTTCAAAAATTCAAAATATAAATGCCGAGCCAGAGAGATAAGGCAGTGGGTAAATCACTTGTCTTGCATGCAGCCAATCAAATTGTGGTCCTCAGCATCACATGTGTTCCCCTGAACCCTTGAAGAGTCAGGAGTAATCCCTGAGCACTGCCAAGTATGACTCCAAAGAATGAAGGTCCATAAATTAATAATGAAAAAAATTGCTTAAAGTAGAAATGTCATTTGATACACCAATCCCACTTCTGCATATATTTCTAAAGGAAATAAAATCAATATCTCAGAAAAAATTGTGTCTGTACCCACATTCACTGCAACAGTGCTCTTCATAGCCAAGACGTAAAAACAATCTTAAAAACATAAATATCCATCAGTGAACAAGATGAGAGTCATAAATAATACAAAATATATAATTAGGTTATATATAATTTAGTTCTGAGAGAGAAGGATTTTCAGCAACATGGATGAAAATAGACAATATTATATTAAGTGAAATTACTCAAATAGAGACAAATGCTACATGATCTCATATGTATGTGGAATCTAAAAGAAAAAACTAAGCATATAAAAACAGAGAATATATCCGTGGTTTCCAGGAGCTCAGAGATGAGAGAGATACTGATGCCAACCAGAGATTAAGTCTTCAGTTATAAGATACGTAACTTTCTGTGTTCTAAATGTGTCTATAGTTAATATAATGGTCCATACTTGAAATACTCTGAGAGTAAATCATAAGCATTCTTAACATATACACACAGCAACCAGAAGATTTGATAGATATGTTAAACTGACTGTAATCATTTCATAAAAATAACCATTTTGTGCAGCTGGAGCGATAGCACAGCGGGTTGGGCATTTGCCTTGCACGCAGCCGACCCAGGTTCAATTCCCAGCATTCCATATGGTCCCCTGAGCACTGCCAGGAGTAATTCCTGAGTGCATGAATCAGGAGTAACCCCTGTACAACACCAAGTGTGACCCAAAAAGCTAACAAAAAAAAACCATTTTATGTAACAAACCATCACATTGTATGTTTTAAATATATGTGATTTTGTCAATTATACCACAACAGAAATGGGGGGGGGGTTGATGAGATCATGAAAAATCTAAAATTCTAAAATTCTTGCACACTGTTGGTATGAATGTAAACAGCTATGGAGAACAGTATAAAAATCCCTTAAAATTAAAAACAGAATAACCGTATGATACAGAAGCCCACTTCAGGAGATATGTCTGCATAAAACAAGATCATCATCTCCAAGAAATATCTGCACCCCACATATTTACTACAGCATTGTATAAAGATAAGTACACAAACATCAAAATATGCAGCAGTAGTGGAGGAGTGGATAGAAGATATGTGATAGGTGTATACATGAACTATCACTGAATCTGAAAAAGAAAAATACCTGTAATATACTACAGCATGAATGAACATGGTAGTCATTATACTGTGACAAATACTGATGTGTTTCTACTGACATTTCAGAGAGATCTAAAATAGCTCATCTAGTAAAACACAGCAGCATGAAGATCACCTAGGCGACCACTGTTGTTCAGCAGGTATAAAGTTTCAGTTTATAGTGTATAAGGTGAAAGCGAAATCAACACTATCTAGAGACCTGCTGTGTAGCATAGTGCCTATAATTATTAGATATTATACTATACACAGTATAGTATAGTATATATCATATAATTACAAGTGTCGTGGATATAAAAATCTGTCAAGCAGGCAAGTCATGTGATACATGTTGATACATTGCAATAAAAATAAAACTATAGATTTTACAGAGAAAAAGGCCACCATAATGGGCCATATTCTTAGAAACTGGGTCCTTTAAATCCCTGTGTGCCTGACATCCCTACACTTTTTAAAACAGGGTTTCTCTACCTTTTTGTAGCTTTGGCTCCCTTCCGACATTGTTTCTTTCCTGTGGCTTCCTGTACTGGTGGTTAGTCCTCTGGTCTGATATAGTGGTTCCCATTGATGCAACTTTCATCTGTGACCCCCTTGGAATAGTCTGGGGTTTCCATAGGGGCCATATGTCCCTTCGTTGAGAAATGCTGCCTTATTTTCTAAGCAGCTAAGAGAAGAGATGATAAGAAATCCAAACTGTCACCAAGGGTCAGACAACTTGGACTTCTTTTTTTTTTTTGGGTCACACCCGGCGATGCACAGGGGTCACTCCTGGCTCTGCACTCAGGAATTACCCCTGGCGGAGCTCAGGGGACCATATGGGATGCTGGGAATCGAACCCGGGTCGGCCGAGTGCAAGGCAAACGCCCTACCCGCTGAACTATCACTCCAGCCCCACAACTTGGACTTCTTAACTTCTGGAATGAAACAGAAAAACAAATGGCTGCAATTTCTGCAGTTTGGCTTCAATTCACGCTAACTTCAGACATTTCTCCTTTGCAGGGTGGAAGCAAAGTGAGGTGGGTAGGGGGGAGTCCCAGATTCTAGCAAATTGGATAATGAATAAACTTAGGGAGACCTCCTGGTAGTTATATACAAAATTTATATTATAAATATGCTGCAATCTTTGCTATTCCAAAGTTTGAAAAGTAAAACAATCAACACTGTATCACTGTCATCCCCTTGTTCATCGATTTGCTCGAGTGGGCACCAATAACATCTCCATTCACCCCTATAGCGTGCTACTGTAGCCTGATGGCATATTGGGGGCTCTTTCAGGATCAGGGAAATGAAGACCATTGTTGTTGCTGTTTTTGGCATATCGAGTACGCCATGGGTAGCTTGCCAGGCTCTACCATGTGGGGTATATATATGTATATACATATTTTCAGGATATATACCAAACTACTTCAAGGCAGAGAAAAATCACCTACCAATTATTTTTATATATGAGACTATAATAATGCTATCAAACATTAATAAAAAGCATATATGTGCAAGTACTACTTATTTAAATCAGACACAAAATGTCAGTAAGACATTTGTAATATTGGTAAAGATAGACTGATCATAAGTATATGACCTCCTAACAATTATAACTTCAGCAACTACTAACAAAGCTACTGGTAGAGGCAGAATAACAAAATATTATGGATTGCTATTTTAAACTACCTCTCACAGAATGGATAAGAACTAAAGGAAACATAAGGTTTATATTACATGAACTATTTTAATCAAACTACCAGAACTTCATAAAAAACACAAATAATTATTTTCAATCACACCTGGATTTTTTCAAAATAGTGACCCTTTATCGAAGTCTCACAAATGAGAGACGTTACTGGTGCCCGCTCGAACAAATCGATTAACAACGGGATGACAGTGACAGTGACAATGACAGTGATCCTTTATGCTGGAGTCTTCAAACACTAAAATTCCAAAGAATCCAGATCTAATACCCTCCACACCTCAACAAAATTTAAAGCAACCAAAAAATAATCTAACATTCTTAACACTAGAAATAATAAAATTTTCGACAGAATCCAACAATAACAACAACAACCAAAAAAAAAAAAAACACCTTGATTATCAAATGAGTCCCTAGGTCACAACACAGTTTTCAGAACTTAAATCCCAAAAGCTTTGGCTCTAGAGAAAAGTCATCCTGTAATCCATTCCGCCCATTCCCATGAGCAGAAACTGTTTAAAGTTAGTGGGGTCCCACTGCAAGGAGGGGTCTGAGAGAGAGCCCAGGGGTTAAGGTGCTTGCTTCATATACAACTGACCCAAATTTGATCACGGTGTCCCAAGCACTGCGAAGAGTGACCTCCAAGCACAAAACTGGGAATAATTTCTTAACTTATGGTCCAAACCTGACCCCACTCCCACCTCCAAAAAAGAGGGGAAATTGAATTGGATCAGGATTTTTCTTCCCCTTTTCCCAGACCACAACCTTAGCAGTCAACCAAGTGGGGGGGGGGGGCTGCACAAAAATGAATCATGGTGCCTGTTCCTCTCCCAAAGCACTCGGTCAGCTGGGTGCCCTGGGACTCCTCCTTCCTCCCTCAGCTTCCCATTGAAAGTCACCAGACATATCCGGTCATCCTCAGACATGTGAGACAGGCAAATGACTAATTATATTTCCTAAAGGTCGTGAAAGGAACAGGAAATGGATGGTGGCTTCATCTGAGCCCCAAATCTTCGGAACCCTCATTGCACACACCATTCTTGATTTCTAAACCTTTCTCAGACTAAGAAAAGAAGAGTTTCAGCCACCGGAAATAATATTCAAATATCTAATGAGTCCTAAGAAGAAATGAAAATACAAGGAGTAGGGATTATGCTCAGATTTCCCAGAACGTTTTCCTATAAAATCTAATACAATTATGTAGAAGGGAAGAAGAGAGAAAGCAGAGGGGGGAAATTACAGAAAATAGAACAGTTTTCTACCATGATAAGAAATCTTTCCAAGTTGCCCCTGGCTTCAGTTTAAGTTGTGCGGCTTGTTCAAAAATGTGCTCAAACCCCATCACCTTCATTCAAGCCCTCGCTAAAACGTTAAATGAGTTATTATACACATTAAATTGTCATTTAATCGTATCCAAGCACTGTCATAAAAGCAAATGAAGCAAGCCAAGCAGCACTGGAATAAAAAATACTACACTAGCTACATTTTGAAAGCACAAGCTGAAAAATTCTTACTGACACCCCCCTACCAAAGACGGGAAGGCTGCCACTAAAGGTAAGGTATGGCTTGCTCATTGGACAATGGCTCATTGTAGATCAGGGACTGGTGTCTGCCGATCAGCACCAACTCACCAAGGTCACATCTATCCTGATTTGTGACAGTTAGGACAAAGGTCCAGCTCAGAAAATCAGTCAGCACTAACCCCAGACAATACTTTCTAAAAGGTCTTTTTTAGCTAGGACTTGGTAGCAAGTTCCTGTCTGAACAAAAGGTTTTTTCTTGAGCTGGGGTAAATACACCATTCTGGGCTCTTTTGATGGGAATGTAAATTATCCTTAATAGATTCTTTAAGTGAGGGTAGGGGTCAGAGAGGAGCAACCACAGATTCCCGACACCCACTCAGAGTACTGTTTGCTCAGTCCCATCAACTCTGTGCTTTTGTGGGTCACCAGGAATAAAGAGAAGAGGGAACTGGCAGAAAGCAAGATGAATCAGAGTTATACTTCCAAAAGCAGAGAGCAGAAGGCAACAAGGGGCCAGAGCTGCTGAGGGGGGTGGGGAGGGCAGGCTTATATAGACGACAAAGGTCTTAGAAACATTTTTAAAGAGGAAACTGGGAAAAGGTGCTTTTATGAAGTTATGCTGTACATTGTGAAGGTAAATCTTTGTTTGTGTCAGCCTTTTGTTGGCTTGTTTGTTTTTGTTACAGTTTTGCAAGATTGTTTTTCCAATGATCAAAATTGCTATTTCATGTATTTTTAGAATTCCAGACAGGTGTTGAGTTTTCTTTTTAAGATTGTGTTGAGACTGGTCTCTAAAGTAACTTCATTTCATACAGTTATGTTTAGACATTTATATCTGTTTGGCATTTTCTGAGAGTCACTTATTTAGTATTTGTTGATTGCAAAACACTCAACCTGACCTGCAGAAAACTCAAAAATATCAGACAAGGACCTGTTTTCATGGAACTTAACCTGGTGTCATTATCACTTAATGGCTTATAATTATATTCATTTAAAAGTAGATGCTCTCAGAGAGAGAGAGAGAGAAGAAAAGTGTCTGCCGTAGAGGCAGACTAGTGGGGGGGTGGGGGTGGAAGGGGAGAAATTGGGGACATTGGTGGCGAGAAATATACACTGGCGAAGGGAAGGGTGTTGTAACATTGTCTAACTGAAACCCAATCACAGGCAACTTTGTAACTATTTATCTCATGGTGATTTAATTTTTTTTTTAAAGAAAAAATTTTAAGTAGATACTTTCTGAAAGAGAAGCAGAACTCAAGTTCTATAAAAGCTCCCATGTGTGGGAGGGGGAATACCATCATGTATGACAAAACGGACGTGGTAGAATAGAGATGGACTTAATAGATAGAGAGACTTGAAGAGATGAGAAAGGAAGAGTTTCTGGAGAGAGAAGGAGCTTTCAAATCAAGAAGAAAATGAAGGAACTCTTAATTAGGAAGAAGACGTGCTCACCATCTTCCTACTGACCTCTAATAGAGCAAAGACTCTAGAAGCAATCAGAGGTTAGCGTTTGAAGGGCAGACTCTGAGCCAGTCAGAGAGCTGGGCCATCTTGCTGAGTAGCCCTCAGTGTGTCAACAACCAACTCATGCAGGTGTGAGTTACTGTTACTGTTACTGTTTTCATCATTGTCACTGTCATCCCATTGCTCATCGATTTGTTCGAGCGGGCACCAGTAACGTCTCTCATTGAGAGACTTATTGTTACTGTTTTTGGCATATCCAATACGCACAGGTAGCTTGCCAGGCTCTGCCGTGCGGACTCGATACTCTCAGTAGCTTGCTGGGCTCTCTGAGAGGGGCAGAGGAATCAAACACCAGTCGGCCACATGAAAGGCGAATGCCCAACCGCTGTGCTATCACTCCAGTCCTTGCAGGTGTGGGCGGAATCAGAAAATTTTCAACAGTATTTCTGAAGTGGGACATGGTCCAGGACTGTGCTCAGGCCCCGTGTGGCTCTCAGAAGTGCAGCTCACCACCCATATTCACTCAGGTTTTCCTTAATTCTCATTTCAGAAAAATGTTTCCATATCACTGATATGGCTCAAAGTGATGGAGCACAAGCCTTGCCTGTACGGGACTTTGAGTTTGATCCCCAGCAGTGCCGTATCTCCACCAGCACCACTGGCTATGACCCTGGTGCTCCCCAGGACCAACATCCCAAACCCTAGAGGTTAGGCTTAAGCATCCTCCAGGCCAAGCATCACTGGGTGTGGCTGCCGCATCTGCTGGGTGTGGTCCCTAGATTGAAATATTATTTTAACTTGCTGACTAAAAGTTTTATGTATATTTCATTTGGGCAACCCTGAGGGGGGCAGGTGAGTTCCCCTCCCTGTCCCTAGGACCCAACCCCGGCAGCCAAAAACCTCCAGAACTCAACTGCTGCCATGCTCATGGTTGCTCTCCACATGCTCAGGCCGAGCCTCACCCACGAGTGAATCCACAGAAAACTCGGTATGCGCGACTTGTGACTAAAAACTCCAGGTTCAACGGAACTGAGAATGGGTGACCTCCCCCCATCTCATATATGTGTGTGTGCATGTGTGTGCTTGTGTGTGTATATGTGTATATACACACATATATATAACATATAACATACACACACATATATATGTATATGTATATATACATATATATATATGAGCACATAAGGCTCAACCTTTAACATGTTAGTAATCTCCTATAGAATGGCTTAATGGTCCCTGGGTGAAATGCAACAATCTTCACATGCTTTCCTATATAAAACTCTTTGGATCATTTTCAGCTGTTTTTCATAACAAATGATACAAAATCAATTATTTTGGTTCTGCTTTGGGGCAGGGGTTGGGTGCAAGATGGAAACTCTCAAAATATGGTGGTGGGAAGGTGTAATGGTGGTGGGATTGGTGTTCAAATATTGAATGTAATCAAATATTGTGAACTGTCATCCCATTGTTCGTTGATTTACTTGAGCGGGCACCAGTAACGTCTCTATTTCTCCCAGCCTTGAAATTTTAGCAGCCTCTTCTTATTCGTCTTTCCCAACAATTGGAAGCTCTTTCAGGGTCAGGAGAATGAGACCTATCATTACTGTTTTTTGTATATCAAATATTAAATGTGAACTACTTTATAAAAGTCATTGTGAACTACTTTATAAAACAAAATTTTTTAAAGTTTTATGTAATTTCAATTTTTTTAATTCACCTCTGCATGTGTAGGTGTCATGATTTCCACGATAAATTTTTTAAGAAAAATATATTTTAAATATAAGAATTATTTTGAATAATTTTTGTTCCATTTTTAATTTAATTTCCCACCACCATATTTCGACTGTTTCCACCCTATGCCCCAAAGCCTGCCACCAAAGCAGGACCTAAATAATTTATTTTGTATTGCTTGTTATGAATAATCCACTAAAAATGATTCAAAAGTTTCCTTAGAGGAAAGTGTGGGAAGATTGTTGTATTTCACCCTGGAAGCATGAAGCCCTTGTCTTGGTACATCAGTGGTAGAGTATGAGATGTCCAGGACTGAATAAGTTTTTTAGCCACACTGAGAACTTACTTAAAGTTTAAGTTTTCAGCCATGATGGGACTTTGGAGAAAAATTGGACTTGTTTCCAAATCACCCACCCCAATTTTTAGAATCAAGCATGGGCTCCAGGGATGACTATAACCATCGGCACAGAAAAATTCCCACATGCTGGTAGTTTCACAGAAGCTAAATGGTGGCTGAAGTTAAGTTCAAGGTAAAGAGAGGTGACTGTCCATCTTCTCAGGCAAGCAGACCAGCACAGAAATACATGGGGAGAGTCCAAGGAGAACTAAGACTGGCATCATAGGAGGGGCTCACCTTCCAGGGGATGGTGGTCCAAGCTGAGAGCCAGCCCTGGGTAGAATGAAGAATGGCCACATCTGAGTCCAAATCAGATAATACTCCAACTGAAATGGCATCAGGCTTTTCCTACCGGGCCTGAATCTCCTTGATTCAGTACTGTGTCCTAGAATTGATGCTGTGTGTAGGAGCTGCACAACAAATAAGCGTGGAATGAATTATTTTGTGTGATTCATTGAGGCCTGGTGGGTAGCCATCTAGAAAACCATAGAGAGGATTTTTCTCTGCATTTGGCAGAGAAACTGAATTTGATTTCTGAGATTTTTCCCAATTCTAGGAGACCGTGGCCTTCTTTTAAATGTCAAGATTCAGTCAATATTTATTAAGTGCCTACTGTGCACCAGACAACATCGTAAGCACAGAAAAACCATGTTGAATGAGCAAGAGCCCTTGTCCTCAAAGACTTTATAGTCCAGCTGACTTGGCAGTCGAGTTTTAACAATAACCCCTCAGAGGAATGAGAGACTCTCAAGTCTTCTGAATTATCCATTTAGTTTCTTCCAGAGATCTTTTAAGTGTTAATGTGCCTACCTACTAAAAAACCACTTCCCTAGATCATATAGCTCTGAATTTCCTAAGCAGTTGAAAAGGTAGGTGAGACATTAAAGTTCAGTTTCAAAAGTACTTCCAGAAGACAATCAATGGCCTGAAACACTGGCATTTTAATGGAACGGCTTATCTTTCTCTGCCTCCTGTGTATTCTTTTATTGGAGTTCATGAAAGAATCATAAGATCCCAGGGCCAGAAGGGAATTTAGTGCTCATCTTAGTATAATACCCCAAAGGAAGCCAAAGCCATGGAGTCAAATCGCCTCCAGTTAGTACCATAGCTTCCTCTGGAACCTCATCTTTGACTCAGAACTGACATCTGTGACTCTACGCCAAACTAACACTCTTTGTTAGCATTAGGAAACTAACTGTGTACCCTACGGATCTCTCTGATAGCTGTAAGGTTCTCATTTCCATAATCCTAAAAGATGAAATACTTGCCTGCATTAATACTCTGAAGGAAATGTAGAAAGGCTGCTCAATGTGATAGGAAGCCATATGGGAGTGGATCGATAATTGTAGGTTCTAGGCTTCCCTCTGGGATATTTAGAGGCCTCTTCTGCCTTCAGTCCCCTGGGTCTTTTCTAACTTAAATGAGGCACTGAACTCCAATCAGGCATGACAAACTCGGGTGCCTCATGGAGTCAGGAAGCTAACGGAAGTTCCTCAAAGCAGGTCAGTTACAGGATGTAAGTAGTAGTGGAGAGCTGAGGATCTTCAAATCCAATGGAATTTTTGTAATTGTTTGAACCCCAGAAAAGGCATTTGTGAGTCGAAAGCTGTCCATAATCAGATGACTTAAAAATCTCTAAACTAAGTGCTTAGATCTCTTCTTCCTACAATTTCTAAGTTAAACATGAAAATAAAATAATGTTATTAGTATCAGACATCAATTTTTTGCTCAGAAACTAATATATTATAACTGCATTCAAATAAATCATTTATTTTAATGCTTCTACAGTGCAAAAATATCTAATCATTTCCCTCTGGCTTGTTGTATAGCTTTCAGTCATTTGCAAAAATGCTCTGTAGCACAGTTTATCATTAACTAAATGAAAAATAAAACTGTTGACCGTTCCTATAAAGTGTGGTATGAATTAATTGGTTAATGTTTTGGCATTAAATGCTAAGGATATTCATTAATACAATATATCTCATGGGCATATATTCTTCATGATCATTTGCCTCAATAGTTCTTTTGTTGGCATCAACTTTTATTGACTGTTCTACATAATTAAAACTCCAAGAAATTGATTTCAAAAGACCAGAAAGGGTGTGTGATACAGTACTGCCAACGCTAATGAAATAATTTAGGTTGGAATTAGACAAAAGGACAAATTAAACTCAGCAAATTACTCAAGGACTAAGAAAGGCTGATTGTTCAAGTGTAATTAAAATATACAGCTGGAATAGTCACTGCTAACAGAGTGATCTGATCAATGAACACAGTAGCTATAAAAATTTAATGCAGTGTGAGCAGCCTATTTTTTTAAAATGCAAACAATCAACCCAAAATGCAGTCGCCTGTTCTGAGGCCAACATGCAAAACTAACAAGCTCAGGGAAATTGTACTGATGAGTCAGAAGAACAGGCTGCGAGATGATGTTGAGGACATCGCTCTGGAAACCAACGCCACCATTTAGTCCTAAAGACTTATTTCTCTGAAAAGGGGGCAGAGTTCCTTTTCTGAGGTAGCGGAAGCTGATCTTTTGTTTAATATCCTGCTGAGCAGTGTATAGGACACACTGCCACACTGCCACATCCACCCCCACTGTCCGTGGGACATTCATTAACACTCAGATCACTGTGCCTCTACAGGCTTTAGACTTTCAGATCAGATCTCAGTCCTTGGGATAGCATAAAAATGAATATAAACAAGACTCTTAAGTGTTGGGGAAAGAGTTGAAGGGACTGACCACATGCTCTGCATGCAAAAGATCCAGATTCCGTTCATAGCACTGCATTGTCCCCTGAACACTGCCAAGAGAAACTGCCAAGCACAGAAGCAAGAGTAACTCCGGAGCACTATGGGGTGTGACACCCAAACATATATGCTAGACTCCCAAAAAACTATGAAAATACCAAAGGAGACAAGAAAGCGGCAGATAACCAGAGGAACTGTTGGAATTTTAAGTCCTTTTATCACTCTGATTCTAGTATTTTTGTGATGAATATACAGTCAATATACGTCATTTGAGTGTCCAAGACCATGCCATGGGTATGAACAAGGTCACATTGCTGTTAATTATACACATTTCACTAGTTATAAGGTCATATTTGGCAAAATTCCTTGGCTTCTACCAAATCTCTAAGACTCACCTCTGACTCAATGACCTCTAATAGACAGGGAAATGTGCCACCTTGATCTTCTTTCAACTGATCACTCTCCCAGCGGGCAGTTTTTTCAAAGGCTACCTCCCTGTAGAAAGTCTCCAGGAAACATTCTTCCCTGGGTCACCTCATCCAGTCGCTGATGGAGGATAGACATAATGGCCAAGCCTTTGCAAGTCACAGGCTGGAGAAATAGTATGGTGGGTAGGGTACTTGCCTTACATGCAGCCAACCAGGGTTAGATCCCCAGCATCCTATACGGTCCCCTAAGCACCTCCACATCACCAGGTGTGGCCCCAAAACAAGTCTTTTCAACCATTCAAGTCTACTCTGATGGGCCACAAGCAACTCAGAGCTCCCAGCAGGTTTAGTGAAGGCTTTGTCTTGCCTGCATCACAATTCAACTTCTCTAACTATTCAGTCCTGCCCCCTGCCCTCCACAACTGCTGGCCCCTAATTAACATCCTGCATATCAAATCCCACCTCAGAATTTGCTTCTGTAGAATGTGGTGTGAGTACATCCTGATTCTCACTAGCAACTCCACACCGGACCAAAGTGTTTTAGTTGCTTAGCACAGGTCTCTATCCCTCTGCTAGTTGACCCCAGAAACTCAGTCCTCTGTGCTCTGAGAGTGCTTCACAGTTCCCTGTGATACTGAAATGAACTCCCTTCCTCTGTGTTGTTTCGAAGGGGAAAGGATATGCATTCTCTTTCGCAAGCTTTTTTCCCCCAGTAATTAGATATAGCCTCAGTAGTTAGGCAAAATTGTATTAATAGCATCCAGGATTCTATACCTAGAATATACTCTCCTCCACACCTCAGAAATCTATCTCCTTGACTCTGGTTTGTTCTGAAGGAAATTCCACATAAAATTCTTCTTGAGAGGTGGCTTTTGTTTACACACAAGGACCCCATCTGAGGGGTTGGAATGCAAATAAAGTCACTTTTATGAGTATAATTCATACCGCTGTGAAGCCGGTGAACACAGGACAAAGTGTTGCTTTCTGTCCCATGCATATGTACATAGGCATAAAACTCATAGCATAGTTACCACTGGCACTGTGGTAAGTCTTTTATGCACATATTAACTCATGCCATCCAAAAACATCCAATGGGGTCGTACATTAAACCCACTTTACATATGAGAAAACTGAGGCATATGGAGTGGCTTGAGGTTATACCCAGGAACTTTTATGAATGCTCTGACTCTAAGAGCAATATGTAAAAATGCAGCCAGAATCCAAATCCCAGCAAGTTACCCACTGCACTCCATGGGCACTCTGCCCAGGCTGCAGGCCCGCCCTGGGACCGCAGCAATAACATTCTGCAAGGAGAGAACTAAAGATGCAATAACAGTCATCAAGTGGGGGAAAGAATCTCTATCCCTGGGTCTCCTTTCCCCCATCTCACCCAGGCAAATGGCCAAGGCTAAAATCTAACTTCCCGAAGCACATGGACGTCAGGCTAAATCTATATTGCATGGAATCATTTGGGACATATTTTAGGCCAGTCTCTCAATATCTAATTTCCCCTTAGTCCCTTACTTCTCGCTCCAGTGCTCCGGCCATATTTGGGAGAAGTTTCCGTGGGTCATGGGGGCGTAGCCGTGTCCTGAGCCCTGCAGGCTGCTTTCACCTTATCTGTCATAAAGCCACCATTACTCACCGTGACACGAGTCTCAGAGGTCATCTGAGGCAACTGCAAGCTTGGCTGAAGTTTACACAATTCGTTAAGCAGACAATGAATCCTCTAGAGCTGAGGGAAGGCCCGCACAGCCAACGGGCTGATGCTGTTCCAAATAGTTTTCTTCTGCCCTGGCCTCTGAGGCCATGCAGAGCTTGCAGGAGTTCACGCTCTTAACCCAAATGTCTGCAGTTATTCTGTGAAGATTTACAATTCCACTCAGCACATTTGTCTAAACTGTGGAAAGGATGACAACTGTGGCAGCATCATTAACGTTTCTTGCTTTTCTTGCATACAAGGCCATGAAGCGAAATTTCAAATAAGCTCGGTGAACTTTACTTACAGCATGATATTTTATTGCAACTATTTTTTAAATGAGGAGCTAGGAGAAGAGAGGAAAAGAAATTTGAGCAAGATCTCTCAGCTATAAGGTGGGAAGGCTGATTTCAGTTCAGGCCCGTGTGACTCCAGGCCTCAGCTTTCTCCTACCACACTGTGGTTTCCTAAAGGAGCTTACTGTGAGTGAGATCAATGTTTAAAATACTAACCACCAATCAAAATCCCAGCAAGCTGTTTTATGGATATTGACAAAGTGATTCTAACGTTTATCTGAGAGGCAAAAGGCATAGAATAGCCAACACATATTGAAGGAGAGCAAAGTTGGAAAACTGACACTTTCCAACTTCAAGACTTACTGAAAAGCAACAGTAATCAAGACAGTGTGGTATTGGCAAAAGAATAGACAAATAGATCAATGGAACAGAATAGAGAGCCCAGACATAATTCCCCATAAATACAATCAACCAATCTTTGACAAAGGAGCAAAGACAATACTATAGAGTGAAGGTCATATTTTCAACAAATGGAGCAGCAACAGTCAGATGTACATATGCAAAAAATATGGTCCCAGAAAAAGGTGTTACACCCTTTGCAAAATATATATATTCAAAATATATTCAAATATGTTCAAGTATGTATTTGAATATATATTCAAACTGGATCTCAGACCTAAATGTAACTTATAACACAAGAAAAACCTAATGACTTTGGGTCTGCTGAGACATGTTTAAACACAATATCAAAGGCTCAGTCCTCGAAAGAAAGAATAGAAAAGTTGGACTCTATTCAAATTAATCTTCTGCTTTGCAAAAAAAAACAATAGGGTAATATTATCTATTGAACTATATTCTACTCAATCGAATGAGATTAACCACAGACTGAGAGAAGATATTTGCAAGAGGCAAATGCAGTAAAGGACTATTGTATCCAAAACATAACTCGGGGCTTTTAAAACTCAATAGTAAGCAAACAAAAAACATTTTTAAGTGGGCCAAAGACCTTAATAGACTTCTCACCAAAGAGGATACACAGATGGCAAATAAGCACATGAAAAGCTATTCCACACCATTTCTCATCAGGGAAATGCAAATAAAAACAATGAGATAACACTACAAAATACAAAACACTGGCAACATCGAATGTTGGTGAGAACTCAGAGCAATAGGAACACCCGTTTATTATCGGTGGGTATACAAAATGGTACAGCGACTTTGAAAGACAGTTTACTTGGCTCTAAGAAAACTGAAGGTGCCTTACTATAGGATCTAGTTCTCACATACCTTGGTATTTTACCTAAAGAAATTGAAAACATGTGTTCATACAATAGCTTACACGCAGATGTTCATATCAGCCTTATTCAGAATTACCAAACTTAGAAGCAACCAAGATGTCACCAGTAAGTGAACAAATAAACTGTGATACATCCAGATGATGAAATGTTATTTAACACAAAAAAGAAATGAGCTTTAAAGCTATATAAAAGCATAGAAGAACCAGAAATATTTACTACTAAGTAAAAGAAGTCAATCTTAAAAGGCTGCATACTGCAATCCAGCTATATGACATTCAGAGAGGTAAAACTATAGTAAGAATGAAAAAATAGTGATTCTAAGAATGAGAGGAAAAGGAAAAAATAAAAGAGGATTTTAAGCACAGTGAAAAAAACTCTGTATAATGTTATAATGGTGTTATGTATGACATTACACTTTAGTTAATACCTATGGCAAGTACAATACCAAGAGTAAACTCTAAAGGGCCAGAGAGACAGTACAGTGGATAGTACAGTGGGTAGGGTATTTGTCTTACAGACAATCTGGGCTCAATCCCCAACATCCCATATGGACCCCATGTACCACCAGGAGTAATTCTTGAGTTCAGAGCCAGGAATAATCCCTGAACTTTACTGGGTGTGGCAAAAAAAAAAGGAAAGGAAAAAGACTGAACTCTTTTTTTTTTTTTTTTTTTTTTTTTTGCTTTTTGGGTCATACCCAGCGATGCACAGGGGTTACTCCTGGCTCTGCACTCAGGAATTACCCCTGGCCGTGCTCAGGAAACCATATGGGATGCTGGGATTCGAACCCAGGTCGGCCCAGGTCCCAAGGCAAATGCCCTACCCGCTGTGCTATCACTCCAGCCCCAAGAGTGAACTCTTAAAGTAAAAGATGACCTTTGGATGACGATGGTATGTCAGTGTGGGTTCCACCATTCTTGGGTAAAATTTGTACCATTCTGCTAAGCAATGCTGATAATGTTGGAAGCAATGTATGTCTGATGGCAGGGGTATTGGGAATCTCTGCTATTCTCTCAATTCCATTATAAATCTAAAATTACTTCAGAAATAGAAATTAAATAAAAACTAAACCAAACACAAAATTAAATACGGGCTGTAATAGAGGTCTAAAATGGAAGGCAGAGGAACAAGTCATTGCAATCTGGGAAAGGGAAGATGCTTTTTTGTGCTGAATCTTAAAAACCTAAGTAAAATATGTAGTGAGCTATAAAAGCCTTTTGATATTTGGTTCTATCATTCCTATAACACCACCTTTGTACCTTAATCATAGAATCAACAGCACTGAGATCAAGAGACTCAAATTTTAACAACTGAGCTTAAAAAGGTGCCTGTCAAGAGGGCAGGCTTAAAATATAGGGAAGAAGGTATGGGGGTGGGCGGGTGGGGAGGAGAGGTGGAAGTATTGGAGGAAAGGAAACCTGGGAGCATTGGCGGAGAGAAATCCCACTGATGGTGGGATTGGAGCAGCAATATTGTATATCTATAACTCAATGATGAAGAACTTTGTAAATCATGGTTTAATCTTTAAAAATCTGTGATAAATTAAAAAGAAAAAGAAAGCCACAGGGCTAGAGCAATAACACGGTGCGTAGGTCATTTGCCTTGCTAGTGGCTGACCCGGTTTTGATACCCAGCATCCCAAGTGGTTCACCGAGCACCGGCAGGAGTAATTCCTAAGTGCACAATCCAGGAGTAACCCCTGTGCATAGACGTGTGTGACCAAAATAAGCAAAAATAAATGAATAAATAAAAAGCCTCTTGAGAAAGTTAGAGTCCTGGAAGAGGATATGACCAGAGATTACCAGCTATTCACAAATATTCTAGTCCAGATTATCACTGTCACTGTCACTGTCATCCCGTTGCTCATCGATTTGTTCAAGCGGGCACCAGTAATGTCTCTCATCAAGAGACTTATTGTTACTGTTTTTGGCATATCCAATATGCCACGGGTACTTTGCCAGGCTCTGCCATGCAGGCGCAATACTCTCAGTAGCTTGCCAGGCTCTCCAAGAGGGGCGGAGGAATCAAACATGGGTTGGCTGCGTGAAAGGCGAAAGCCCAACCGCTATGCTCTCACTCCAGCCCTAGTCCAGATTATATTTGACAAAATTCTTATGCAGTTCAGTGTGTCCACGTGATTCAAACTCCAGTTAATGAAGTAATAACCAAAAGCCATGACAGACAGGCCTGGCCCACAAAAACCTCCACAGACCCTTCTTCATCTCTTTTCCTTGAGTGGTTCAGGATGGCCCAGGCTGCTCTGGAAGCTGTGTGATGAAGATGTCAGGGATTTTGTCAGTTTGACTCTATGAATGACCTGAATCAGTCACGGCAAAGGAATGTCCTATTCCCCCATTGCACTACCTAAGGTGAATAAAAAACATCAACTTCTATTTTGTTCAAATCCCTTATGCCATATGAGTCTCCTTGTTGCAGAAGATTGTGTTAACCCTAACTTATAGTGGTGGTATATCCAGGGAAAGATGAATAGAGGAGCAGGCCAAGAATAGAGTAGGATATCCCTAACAACTAAAAATCTAACTGATACCTACATTGGGGTGACTAACATGAAAAACCTGAGATCGCTTTTGGTGACAGAGTGAATCCACACTGTGGCTCAATTAAACTGCGTAGAGGTAAAATATGTTTTGGAGGCTACCTTTATGATAATTTGACATTCAAGACTTTACTTTGGGCATTAAAATGAATTCATTCTTACATCATCCATCTCTTATTTTGCAGAGAATTAAGTCCCCAGAAACGATGCCTATGTTCCAAGGTTTGCACTTGCCTTTCTATTAATGAGCACTCGGTGATTTTCACTTGCTGTATTTTTAGTTCCACCAACTCGTGCTAGAATAGGCATCTGACAATAGAAGAGGACACTCAAGTTAGAAATGCATGAACGCTCCTAGTATAAGGACAATTGAAGAACAAGCCCAGAAACAAAGATTGCAGCTGGCATCGTGCTGTCAGGGAAAAAGGAATGTTATAAAAGATATCCCTATGTGCTTTCAGGCATACTTTCCCCAAGGCTAGAAATGTGGCACACAGCCCAAGCAAGACTGGAAATCAGTATATAAAAACAATACCATAGAAAAGAACAATAAAAAAAATAATTTGAAGTATAAAGCCAGTACACTAGAACAACCTTACCTTTCTGAGGCAACAGTTTCTCTCTAAATACAACCTGAAAAATGAATGTTGAACATGCTTGAAATATTGTGATGGGGTGAAAGCAGGTGGGTAATTAAAAAATATTTTTTTAACCTGTCTCTCAGTTCACCAGAAGCATGAGGCAGATTCTGAGAATTCATCTTTTAATAGTTCCAAAGTGGGGGAGAACAGAAAGAGAAATTAGAGTGTCAATGTAAAGATGGATAAGAAGAGCTGAAGAGGGGCTGGAGAAATAGCACAGTGGATAGGGTGTTTGCCTTGCATGCGACCGACCCGGGTTCGATTCCCAGCATCCCATATGGTCCCCTGAGCACCACTAGGAGTAATTCCTGAGTTCATGAGCCAGGAATAATCCCTGTGCATCGCCGAGTGTTACCCAAAAAGAAAGAGCTGAAGATGTAGTGATTGATCAGAATTAATCAAAAATTCAGTCACGTGACCACGTGTAACCACTGGAAAAGCTGGAAGATACAATCCAAGTGCAAATTTCAGAAGAGAATGTGAAGCTTCACATATACATGTCGCTCTGTCACTCTGTGATTATGATCCTACCATTTTGCTAATGCAGATATCTCAGAATGAAACTGCCCATCCCCTTTGTTCTCTTTCAAAGTGCATATAACTAGGCATTCATCTACAGAAACTTACTGAGGAAATACCAAAGTATTTTGTAGCAGTCAGTCAGACAGGAGCCAGACCAGGAGGCACATAGAGTGGGAGGGGATGATGCAGGGTCTTCAAGAATGCTTAAAGTATTTTTGATAGTAGACAGGGAAGATACTCAAAACTAAAGTACATTAGGATGTGGGCCTAATGGTGCCAGCACACACACACACACACACACACACACACACACACACACACACACACACACGGAAAGGCCCTTGGCAATGAAACTCAGTCAACAAAACTTCTGGGAGGAAAATTCTAAGGCTGATCCACCCAGTGGGTACTGATAAGACCTTGAGCAGCAACAGGACCCTGAGGAGATTCGACCCCTCCCCATGAAGGAAATTCCTCAAATACCCTGGACCTCTGCCTTAATCTGATTAACTTTAGTGATTTGGCCCAAAGAAGACCATCACCATTCCCAACCTTCCTGGTAACCTCCTTAGTAATGGGCTTTTACCTAGGAAGAAATCCCACATGGAGGCAAGGGTGGAGAAACCCTATAAAAGACAGCATTTTGAACAAAGGAAGGACGCACATATGCTGCCCGAGCCCATGTGCTACTTGCACCCATTTGGCTGAGCACATGTGGTGCCTGAGCACATGTGTCGCCTGCATCTCCTCCTCTCTTTTTTTTTTTTTTTTGGAGGAGGGGTCACACCCGGCGATGCACAGGGGTTACTCATGCACTCAGGAATTACTCCTGACAGTGCTCAGGGAACCACATGGGATGCTGGGAATCAAACCCGGGTCAGCTGCGTGCAAGGCAAATGCCCTACCCACTGTGCTATCACTCCAGTCCCCACCATCTCCCCTCTTGAGATGTGGACCTTTATGCTTTCCTGTCTAATGCTAGGATGTGTATAGGGGCTCTCTCCGCCCTTGGAGAGGCCTGCATTCTCTCTTGTGTGCATCTCTCTCTCTGTCTCTCTCTCTCTGTTTCTCTCTCTCTCTCTCTCTCTGTCTCTTTCTTTCTCTCCCCCTCTCTCTCCACACCTTCAAAAACCCTCCAAATAAAATCTATTTACTTCACTGTTTGTCTACTCCTGAAATTTCTTTCTGCAAGAAGAGACAAGAACCCAGTAACCCTGGGTCCCAGATGCAGAGGCGGATGGGGAGAAAGTGACCGTCTTTCTCCTCCCCGCTTCACATAAGTGACCCGTGGACCCACCAATATCAATCTGGCCAAACCTAGCGTCACAGAGAAGGCTGGGCATTGTGGTCTATCCCCTAGTAGACATATGTAGCTGCAGAGATTTTTATGATAATTTTTTTTAAGTAGAGGAAATAGATACTAAAAGTTGACATTTGTTAACTTGTTTTAAGCCAATGTCGCTTTTTATTTATACACTGCAATTTTTTAATAATTTACCAACCTGGAAGAAAATCACAGGAATGCTTATGATGCACTGATACTTTGATAAAGAATGAGAGACTCAAACTCAGCTTGGGAAACAAACTAGCATTACCACCCGGGAAGAAAAATATGCTCTCCAGAATGAGGGCATATTTTTGCTCTCATATTTTTGCTAGCATCATTGATGTCACAGGATCAGCTATGAGCAGTGTCACTGAATTTCAGGATCACCTGTGAAAGTTCTTTTAAAATATAATATCCAAGTCCTAGACATTCTGAATCCCTAAATCTCAGCAAGTGCCTGGACAACTAAGTGCTTGATATTCCCCAAAAGTGATAGATGTGCTGTCAGAACTAAAATCAAAATTAAAGAAAAATTCAAAGATAAATGTTCAGACTCTCCTGAAATGTTAAGCTGTGACAAATGGATTTTAGTAAACAAACATGAACTTTCCTGAGAAACCTCAATCAAAAGGATTTTAGATTTTAAGATATTGATTATAGAAGGACAGGGCTGTTGTCCCCTGGTTCTACCACTGCTACATCATGGGCAAGTTTCTAAATTGCTCTGAACTCACTGTCCCTCGTCTTCAAAGTGAGGGTTTGGCTAAAATGATTGCTAGCAGTATTCTCTGATCTCCTGTTTTCACTTTTTTATTTGCCAGTTCGCTTCATTCACCAACATATTTGAAGAAACATAAGAGTAAAGTAAAAAACAATCAACATTCAGCAAATATTTACAGAGGTCTTCCTTTGTACAAGACTCTACTAGGAATACAAAGGAAACAAAGACAAATGCAGGGCTGCCTTTTTTACTGGCGCTTACTAGCTATCAGCTGGAAAACATGTTCTGGGTCCTTCATAATGGTCATCAGAAATCTATTGATGACTTTGACTGTAATCTGTCTTTCTGTCCGTCTCTCTCTGCCCTCCACCCATCACTCCCACCCCCCATTCTGCAGTCCCTCCATCATTTTCCATTTTTTACCTTCTCCTTTCTGTCTCCTCTCTGTTTCTACTTTTACTAAGATATACATGCAATAGTCTCATGATAAGGAAAAAATCCCATAGATCTTTTTAAATAATTTTTAAATGTACCTTCACATACCTGCTTTCTTTTTTGTAACAGACACCAAGTGAGCAAAATATAGGGAGAAATATTTCATAATTATTCTCCTTACTGAGAACTTGGGCCAAGGCTGTCACTGTATCACTGTATCACTGTCATCCCATTTTTCATCGATTTGCTCAAGTGGGTGCCAGTAACATCTCCATTCATCCCAGCCCTGAGATTTTAGCAGCCTCTCCTTACTTGTCCTTCCAAACGGTGCTGTATTGAAGGATATTTCAGGGTCAGGGGAATGAGACCCTTTATTGTTACTGTATTTGGCATATCAAATATGCCATGGGGAGCTTGCCAGGCTCTGCCATAAGGCAGGATACTCTTGGTAGCTTGTTGGGCTCTCCGAAAGTGACGGAGGTTCCAGGAGATTCGGCCAGATTTTAAAGATAACTATTGAAAAGATTACAGAACTATGCTATGTCTCAACCTGTGGTGTTTAGAAATAAAGCAAGAAGGAATCACATCCCCATACAAACTTTAGACCATCAATCCAAATTTCCCCACATGATGTAAAAGGAAAGAATTTTCCTGTTAGTATAGTTCAGAACCTTAAGAAGAAGACAGGTTCACAGACTTGGGCAAGACCATATCCCTTTCCCAGTCAAAAGCAAGCATTTGGAACAGTAAAAATCTCTAAAATCACTTGGAGTAAATTCCTCTTTCACTTAGTCCTAAATGGCCAGATGAGGTTGACAGCATTAAAACTAAAAAAAAAAAAAAAAAAAAAAAAAAAAAAAAAAAACCAAGACCTTTAGAAAATAAAAAAAAGTTCCTACTTATCCAAATCTCCAGATTCATCTGCACCTACCAAGAGCAGAGGAGAGAGTGGAAAGGGTGAAAGATCCAGAAAGAACTGGACGGGCACATGTTATGTACACAGCAGCCATTTAGACTCCTAGTCTACCGTCTCTCACTCAGATCAGTAAGGCCACCCACTCTGCATCTTTCTCCTTCTCCTTATTATTTAAAAGTCTTCAGAGTGAATGTTAGTTTTGAGGCCATGAACCCAGCACTGCTTGGTTGAAGGGAGGACTGCTACACTCGGGTCACACAGTGGTACTGAGTACCAAGCCCACAATGAAAGAGCAAATGGGATCATATAAATCTGTCAGCAAACGGACCAAAGGGTATCATCATTCTTAGTATGAAACCTAGCAAATAAGACTTGTTCAAAGCGTTGGGAGAAGTTTCCAGGGCGTCTCTGTCCACGGCTCTATTTGTGTCTGTGCCCACTCTGAGGAGGGGCTCAGCAGTGCTCCCAGGCCAGTGCTGTGCGCAGAGTCAGCCCTGATGTGCCGCTCCATCTTTCTCTTCAGCGCAACCCAACTAAACTGCTATCCTGCAGTCCTCTAGTTTTCAGAGCTTTGGGGAAAGTAAACACAATTCCTGTAGGAAATGCGGCTGTGTGTGTGCCTGTGATTCTGTATACTCAGATAAGTGTGCACATTTCACAGAGCAAGAGGCAGTGAAGAAAGGAGCATGTCAAACATTGTGAACTACTTTATAAAAAAAAATTTTTTAAAAGGAAAGGAGCGAGAATAAAAGACAATGGGGAAGGAACAATGAAAGGGAAAAAAATTGTACTGCTCAAAACAATTAGTTCCTTTCTTCTGTAAGCCAAACAGCCTTGATAATTGAGGTTCCACAGGCACGTCCTACAATAGTTTTCTCAGTTTTTTTCTGGTAACCTTCACCTCGCTGTGACTATTAAACGCTGAGAGACTGACTACTGTTTGTTTCTTGGTTACAAAAGACCTTCAGTTCTTTCTGAGTGATTCCATGCCTCTCCTATGACCAGCAAACACCCTCCCCCCATCAGCACAGTCACTGCACTAGAGAAGCAGCCTTCAGCAGGGATTACTCAAAAGATGAGAGACTCCAAAAGCCTTGAAAGGATTGGTGTGATTATTATGATTATTTCCCCGCTTGCTTCTAATTCTTTCCTTAAGTTGTGTTTACTCAAAAGAACTCTGCATTTCCTAGCATCCATTGTCTGGGAGAAGAAAAGAGAAAGCAGGCAAGACCTGGACAAGTAGGGTGCTAGCTGACAAAAAAAATTAACAAGAGTGTCTTCAATAATACCTACCTGAGCCTTTCTGTACTTCACTTCCAGAGACAGCTCCTATAGACTGTATTATTACATTTACCTTGGAAACAAGTATCTGGGGAATTCTTTTGTTTCTTGTGGTTTTCTTTGTTTTTGGTGGTTCTTGGTGGGGAGGGCACGTTTTGTTTTGTTTTGTTTTGTTTTGTTTTGTTTTGATTGGGGTGGGAGGGGAGTAAGGATGGTGTTTGCTTTGGGCCATACTAGGTAGTGATCAGGGACAAACTAGGTAGTGATCAGGGATCACTACTCCTGCATCTGTGCTCAGGAGTGAGCCCTGGAAGTTCTTGGAAAAAAAACCTATGGGGGGGGAACCTTAGTCAGTATCAAGGGTCAAACCAGGATCAAATGCATGCAACCTTAAGCCCTGTACTATTTCTTCAGCCCAGAAACATTACTGAATGCACTTTTCATAAATTCTTATATATAAGTAAGTATAAAGTTCATCATGGGGCTTAGTGGTGAATCATTGCTCATTGATTCAGAGGCGCTGGCCACATCACTGGGCTGCAGAGTAGAGGAAGGCTCTTTCCCACTTTGAAATATTTTACCACTTCACGACCTTGGGATTGTGAAGTCACAAGCCAGAGACACCTGCTAAACTCTTTCTGAATAGTGTTCCCACCGGTTCTGATGTATCTTTTCCTCTTCTGAGGGCCAGAGATGCATAGATACCAGCTTATATCCCTAGCACCATGCAAGAAGCGCAAATCAGACTCTGTAGACAGAAATTGTCTAAGCAGAGAAAGAGCAGCATGCAAAAATTCACTCTGCTCTCATTATTCTACTGAGTTAGCTGAAGGGGTGTTCTCCCTCAGAAGTGATGAGGTACTCCAGAGCTCAGCCCTGTTCTCCCCCTAGACTCTCAGAAATACTGATCAAGAGGGGAGTAAATGGGACTCTGGGGCCATTCAGAATGTCTCCTTAGAAAGGGGATGGGACGGAATGTGAAATAAAAAAAACACCAGGGGCAGAAAGATAGCAAGGTGGGCAAGTATGTACCTGGCAGGCAGCTGATCCTGACCTCAAGCCCCTCCAGGAGTCACCCAGGAGTACAAAACCAGAAGCAAGTCCTGAGTGCCTCTGGGTATGGCACAAAAGCCCAAAATATAAAAATTAACAATTATTTTATGCACAAAACCCTACTGCTAACAATTTTTAAACAATGCCAAAAATAAAGTTTTTAAAATAAATTTAAAAACAAATGAATAGATCACAGAGCATTCCACATAAAAAGCAAATGTTGGGGCCGGAGCGATAGCACAGCGGGTAGGGCATTTGCCTTGCACGCGGCCGACCCGAGTTCGATCCCCGGCATCCCATATGGTCCCCCAAGCACTGCCAGGAGTAATTTCTGAGTGCAAAGCCAGGAGTAACCCCTGAGCATCGCTGGGTGTGACCCAAAAAGCAAAAAAAAAAAAAGGCAAATGTTTGTTCCTGAAGTCTATTTTGATTGTGCTGCTACCAGATAGATAAAAAGTACTTTTACTGAGGGTTAAAGTGAATGAATCCAGATTCTCTTGTTCTCTCTTTCTCTTAACAGCCCTGCTTCTTTCTCCTCTCTTCCTCTCTCTCTCTCCCACATTTTCCTCATCCCTGACTCACTCCTTCCCTCCCTCTCTCCCAGCCTGTTCTTTCCCACCCTTCTTCCTCCTTCTTACCCCATACCTATGTACATATATTTTCAAGCAAAGCTAATGGCAATGTGATCTCATGCTAAAGAAGGTGGTAAGCACACTGCTTAGGACACAAACCTCATGCCACCCAACTTCACCAGAGAACCTTCTGACTTCTCTTTCCTACTCAGTTCCTGATAAAATTGCCAGACCAGCAACTTACAGGACCCTAAACAGCGTAAAAATGTGGCCAATCATGAACTAAGCCTCATGTCCAATAGTTTATACATTGATTTGACTTCTTGGAATATCATTTTCATTGAACTAATGATAAAATCTAGGACGCAAGAAGGTATTATAAAATATCTAAAATCTTAGGGAGATGTTGAAGATAGGAACATTCTGATTCCAAGGCCCAGGCTTTTACTGCCACAAAAATGTCCTAGTTCCAGAAACGTGCAAAGACAGAAATGTATATACTAAAGATTATTGGGGAAACCTTTACGTTTCAATACCTATAGGTGGCATGGAGTCGGGAGAAGGAAGTATGACTAGAAAGTTAACCTCCAGATCACTGACAGAGCTCTAAAGTTGAAAAGTTACCATAAATTTGTCCAACCGTAACAAGAACGGGCAGACCTCCGTAGCCCACTTACCTCTAGATATACTCTGGCTAAAAAGAAGGGGTGAACTTGTAAAGCAATTTCTAAAAAGACAACAGCAGAGAAGGCCATGAAGAGTTGACGGCCAACTCTCCCGGAAGCTGAGGAAATGAACTCTTGACCCACAAAGGAAAGTAGGCATGTCCTACAACATCCACCACATCAGAGAACATGTAGGTGCCCTCTTCAGCTTGACCAACAGAGTTGATTCCTCTGCATTTCATTGTGTAATCTCTTGGTGCTTCAGTTTCTCTTCTTAGGAAAATAATCATCACAATGTGGGAATTTTTTCCCCCAAATTAATAGTTTCTGGTACCTAAGCACCTGGTAGATGTTTCTTATGGCTGAAGTTGCTGCTGTTGCTATGCTTTTGCTTTGCTTTCTCAGTGTCAAGCCTCTTTCTTACATTAAAAAATGTTTAGAAGTTGGGGCTGGAGAGATAGCACAGCGGGTAGGGCGTTTGCCTTGCATGCGGTCAACCCAGGTTGGATTCCCAGCATCCCATATGGTCCCCTGAGCACCGCCAGGGGTAATTCCTGAGTGCAGAGCCAGGAGTGGCCCCTGTGCATCACCAGGTGTGACCCAAAAAAGCCAAAAAGAAAAAAAGATTAAAAAATGTTTAGAAGTTGGATGGCAAGGTAAGCGCTGACATTGCTGACAAAAATGGCCAAATCTTGGTGCTGAATTTTGACTCAATATTTTTTTTTCCAAGCTAAAACTGTTGCTGCCACTTCACTTCACCTCTTTCCTCTTAGCGTATGATTCCTTGAGGGAAGGTTCTGGAGACTTCCTTATGAATATTTGAAGCACTATTGGGCTTACTACAGGTCTGCAGGAATTTAAATAATTCATGAGGGTTGTGCCTGCAATTGAGGAGAACAAGGCAAATGGCACAAGAGCAGCTTATTTCTTATATGCCTTTACATGGCCTTTGATAACACAGCAGCCAGCATGGAATTCAGAAATGTTAATAAAAAATTCTTTAAGTGCCCCCAAAGAAGGCAAAACAAATATTTAAAGGATAGTTAAGTCCCCAAGCCATGTGGAGGTAATAGCCAACAGTTGATAAAAATAAAAGCAGCACTGCATTTTTTAGCCAGGTTTGGAAATGGTCTTTTGGGAACTAAGTATTTTCATGCTCGAGGATACACTAAAGCGAGTGTTTTTCTCCACATAAAAGCCTTCAGGTTTTTGTAATGCTCCTGACAAAATGGATGTTGGATGGTGCTTGATGTTGTTGAATAATGAAGACATTAGTCATTTCTCTAATGCTATTAGAGAACATTACTTTACTACGCTGTTGGTGCTAAAAACAAGATATTGTGATATTGTTAGAATGATAGCTGTATCCTTAAAATGAATTCTACTGGCTTACAGATGAAATGAGTTTGTCTCTGAAGGTCAGCATGCCACAGAAGCCAGCATGCCAAATCACGAAATCTCTTGAGCTTTCATGAAATTTTTTAAGGTTTTTGGGTCACACCCAGAGATGTTCAAGGTTACCGCTGGCTCTGTGCTCAGGAATCAATCCTGGCAAGCTTGAAGGACCAGTTGAGATTCTGGGAATCAAAGTTGAGCCAACCACATACAAGGCTGTACTATGGCTCCAGCCCCTTTATGAGTTTTTATAGTTAAAGTGCTTAAGTCCCTTGCCTATTCTTTCAAACACTATTGCTCACTGCCCAACCAAATGAAAGTACTCAATTTTATCCTCCAAAAACCTATGTGTTCACATCTCTATGCAATAACTTATATTTTTCCCTGTGTCCAGACCTCCCTTACATGACCTTTCCTTCATGTTCATCAATGAGGCAAAATCTTTCCCTCCATTAAGTTTCATTTCAATTGTCATCTTTCAATAATGGTTTTTCTGGGTCCACCTCCTACATATCAGACAGTTTCCATGTAAATTTGAATAATATTTGGTGTTCCTTATAGCAATAATTACACAACTTTGAGCCATTCAACGTATTTATCAACATTTCTTTTTCTTCTCTCATGTCAACATTTTAATACAGTGACTAATGTAGCCTTACTAAGAGTAAGACTATGTCTTAATTCCTTTGCACTTTGTGCAATTCTGTCACAATGACCTAAACTCTAAAAAGCTCAATAACTGTGGCTAGATTTATCACTATTTTCTTTTAGACGTTTGGGACTTGTTATTAATTCTTTTATCATCTCTGTACTTTCACCTTCGCTCACAGAAGTCAAGACTAAGTGACATCACCTAGGCCTTGAAAATGCCAAAATGTCCAAGGTTAGAAATCTGACACTCTAGTTGTAAAAGGTTGCTAACCCCTCTGGTTCCCTGGCATTGTGGGATTCTAAGACATAAACCTCTTCTTTTAATATACAATTCTGGGCATAACTAAACTTTCCAATGTCACATAATGCAGACCTAGAATTAAAACCTATTGCAAGCTCAGATAGAGAAGGGAACACCAAGTAAAATGTGGTTGGAGATCCCTCGTGGGAAGGGAGATGCATGCTGAAAGTAGACTAGAGACTGAACAGGATGGCCACTCAATACCCCTGTTACAAACCACAACGCCCAAAAAGAGAAAGAGAACAAAAGGGAATACCCTGCCACAGAGGCAGGGTAGGGTGGGGAGGGATGGGATTAGGGGGTGGGAGGGATACTGGGCTCATTGATGGAGAATGGACACTGGTGGAGAGATGGATTCTCGAACATTGTGTGAGGGAAACACAAGCACGAAACTGTGTAAATCTGTAACTGTACCCTCACGGTGATTCACTAATTAAAAAATAAATATATTTTAAAAAATAAAAATAAAATAATCTGGATCGTATAAATAAATAAATACAATCTATTGCAAAAATGATCTCTTTCATCATTCAGTACTGCAATCTCAAATTAAATTTATGTTTTTCCTCTTTAGGTGTCTTGAGCTGCTTCACTTCAGGGTTTATTTTTTCACTTCAGGGTTTGCTTATTTGTTTGCTTGTTTTTAAGTAAAATACTAAGAATGCTAATTTTCCATGACAGTATTATTTATAAGAAACCATGGTGGGGTTGGAGTGATAGCACAGCACGTAGGGTGTTTGCCTTGCATGCGGTCGACCCAGGTTCGATTCCCAGCATCCCATATGGTCCCCTGAGCACCACCAGGGGTAATTCCTGAGTGCAGAGCCAGGAGTGACCCCTGTGCATCACTGAGTGTGACCCAAAAAGCAAAAAAAAAAAGAAACCATGGTAATGACATATCAGTTGTTATTACTAAAACATATAAACAAATTTTTTCAATTTTAAAAAAGAAACTTTCCAGCATGATCTACCTTGACCCAAAGTTTTCATGATGGGTCTCTCAGGTTTCCATACATACAAGTATGTACTTAACCTGTGACAAAAATGCTTCAGATTTTATTGGTACTATGGAGAACATAAAAAGACAAATGAAGTTCAAGCAAAAACATTTTGCTGATTGGATTCTCGGTAGGACTCAACCACAACCAAAGTCATAGATGAATAATGTTTCAAATGAAGCGAAAATAATGAATCAATAATATGACTGGCAAATTCTGGGGACTGGATCAGATTTTTGAAAAATCTCCACAGCTTTTCTTCCTGGGAGCTATCACAGCATCCAAATGCATTTATTATTAGTTCACTGCAATTTTATGGAGCAGAAACTTAGCAAGATAATACCTGCTCACTTCCATTTTTCACATGTTTGCCTATAACCTCACATTTCCTTATTTAAGTACAACCTAAAATTTGTCTTCATCCAGCTGAATTAAGATATTTTTACACCCTATGATTTGTTCATTTTATAGCTTCCTTATACGTCAAAGTTACGATGATCTTATGCCCCAGGACTACTTTGGAAAGAGATTTATCAAGCTTCAGTTTCTCTATGCTCCCTGCGTGTGTCATTCACCTTAAAGTGATTATGACCCAGGTGAGCATGACATAGCTCTACACAACCCTCCTTCTATGTCATGAAGGCTGATACCAAAGCCTGGTAATTGTATGTAATTATAATAAAGGCCACTGGGGTTACTTAACACAAACTCCCACAAGCCTTCGCAGTCAAAGAGAAGCAATTATTTGTAGTATTACATGATAGATTCAGAGCCCTGAACATCAAAGAAAGTTTTAATAAAGGCAGATTTATCTCTGCAGATCTCTGTAGGTCATAGCTAAAATTTGCTATATAAAAACAACTTTAGTCAACCTGTCAGCCTGGGCAGGTATTAAGGGGGAAGTGCCAAAGGGTTTTATAAGGTATATGAACAAATGCGGTTATAAAGAAAGTCCTTGTAGTTTGGGAATAAATGAAATTTAGCCATAAAATGACATGAAAGGCTTCTAACAACATAAGATATAAACTGTGGTTGTAACAAGTAACGTGTGGTTGTCACAACTGGAGAGATGGTTCAGGATGTAGGTTGCCTTGCATGCAATCAACACTGATTTGCTTCCTGGCACAGCCTTTAGTATCCAGAGCCCTGCCAGGAGTTATCCATGATCTAGGAACCAGCAGTAAACTCCAAGCACCACCAACTCACACACACATAAAAAGAGAAAGAAAAAAGTACTATCCAATTAAAATGGTCATCTTGGGAGACTATTTACATCCTAGCCATGCTTTGAGCTGTTGTTCTCAAATATTGTATACATTTGAGGAGTACATATGTCAACAAATTTATCCTTGATCAAACAAGTTAAAATCAAAGTTTGATTCTTTGAAGCAACTTGTGGTAGGCACTTTCTACGGTATATCCAGGAGCTTAGCCTCCAAGTGTTCATGAACTTGGGTACTCCACTTCCATTGAGTATGACTTCCTCCTAGCCAATAGAATATGGCGAAGATAACAAAATGTTCATACATGTGGTCAATTATTCAAGTTTTCAATGTGTTGTGCTCAATTCTATCTTCCTTGCTGATTTTGAGAAAATGACAGTATTTGGAAATTCTACAAGTTGTGGGTTGCCAGGAGCTAAGAGACAGTAATAAACTGGAGCCTAAGTTAACAACCCAGGAAAAAAATGAATGCTGCCAACAACTATGTGAACTTGGAGGTAAACCCTTCCCCAGCCAAGCATTTAGATGATATTCCAGCCCTAACTAGTACTTTGCAAGATTACAATTGACTCAAATAAGTCATGCTCAGGTACCTCACTTCAGATACTCTGTGTTGTTTTAAGTTCCTAAGCATGAGATAATTGCTATTATCACATAGTAGATAAATTACTTGAACAATTTAGTCATTCCAAACAAGTTAAAATAATATGGAACTATATTACCAATATATTTCTAAATCTTATTCTATTAAGTATATTTTCCTGGAGTTTGAGTGACACTACAGCAGGACGAATGTTTGCCTTGCACACGGCTGACCTGGATTTGGTCCCCAACACCCCATATGGTACCCCAAGCTTAACAGGAGCCATCCTTGAGTGCAAAACCAGAAATAAGCCCAGAGTACCACTGGGTGTAGTCCCCCAATTTAAAAAAATATATTTTCCTTACCTTGATTTTCCACATTTTCACTACTAAGAAAGCCAAGCTTGCAATTAAAGGGAACAGTTTTAAAATCCATCTAATATTTTACAGTTCAGATTAATACTATCTAGCATTTTAAGACATCTACTATGCTATAGACACTATACTAAGTAAGTTTTATATATAACATATAATGTTATTAACTACGCAATCTTATAAGGTAGAAATTAATGCTGCTACTCAATCAGTGAGTAAACAAAGTAAAAACAGTTTTTCCAAGCTCAAGAAAAACACTAAAGGGAATATCTGGAACGCTAAATCAAGCAGTCCTAATTCTAGTCCCTATACAATTAATAAACCTACTTCTAAGTGTGTCATAAAACATTATATATTTTAATTCAAACAAGATCCCTATAGTAGCTATTTTAGTGACCAGATTTAAGATGAAGAAACTGGTATTCTGAGAGTTTATAAGATAAAATTATTTTTAACTTGTTGATGGTTAGGTGGAGACAAAAATAATTCAGGATTTTGTTGACATCTTCATTCATTGCTCTTTCTACTGTGAGATCTGCCTGTCAGATGTTGTTTTGTTGTCTTAAGACTGATTGTCCAATAGCAAGGTCTCATCATTGGAGTGTACCAATAAAAAAAAAAAACCTCTGAAACTGGTTTTGAATCAGGGAAAGCCCCATCATTAAGTTAAGTAAACCCACACAAGGCTTCCATTTTGAATGATAACTCATCAAGCAACATTTCCATGACCATAAAATCATAACTATATAACTCCATAGTCACATTTAATGAACAGACACAAAAATAAGATGTTGAATATAAATAACACAACTGTGAGAATTTTGACTTTCCAAACTACAAATGAAAATAGTCGGAGGGGCTGGAACGATAGTATAGTGGGTAGGGCATTTGCCTTGCACGAAGCCAACCCAGGTTCATTCCCAGCATCCCATATGGTCCCCTGAGAACTGCCAGGAGTTAATTCCTGAGTGCATGAGCCAGGAGTAACCCCTGTGCATCACTAGATGTGATCTAAAAAGCCAAACAAAAAGAAAATTGTTGTAGACCAAAATTTCTCAAAATATGACTCCAAGGACAATAATCCCACAAAATGGTAGAATATGTTTTGGGAGGGGGAAAACAGAAGTGTAAGGGTTTTCACGTGACCAGGTTTATGCAACTAACAGGTCTCAGAGAAGCATAACATCCACATTTTGAAGGCACATTTTAGAGACTCTGAAAAGTTTTATACTAAAGAAATGTATGAAACTCTGGCTTATAAACTTTTTAACAATGTAATTTTTTTCTGGGAACATTTATTAATATCTGCTAGGACTCTAATTTCTACTTTGGAATTTCTATGAATTTACCTCAAGGTTAATTTTCATTTCACAGGAGGTTGAAAATTAAGTTTGACCTATAAAGTGAGCTATAGGTAGTTTGTTTAAACTATACAGAATTTAGGAGGCAATTGCAAATGTGCCGTAGAGTATCCATTTTCTCTAGGCTTCCAACCCATCAATTTTAGCTACCCATTATTGACTTTTTTTTTAAGGTACAATGAGTTGATTGTTTTGATGAATCTGAGAATGTAAAGTAACATTTGAAAATAATCCACTCATTTCCAAAGCCCAGCTTCTTGGAGTACAGTTTATTCCACCAAGTTTCTTCATGTAATCACACGTTAACCACAAAGGAAGAGAAAAAGGGCAAATACATTACATTTCTATTACACAAGTAGTCTGTGGAGTTTCTCCCATGCCGTTTCCTCATTTCAGCTAAAATAACCATGTTCAAAGGGTATATTAATCCTATTGACCTTTACAAAGCTATTTAGAGGGATCTTGCCTTTTTTACTTTTTTTTTCCATATTAAAAGTTTTTGGTGAAATTTCCTCATCCAAGTCTGTTTCATAGTCTGTAAAGTGGAAACAAAGTGGAGGCTTAATGATTCAGTTCATGTTCCTTTATCAAGTCACTGCCCATACAGCGGAGTCATTATTATCAGATACAACAAAGATGCCTTCAGAAAAATTGTGGGTGCTGCTTTAGAGCAATTCTCTCTATCTATGAGTCAGCTTGGTTCCAGCTCCAACCTTAGACAGATTATTTTCCTCCTCTAGGAGGTGTGTTTTAAGCTTCTGTTTCCTTATCTACAAAATGGGCTTCTAATCATTCCTACCTCAAGGAGGTGTTAAGAGGAGTAAATGAGATAATGCAGGGGAAACATCAGTCAATCCTGGATGGCTGCTTCTAGGGATGTTGCCACACTTAATCTTTATTATAAAACTTATAATAAAATGGACATGGTAGATTCTGTCACTCTAATTTTTATGAATGAAAGCAGAGGAAAGTTAAGAAATTTGCCCAAGGTCACCTAGCTAATAAGTGAAGAACCTCGAACTTGAACACTTTTCTACTTGATTCTTTGTTCTTTGCACTGGTCTATGCTGATGCTCAAAAAATGTGTTTCATGTCTCCTATATCAGGTATTTGCCAAGATATACAAGCAAAAAAAAAAAAAAAAACTTAATTCAAATCTGACTCAGGAGACCTATAGAGTAAGAGAAATTGTCCTCCTCTTCCCCACTTCCAGGAAACAGAGTTCTTGTGTTGTCCTCGAAAGACCAGGAATCTTCTCCATGTCTCTTGGGGCAACCAACATATACAGAGAGGCCCCTCCTTTCCTTCAGTGCAACTCAAAGTAGCTGGTCCTAGAGCTGTTAGCAGACAACGACATAGTAATGTGTTTGCTCTCCAATGTAAATCAATGAGCAAATGTGCAGCTTGTTTGGATGTAAAGTCTTGGTTTAAAAAAAAAAAGAAAGCTTAACTAAACTTAACTTTTAGTTACTTTTTAAGTGCAATAATGACCTTAGTGGCTGCTTATATAATGGTAACTATGAATCGTTTCCAGACCTCGGTATTTGATGACGTGATTCCAAAGGCAAGGACAATAAAAGGATAGGAGGGTTTTGCTGTGACTTCTGTCATTCCACTGCTCTGGAGCGTTGATCTGGCTGATCTGGCTGGCCACTCAGATGTCCTCCCCTTCCTTCTTCACCATCCCACATGTGTCCTTTCCCAAACTGCATGATGCTAGGTCAGAGGACTGCTTTCCCCAAACAGACAAGCAGGGTTATTGAAGAGCTGGGGCAGGAGAGCTAGTATGCATGTATCTTATACACAGCTGACCTGGGTTCATTTCCCAAGTCCCCATATGATTGCCCAAACCTAACAGGAGTGAACCCTAAACACAAAGCAAGAAGCAACCCCTGAGCATCACAGGTGTAACACAAAAGCAAATCCAAAAAATTTTAAATTTCCATCTGACTCATTTATTCCATTTCTGGGTACCTTCCTAAAAAAAAATGCAAAACCACTAACTTGAAGAGCTGTATGTATTCTCATATTTATTATGGCATCATTGTCAATATGAAAGAGTTTGGAACAACCCGATTGTCCAGTGCCTGACTGATAGAGAAGTTATGGTATATGACTGATAGAGAAGTTATGGCATATACACATGGTGGAATACTATCCAGCTATAAAGAAAGATAAAATTCTATCATTTGCAATAAAATGGATGGACTCTGAGGTTATCATGCTAAGTGAAAAAAACACACACACACAGAGGAAGACAAATGTCATATAATTTCACTCATGTGCAGTATAAGAAAAAAACAAATATAAACGTTTGGACTATGAGACCCATCAGTGGTTGCCAGAAAGAAAGAGGGAAAGAGGAGGGGCTGAGGAGAGGTGTAAATCAGGACGTGCATATTGATATTTGCACACCATTCATCTTACAGAGGGAATATAACCAAGATCTATAAAGTACCCACAGCAACAAAACAAACAACCCATGAGAAAGTGGGAGTAAAGCTGAACAGTCACTTTCCAAAGACATACAGATGGTTAATAGGCAGATGAAAAAGCTCTCATCATCACTGATTACCAGGAAAATGCAAATCAGAACTGTGGAAATCATCCCCTTAACAAAAACCCCAAGGTCAGGATAGTCCCCTGGGCAAAACAGCTTAGGTCTTTTCAATATAAAATGGGGCAGGAAATGTGCTCCCAAAAAGAACGGAATAAATAATGCGGTGGCAAATATGTGCCCAGAAAAGAATAGAATAAAACAGTGTAGGTCATTTAGATGTAGAAGACAACATAGGCAAAAATAGAATAGGAAATTGTTGTGCCGGTATTCTTTAAGGCTGCCTGCTGATTGGCTATCTGAAATATCTCAGTCTCTGCTTTTAGTGTACTATCTGAATGTTGATGTGCTTACTAACTGTCCTTATTGTCTCTCTCCACTAAAACAATGGCTCTTGTGTTAGGAGCCTGGGTGTGGAAGTGATATTGTACTGAATAGATGGCCAGCCTGTGAGCTCACTCGTGGCTACTCAGGTGACCCTAAAGCTTAGACAGTCCCTATGTGTTTGTTTGCCTCATTCTCTGTGACTGACCCTCACTGGATGGAGGTTGAAGGTGCTAATCCAATTGGCTTTATTGCAGCAAATTGTCACACCATACAATGAGAAATCACCTCACACCAGAGAAAATGGTCTATACTGAAAGGATCATCCAAGTGGAGGCAGAGATGTGGAGAAAAAGTATCCTCATCACTGATGATAGGAATGTGAACTGGTTTTGCCACTGTGGAAATAGTATGGATTTCTCAAAAACATCAAAATCAAACTACCATAGAATTCAGCAATTCTACTCCTAGGTATCTATCCCAAGAATACAAAAATACGAACTTTAAAAGGTATGTACACACCTAGGTTCGTTATAGTTCTATTTACAACAGTTAAGTTCTGGAAACAACCCAAGTGCCCAAGAACAGCTGAATGGATAAAGAAGTTGTGACATATGGACAACTGAATATATATGTACATAAAATACCACTCATCTACAAGAAAGTATGAAATCTCACCTTTGACTACAATATGAACAAAACAAGAGGGGGAATTACAAAGTGAAAAAAGTCAGAGGAGAAAGACAAGTCCCAAAATGATGCTTTATATAAAGAAACAAAGCCAAGAAATGGGCTACCTCCAACAAAAACAAATTCTTAGAATGTCACCTAAAAAGACATTTGTACCCTTATGTTCACTGCAGCACCATTCACAGTAGCAGAAATCTATAAATATGAACATGAATGAATATGAAGTGTCCAAGAACAGATGACTGAATAAGGAAACTATGGTATGTATACATTGTGGATTACTACTTGGTCTTAAAAGATAAAATTATGTAACTTACCACTCTAGGGATAAATCTGAAGAGCATCGTGTTGAGTAAAGTTTGTAGGAGAGGGTCAGACACAGCTTTTTCATATATGGGATATAAAGAAACATAGTGACGTATAACTAATGCCTAAAGACAAAAGAAACTGAGAACCAATCAGTCTTCAATAGGAAACTTACCACAGGTAGGGGTGGGAGACTCTGAGACAGTGGTCAAAAAAAGGGTACTCTGGTGGAAGGAATGCTCTTGGAATGTTTTATGCATGACCCTGCATTAATAGGTCTACAAGGTGCCTAAAATCACTGTCACTGTCATCCCGTTGCTCATCAATTTGTTTGAGCGGGCACCAGTAACGTCTCTCATTGAGAGACTTATTGTTACTTTTTTTGGCATATCCAATACGCACAGGTAGCTTGCCAGGCTCTGCCGCATGGGCTCGATACTCTCGGTAGCTTGCCGGGCTCTCCGAGAGGGGCAGAGGAATCCAAATCGGGTAGGCCGCATGAAAGGGGAACGCCCAACCGCTGTACTATCACTCCAGCCCGGTGCCTAAAATTAAAAAATAAAATTCACTCATACTTTTATAGTTCTACTCAGGTTTTGCCTTTGAAGTTTCTTAATTCTCCTCACTCTTACTAAATTGTGTACTTGTAAGATATATCTCTTTCATGCTAGTTTTTAAATGTATTAGCACAGAATTGTTCACATTATTAACTTCTTTAATTGATGTAACTATATAAAGAGAAAGATACAGTTCTTAAAAAATTTTTTCAACTTATTAATTTTACAACTTTGTGGGATTTTTGGGGTATAGCTTTAATCATCTTTGAGTGTGTAGGTGTCACCACCTCCACAATGTTAGGGCGCGGATCGAGATCTCCCTATAACGACAAAGAGACTCCAGAGACTGCAAACAGCAAGCAGGGTTTATTGTAAGACTGGCTAGCCAGGGTCCAGCTGCCTACACGGACACGAAGGTCCAGCAGGTTGGGCAAAAGACCCCGAGCTTCTCCAAAGGAGATTTTATATAGGCCTTCCCCGGCCATTACAGCAGAGCCCACGCATTTCATAGCCAATAGATTTGTAATATTGCAAACTTTCTTAACCAATCCATTTAAAAGGACATCACTCCTTAGCCTATGGTTTTAGAGATCAGTATTCGCGCCAATATTCAGGAATGTCCCGGTTCTGGGGGCAGTCCTGGGTCTTGTGATACAGGTCATGTGATATGGGTCTGGTTATCTGGTCTGACCACCACCCTTCTTGCGAACCGGGGTGCCTGTATCTGAATTCCTTGCTCAGGGGCAGAAAATCAAGTTATTCTAGAATGCGGGCTCCTGTAAAAAGCTAAATTCCTGGGCCAGATCCTCACACACAATAATTCTTTTTAGAACAATTCCTGTGGTCTGTCCTGGGCCAGATCCTCACACACAATAATTCTTTTTATAAAGATATCTCTCTTGAGCCAGAACGATAGTACAGCAGGCAAAGCATTTGCCTTGCACGTAGCCAACTGTGTTCAATCCCGGCAACCATATGCCCCCCCTGAGTCCTGCCAGGAGTGATCCCTAAGTACAGAGTTAGGGGTGACCCCGAGCATCACCAGCAGTGGCCCAAAACAAAACCAAAAATCTCTTTCGTATGTAGTATAAGAACTACATAGTAAGGGAACAACAAATGGCCAACGTCATCAGAACTAGAAATTTTGTCTACAGAATTGAGCTTACGTGGGAGGGGAGGTAACTGGGAGGGGCCCTTGGAACACTGGTTGAGGGGTACATGCACTCTGGTGATAGGTGTAGTGTTGGAATGATATATGTGTGAATAGTATAATTAAGTGCCTGGTAGATCCTGTTAAATAAAAATGGTCAAAATTTTTTTATCATAAAAAAGAAGCTCAGAACCCCAGAAGGTAGGTCTTGGGAGCTCAGCAAACACTTAAGAAAACAGAGCACGTGTTACCAAACCCTTGTTTCTAGAAAATTGAGCACCTGTGGTCTTGGGGGTTGGTTTTATTTTGCTTCATTTTTAATGTAAATCTTTTAAACCCCATGAGCCTATTTGGTAACATTTTTTTTTCTGCACACAATAAAAAAGAAGGAGAGGAAGCAAAATATATCTAATTGCAAATGAGAAATTTTGGGACAAGCTAGTATTATCAAATAATAGTATTATCTGAAAAAAATTCATCATCTCACGTAATTTAAATTCTTGCCCTTTGCTCTCTTGTGTATATTTTTACATTAAAATGTCTGCTTAAAATTAGCTCCATTCTTCCCTTTGGGATAGATTTCAAAACAAAAACACGGGCAGATTAAAAGGGGAAATATAATGGCTGCTAGTTGAGGTTTCGTCTGTGGAGTCTATTGATTTGGGTGTGATAAAAAGGTAAAACACACTGATGAAAAGACACAGAAGAAGAGAAAGTATGTTTAGGGTTCACACAAGTTAGCAGTGTCACTGTATTCCAGGGAAGCAAATGTATTGACTAGGTTTCTGGGATGGCTTTTGTTTGTTTGTTTTATTTTGTTTTGTTTTTTCATAGCAGTAAGAAAATTGTAGACCTTCTAAGACAGACCTCAGAGTTCTATTAAATGTGAGCTCTAGGGGCTGGAGCGATAGCACAGCGGGTAGGGCTTTTGCTTTGCACGTGGCCGACCCGGGTTCTAATCCCAGCATCCCATATGGTCCCCTGAGCACCACCGGGGTAATTCCTGAGTGAAGAGCCAGGAGTAACCCCTGTGCATGGTCAGGTGTGACCCAAAAACCAAAAAAATAAATAAATAAATAAATAAATGTGAGCTCTAGAAATCCAGGTAATTCCTCATGGTCTTTGCCCTCTTGGACTGTCCAGTTGGGTGAGCAATCTGGGAGTCCTACACACAACTGGAGGAAGACTTGAGAGGTGCTCTGATTACTGAAGTCAAAATTTTGAAGTCAAGCTGGAAACTCTTTAGAGCACAAAGTGTTCCATCCTTGTTTGTGATTTTTCTCCGTACACAGATTGGGAACCACTATGAATAAATGAAAATATTTCCTCATGCAAGACAGACAGGGGCAGGCTTCTGTAACTTTTATAGAAACTCATCCTTTCTAAACATAGAAGTTTTGAGTTAGGAGTTTTTCAGGTAATACACGTTCTCCTCTGCCCTGTTGCCAATATATAGTCTATTTCAAGAAAGGCACCCATAGGTGGATCACGACTAAGAGCAGGTGCCAGTAATTTCCATGTGCTCGTCACATTTCTGCCAATATTGGGGCGGCTCCAGGAAATATTTGAGGAAATCTTCCCAACATTGGGCCAAAGAGGGACACAGCTCCTCTTCCTGAGATTTTTCTCTTTCACCCCATCACACCCACTTTCTCCCTGATAACGAGGAGTTCTTCCATCTGTAGAAAAATTGCAAGATTTCTTTGAGAAATAGACCCACTAGAATAAAAATGTTTATTAGTCATTCCATAGTATATTCTGAGAACCTTCTACATGCCTCAGAGATAAGCACTGGTGAGAGGAGCTGGGGGAGGCAGACGCAGCAAAAGGAGATGAGTTCAGAGCCACATGCGGCTCACAACCCATGGGATAGATGAGACTATTATTTCAAATTATTTAGAGAGTAGACAATACAGTGCTTCCTGACAGAGAAACCAGGAGCAGAACCAGCACTAGAGGAGCTAGCTAAGAATTCTTTGGATTTAACTTGGCCTTGGCCTTGAATGATTGAAGAAAGAAAGAAGTGGGGAGATTCAGTCTCCAGACAGTCTGGTGAGAGTCAACCAACCAATTACTGGGCAAACAGATGGAGGACGGATGATGCTTCCCTGCTACAGCTCAGTTCTTCTTTACTTTTGTCAAGAAAAGGATTCAAGGGTATATGCTGGCAGAGAGATTTATTCAACTGGGGGCACACACCCAAGGTATAGGAGCAGGTGCTCTCCAGAGCTATAACACCTGAGTTTGGGGATAAAGGTTTCCTAAGAGCGAACTTAGGGAGAAATAGGCAGAAGTGGTTCTTGAATAGTGTAAGTGGGTATTGCAGAAGTGGCTCAGGTGTATAAGGACTGCATGCTTACTCATGGATCCAAGCATCATTAGTGTCTATTTAACAGAGAATAGGGCGTTTGCCTCGCACACGGCTGACCCAGGTTCGATTCCTCCGCCCCTTGGGCACAGATCGAGATCTCCCTTTAAGTACAAAGAGACTCCAAAGACTGCAAACAGCAAGCAGGGTTTTTTGTAAGACTGGCTAGCCAGGGTCCAGCCGCCTATGTGGACACACAGGTCCAGCAGGTTGGTGAAGACCCCAAGCCTCTCCAAATGAGATCTTATATAGGCCTTCACTGTCCATTACAGCAGAGCCCACGCATTTCGTAGCCAATAGATTTGTAATAATACATACTTTCCTATCCAACCATTTAAAAGGACATCACTCCTTAGCCTATAGTTTTAGAGATCAGCATTTGAGTCAGTGCTTAGGAATGTCCTGGTTTTTAGGGAAGTCATGGGTCTTGTGACATGGGTCTTGTGAGAGACGTCTGGTTACCTGGTCTGACCACCACCCTTCTCATGACTTGCAACTCAGGGTGCCTGTATCCGAGTTCCTTGCACAGGGGCAGAAAAACAAGTTTTTTGCAATGCAGGTTCCTGTAAAAAGAGTCTTGAGAAAGCTAAATTAATTCCTGTGGTCTGTTCTGGGCCTGTTCCTCACACCCAGCAAGCTACCGAGAGTATCTCGCCCACCCGGCAGAGCCTGGCAAGCTACCCGTGGCATATTTGATATGCCAAAAACAGTAACAACAAGTCACAAGGGAGACGTTACTGGCACCTCCTTGAGCAAATCGATGAACAATGGGATGACAGTGACAGTGATACAGTGAGTTGTTAATATGTACTTCGGACTGAATGAGGAGAAAAATGAAATTGGGTGAGGCAACTAGGCACTTAGGAGGCTCCAGTATCCGGTTGGACTGGTTTTTCAAAATCTTTTCTTTATGAGGAATTTGGTAACCACAAGGCTGTCACATGCTGCTGACTCCAGTTCCATGCCCAGTACCACATACTGTTCCCCAAGCACCACCAACAGTGACCCCTGAGCACAGAGCCCAGACTTGAGTGCCCCTGGGCACGGCCCAACTCTGTTTCCCCAAAAAAAGTTGTCTAAGTTGGTGACTCCAGTCTCTGGTGTGTTTTCTTTTTAAACACATGTGACAGCCTTTTGTTTCCTATAATATTTTTCCCACATTACCTTATCCATCCACCTCTCCTTCCTATGGGGCCTACCTCCCCCGTCACCCCTACAATGCAGTGAGGGCAGCAACCCCCTTTGGACGCAGAAAGCAGGCCACACATTTCAAACTCATTTTGATGTTTCCACTTTGAGTTGTCCAACCCTTAGAACCCAAGTCTGAGAAAACATCAAATTAAAATGCTGCAGCTAAATTAACAAAATTTTTCTATAGAGGACCAGATGATTCCACGCATATATTTGCAATCAGCTTTTTTTTTTTCCAAAGAGAGGATTTGAAACCAGAAACATATAGCAAGAGATTTTTTTAAGCAGGTACAAGATCAGGGCAAAAAGACTGGGTCTCAGAAAAACAGAAGAGGGGGGTGGCATCATCAAAGATTTCTGTCTCTGCTTCCTGTATGACTTCCAGACCCCAGGAGGTAGGTCCTAACGATCGGGCTGCATCCATGGAGAGAACAAGAACGCTTCCATCCACCAGGCAGGCTTGGAAATTATATATAAGAGAGAGAAGAGATAGTAAGCCCTACCACAGAAATTCCACAACTACCATTCATTATTACTGTTGACAATAATCATAATGTTAATATCACCCTTCCTCTCCACCACGCTTCCTACTACTTCCTGTTGATGTGTTGTTGTTGTTGTTGTGAAACTCACATAACAAGAAACTTACATGCTCAGATCCCTATAGGGTTTTCTCGTCCTGTTAGTGCTGAGGGTCATCCTGCTTTAATCAGTCCTTTTAAAGAATCACCAGCCATTCTTCTGGCTGACATTTTAATCAGGTTTTCCCAAGAATCCCAAAGGAGGGGAGGGAAATGGAATTGCAATGGAAAAAAAAAATGCACTTTTCTTCACATGCCAGTAAATTATAACTTTGCAGCCGCCTCAGAAAAAAAAAAAAAAAGAAAAAAGAAAAAGAAAAAGAACAAAAGATCCATGGCAGAACATTTTTCTGGCTGGAAAAATTGACAAAGCTGCAGCTCCAACTTCCTGGCAGTCTTGAGGTGGGGTGGGAGAGCCCGGAGGGGCAGAGCACAGAACGTCTCCGTAGAATCATCTCCTCTCGGTTCCTCTAACTACATACCAAAAGACGCACAGGGGTCCGGGGAGCTGATTCTGAGCACTGTTTGCCCGCCCCACCTCCCAACACTGCCAGTGGCCCTGCTGACTCTTCCCTGCTCGGTCCAAGCAACAACACATCACCTGGCTTAGCAGTGAACTGCCCAGTGCTGCTAGCTAAGTCTCTCGAGAGGCCCCAGGTTGCCTGATCATTGCTTGGGAGCGTGCATGAGTACACACACACACACACACACACACACACACACACACACACACACACACACACACACATACACACACACGGGACTAAAATGTGGTAGCAAAATGTACTATCATTTGGGCCAGGAGCAAAAATGTTCCTTTTTCATCTCTCATTACAAAGGGAGAAAAAAAGGGAAAAACTTGCAAGCACCCAAAATAGAATATTCAAATCATTTCCTTTTAGGGTTTTGTGCTCTGATGACATGTAAAATTCTATTGCTCAGTGAAACCCCCGCACCTCTGGGCGTCAGAGCACCCCTGCTGTGTCTTCAGTGGGTCCCTTTGGTGACTCAGAAACACACATCCATGGATGGAACTCACAGGTGGGGAGAGTCAGTCGGCCAGGGTTGGCGTCCTAGCTGGCTACTCTTCTGTCTGACCTGGGTCCTTGGCAAGCTCCTCACCCCTCTGAATTCTGTCACCTTGTCTATAAAACAGAAAGGCCAGTAATCCCCTCTAGTTCGGGTTGTAGAGGATTAAATGGAGTATGTGATGAGCTCAACACACTGAAACTTATTAACTTAATGAAATTCACAGAGGAAACTTAATAAACGTTCAGTGTAGGAAGGAGGTAGAGAAACAGGAACAGACAAGCAAGGAAGAAGCTAGGAAGACCCTGGCGTTCTGACAGCACCGCCCCGCTCACCTCGTCCCCCTCCTCCTCCTCCCTCTCCCCATATTCATGGCATCCAGTCTGCAGCTAGCCGTGAGAACCAACAAGTCATGGCTGTCTCTTGTATGCGTTTGCATACCACACAGAGGGAGGCTGAAACAACAGAGATTTCTCGTTACGATGGTGTCTGTAGATTGTGTCTGTAACATGTTTCACAACAGGGTTGGTGCTTTAGGCATGCAATGCTCCTGCACCACACTCACCAGCAGAATGCCACGACCCCTCTCCCACTGAGGCAACTTCTCATCACCCACTCACTTTCTAAGCCCCTCCTACAAACCCTCCACTCCCAAACAAACAGAATTCTCTTTCCTACGTACTGGAGACTCCAGGGGCTGACATCAGGTATCCACAGGCTCCTTCTAAGGATGCAGAGAGAGAATCTGTTTCTGCCTTTCACCGGCTCCTGGTGTCTTATTGCACGAGTTTGGCATTTCCCAGTCGACAAACACATCCCCCTGATCCTTGTCTTCATCATGGCTTGACCTGGTCCTACGTGCCGGTGTCTGAGTACAGGTTTAAACACATCCCCCTGATCCTTGTCTTCATCATGGCTTGACCTGGTCCTACGTGCCGGTGTCTGAGTACAGGTTTTCCCTTTTGGGTGTGGACAACAGTCAGGTTGCATTAGAGCTCGGTGTAATAATCTTGCCTTCACTTCTTCTGTCTGCAGCGACTCTTCCAATAAGCTCACAGTTCCAATAAGCCCCTGGGGGCTTCAACTAAAGGGAAGTAGGGGTCAGCACATAATTGAGTCTATAGTGCCACTTATCAGTTATGTGATTCTGGGCGAGTGGGTCTCTGAGCTGTGGCAAGACCTGGGCAAGGCTGCAGCGGATCTGTTGGCACTTTCCCCATGGCTGGGCATCTTGCCACTGTGGGCCTGGTGGTTCATCCTTGGACCATCAAAGGGCTCTGGTTGGCCACCGTGTCAACCTGCCTTTGGCACACCAGAAGTTCCAGAGAACTCATTATACCCTGAGAGACCCTCACAATCCTGGCATGGGGATTGCTTCCATCAACCCCTGTCTCTGGCCCTTGGTGGTATTATTCTGTGCCAGGTCGAGGCGCCAGCTGCTTTAACTGCCTGTTGCCCACCTCATATAGCTGAGAAACACCCTTTCTCAGCCACTGGCCCTGCCTGTCTCACTTTCCCATTTCCTTGCTAGGGTTCCCTCATCTCCAAAAGTGAGTAAGGTTTTACTTACACTAAAACCCTAGTGTGAGCTTCTAGGGAAGTCAAGCAAAAGCCGACATTTGTTTAAGAGATCACTACATACATTAATATTTATCCAGTTAAGGTCACCTCATTAAGGCCTACTGTTATTCTAATATTTACCTTTCTTTTTAAATTTTTAATGTAATCACAGTTACAAGGTTGTTTATGATTGGACTTCAGTCATATAATGTTCCAAAACCTTTTGGCCATTATGGCTTGCAATACAGATATTGAAAGGTTATCATGTATATCCCTTTACCTACTTTCAACACTCACTTCTTATCCAGAGGGATCCTTTTCAACTATTATTGGAAAGAACGCTATTACCTTTCTCTTTTTTTGTTTTTATTTCTTGTGCCACACCCAGCAGTGTTCAGGTCTTACAGCTCTATACTCAGAGACAACTTCTGGTGGTCTCAGGGGAACAAATGGGATGCCACCAATGAAAATCAGGTGACATCTAAAACATCTAACCCCATCAGAAAATGGGGCGAAGAAATGAACAGAAACTTTTCTAAGGAAGAGATACAAATGGCCAAAGGCACATGAAAAAATGCTCTGCATCACTAATCATCAGAGAGATGCAGATCAAAACAACTATGAGATACCACCTCATACCACAGAGAATGGCACACATCCAAAAGAACAAAAGCAACCGCTATTGAAGGGGATGTGGGGAGAAAGGGACCCTTCTACACTGCTGGTGGGAATGCTGACTGGCTCAGCCCTTTTGGAAAACAATATGGATGCTTCTCAAAAAATTAGAAATTAAGCTTCCATTTGATCCAGCAATACCACTTCTGGGAATATATCTTGGAGAAACAAAAAGGTATAGTAAAAATGACATCTGCCCTTATTTGTTCATCACAGCACTGTTTACTATAGCCAGAATCTGGAAAAAACCCAAGTGCCCGAGAACAGATGACTGGTTAAAGAAACTTTGGTACATCTATGCAATGGAATACTATGTGGCGGTTAGAAAAGATGAAGTCATGAACTTTGCATATAAGTAGATCAACATGGAAAGTATCATGCTAAGTGAAATGAGTCAGAAAGAGAGGGACAGGCATAGAAAGATTGCACTCATCTGTGGAATATAAAATAAGAGTAGGAGACTAACACCCAAGAATAGCAGTGTATAATACTAGGAGGTTGGCTCCATGGCTTGGAAGCTGGCCTCACATGCTGGGGGGAAAGGCAGCCCGGATAGAGAAGGGAACACCAAGTAAAATTTTGTTGGGGACCCTGCGTGAGAATAGAGAAGCGTGCTGAAAGTAGACTAGAGACTGAACTCGATGGCCACTCAATACCCCTATCGCAAACCACAACACCCAAAAGGAGAGATAACAAAAGGGAATACCCTGCCACAGAGGCAGGGTGGGGTGGGGAGGGATACTGGGTTCATTGGTGGTGGAGAATGGACACTGGTGGAGGGATGGGTTTTCGAACATTATATGAGGGAAACACAAGCACGAAGTTGGGTAAATTTGTACCTGTACCCTCATGGTGACTCACTTATTAAAAAATAAACAAAGGAGGAAAAAAAGAAAATCAGGTGACTTCTAAGTGAATGATGCTTGGAGGGTCGCTCGGGATGGGAGGTGTGTGTTGAAAATAGACTATAGACCAAACATGATGGCCACTTACTACCTGTATTGCAAACCATAACACCCAAAAGTAGAGCAAGAGTTAAAGGCAATGTGCCTGCCACAGAGGCAGGGGGAGAGGGGCGCGTGAAGGAGGGATACTGGGAACATTGGTGGTGGAGAATGGGCACTGGTGGAGGAATGGTATGACTGAAACATAATCACGAAAGTTTGTTAGTCTTTAACTGTACCTCACGGCGATTCATTAAAAAATATTTTTTAGGGGCCGGAGTGATAGCACAGTAGGTAGAGCATTCGCCTTGCACGCAGCCGACTCGGGTTCGATCCCCGGCATCCCATATGATCCCCCAAGCACCGCCAGGAGTAATTCTTGAGTGCAAAGCCAGGAGTAACCCCTGAGCATCGCTGGGTGTGACCCAAAAAAAAGCAAAAAAAAAAAATGAAATAAAAAAATATATTTTAAAAAATTTAATTAAATTTAAAAAAAAAAAGAAAATCAGGTCACTCAAGTGTAAGGCAAGCACCTACTGGCTTTACTAACTCTCTGGCTCCTCATCATGATGCTTTAAACGGTGTTGTTGGGCCAAGAAAGTCCACTTGCAGGCAGCAAAGACAGTTCTGCTTCCATCTCAAGCCTCCCTTGGTAAGTGAAGAGGCAACGGGAGATTATTGTGTTGAATGGGCACTGGTGAAGGGATGGGTTCTCGAACTTTGTATGGGGGAAACATGAGCACAAAGATGTAAAAATCTGTAACTGTACAATCATGGTGATTCACTAATTTAAAAAAATGCAAAAAAATTAGTAAAGATGTCGGACTAATACTACCTGTGTATGACATAATATTATCCGAAGAAAACCCTAAAAACTCCTTTAAAAAAAAACCCTGGAACAATAAACAATAAAGACTAACGTAGTAGGTTAGAAAATAAATGCACAGTAAACTGTTTCATTGTCATTCATTATTCCCCCATTATGTTCCCTTAGACTCCACACATAGGAGAAATCATTCTGTATCCTTCTGTCTCCCTCTGAAAAACTTCACTCAGAGCGATACCTTTTAAAGACCTCAGGAAGAAAGAAAATGAGAGCTAGTAGTCAGTAGGAAACTTACTATTGAGGAGGCTGGGAGACTGGACAGGGAGACGGAAATGGCTCTACTGAAGAGAAAACCAAATTATTGAAGTATTGGAAGTATGTAGTGCTGAAAGGTGGTAAAGTGTTTTGTATGAAATCCTATCAGCCACTGTACAGTAAACCACAATCAAAAACATGTAATTCATAGAACCAAATATGTATGCTTATGTATACTTTTATATAGAACTCATCGCTGTTTCTCCCCTAGGGGAGCATAAAGTGAGGCTCCCATAACCATGCCCAGGACTCCGCTCCTGCCTGTCTCCACTAGGGTTGCCCCAGAGGGGGGCGAGTGAGAGCCCTCCCCGCCCCAAGAGACCCAGGTCTGGCAGCCGACCTCCACTAAGCAAGCACCGCCACGATCCAGGCTTCTTTCCACATGCTCGGGCTGAGCTCACGTATGAGCAGAGTTTCACGGAACCCAGGTAATGCAGAACTTTGTGATCTTGAACTCTGGGCTCAATGAGACCCAGGAGCAGAGATCCTTTGCCTGCTTCATCCAATCTCCAGCCACCCTGGGGTCACACCCAAAGCCAGCTCCTGCCATCTCTACACAACCTCGTCTTCGGCCACCCTCCAGAACTCAAGGCTGCTTTTCCTGGAAGGGAGTCTAACATGAGGTTCCCATAACCATACTGCCAGACTACACGCCAGGCAGTCTGCACAGCCTGATTGAACACAGGTGAACCAAAGGAAACCAAGTGGGGGGCGGGTGAGAACCCTTCCTGCCCCAAGGGACCCAGATTGGAAGCCGACCCCCACTACCCCATGTCCCTAAGCTATAGGCCCCTTTCCACAAGCTTGGGTCGAGCTTCATACATGAGTGAACATATTCTTGGACACATCCACTCCAATCAGAAAAACCATGAGTAAAGAGCATGGGTGGTGGTACAAATGTACATATGTAGGTAGAGATAGACAGAGAGATAGACAGACAGATAGATAGAGACACACACGTGTATGTGTGTGTGTATATTCAATTTTAAAGCACTACAATTTGGGCATCTACTCATTAAGTAATGCACCCATTTACTCAACACTCAAAAATGTATTGATGTTTTAAGAAATTTTAGGCCCTTCTCTTTATTATGGTTTAAAATTATGCTCAGGTAATGTATCAGTGAGATAATAGAGAGATAGCAGACCAAATAGGCTGATTGTAGCATATGAGGCCCACCCAGGTTCAATCTTCTGCATCCCATGTGGTTCTTCTGAACTCACCAGGATAAATTACTGAGCACAGAGCCAGGAGTAACCCCTGGGTCTATGGGGTTTTACCCCATAATCAACAAGAATGAGGTAACAATCACCTCTCTCGAGCTGAGATTAATTGGGTTAACAAAAAAGATAACAGGCAGTGCCTGGCAAGCTACCCATGGCGTATTCGCTATGCTAAAAACAGTCATGATAGGTCTCATTCCCCTGAACCTAAAAGAGCCCCCGATCTTTGGGAAAGAGGAGTAAGGAGAGGCTGCTAAGATCTCAGGGCTGAGTGTAATAGAGATGTTGATGGTGCCCACTCCAGTAAATCGATGAATACATGAAAATACATGAAAATACAGTCCTCTTCAGACTAAGAAATAGTTAAAAAATTCTATTTGAAAAATTGAGCAAACCTCTGGATAAAACACGACATACTTTGCTCTATTGCTTATCACGTTATAAACATAAGCAGCAGAGAAAAAAGCAAACATGCACGGAGGAAGGCTAGCAAAGGTCTGTGCGATGGCTGGGGATGGGACTTCAATAGTGTATACCTTACCTGCAAGATCCAAGGCCTAAGTTGAAAACCTAGCACTGCCTCACCACACCACGGCCACAAATCCTATGTGTGTAGTTCAAGTCCAGTAGGTCCCCAAAATATTGCAACGCAGGGAGAGTGGCCAGGTCCTTACCATAGCCCGCCCCACCCCATGCCAATTAGGATCACTCATTTGAGCCAGAAGCTAGATCTGGGCAGGCACTTTTCATATCTGTCCCAAGGTACATGCTTTGCAGACGCTGCTCTACGGATAGAGCTTGGATACGGGTATTGTATTCCTGACACTGCATCTATTTCTGGACAGAGTCTGTACAAAACTTTGACACTGGAAAGAAAACATCTTGAGATGGCCCAAAACAAAAAAAACCAAAGTAACTACCATTGTGTACTAATAAAGTTGTTATCCACTGATTTCAGATTACCTGCCTCTTTCTTCGGCTCCCTTGGCCCTCTTCACATGCAGGTTGTTGTCTGAGGAATCCAAGAGCAACTGACATTGTAGTCCAGCTACAAACCAATGACCAAGTGGACAGGGGAAAGCAGGAGAGGAACTATGGGAGCACCCCCACATGTGCAGAACAAACCCTGGCTTTAGGTGTTAAGTTGGTCAAGTAAGAAATAACAGTCAGTGGTTTTTGTGTTATGTGTTGGACACTAGAGGCTAAACTTGCATAATTAATTGACTCATCACGAGGTTTTGGATTTCTGTCGTTTAGTATTTTAGTAAATCTTATGTCCATGTAAATTTCTGCCAGAAATGGATGGCATCATCGCAAGCTCGTACCTCTCTTGAGGGGTCCTTACCATATGGCGGTTGCCACACCTTACCCGCCACACCCCCCACCCCCCACCCCCGGAAAGGAAAAGCCGAGAAAGAAAAACCTTTCCCCTCCTGGTGCAGCATGGGGCTGTGGACGAGTTCACAGTCTAGAGACATTTCTGCAAGCAGCTGCAGGTACCAGCAATAGTTTTTCTGGCCTCCGGGATCACGGTCATCAAGCAACGGAGAAGCGGCAATCGTGTGGCCACTAGGGTCACATCTCGGCAGAGCACGGTACCGCTTATGCCCGTCCCGAGATCTCGCACGCATCCAGTTGCTGCAGAAACGTAACTTCTAAGCAAACTTAAATTCTCAAAAATGACAGAGAAGATATAAAAGTGTTCTTGTTACTCCAGATGTAAGACCGGGATGTCAAATCCATTCTCTTTGAATGAAGCTAGAATAGGATAATGCTGACTTCTAAGTGTCAGCTTTGAATACTCAATTCAAAGCCATAAGCACCAGGGATATGGCTGTGGTATACCACACACTTCATATGTTTGACATCTGGTTTGATTCCTGGCACCATCACATACAAGCATACATCAAAACCCAAAACAACACGAACAAATATTTTTCAAAACTAGGATTCCTGTACATAGGGGCCAAACTAGCATCGAGTGAGGCTAGAGTGGTAGGAGACACGAGAGAAGCATAGATGGAAGAGTCACCCCAACTCTTCCTCCTTATCATCATCTTCCTCCTCAGCTGACACATTCCTTCGATCCGCTACAGGAATCGGGAGTCAGCCGTGCAGCCAGACGGCATGACTCCTTTCACGGCCTAAGCACTGGAACACAAATTTTGCGGTTGACTTGGGTGCAACATATGACCGTGGGAATGTCAGTTTCTCCACTACAACTAAGTTGAAGGGAAAAGACCCATGAGCAGAGACAGACGAAGCATTCACTTCATTAAGTTTTATACAAGTACCTCGGAGACATACCTGTGCTTCAAGCACTTGGGGACAAAGATTGAGAAATCGTGCGTAGGGGTGAATAAAGCCTAAAGAAGCAGTAGAAGTTGGCATCCTGCCAATTCCAACGCCGAGCTCACTGCAGACCTGGATTCAGTCCATTTAGAGACATTAGTCGATGAACTGTAGTACTGGAGCACTGTTGCGCTGTTGACTTCAAGTCCCGCTCACGCCTGAGGTACAATGACTTGTCGAAGATTCCTCACGGAGATGCATATTCACTGAGTGGCACTGTAGCACTGTAGCACTAGCATCCCTTTGTCATGGGTTTGCACTAAGCGGGCACCAGGAACGTCTCCATTGCGAGACTTGTTACTCTTTCTAGCATATCGAATACACCACGGGTAGCTTGCCAGGGTCTTGCGTGCTGGTGGAATACTCTCGGTAGCAAGCTACCCGTGGTGCATTCGATATACCAAAAACAGTAACAAGTCTCACAATGGAGACATCACTGGTGCCCGCGTGACAAAATCGATGAACAATGGGACGATAGTGCTACAGTGCTACTGTGCTACTCAGCGAATATGCATCTCCATGACGAACCTTCTAAGTCATTGTACCTATGGTTTGAATTTGGTTGGTTTTCCACCGCACCTTGAAATCCTATGTACTCATTTGCATGCTCTAACACAAAGGAGAGTCCTTGTTGTTTCACTTCAAGGATGAAATAAGGTCTGTCCGTGGATACAGTTCGAGAGGACTGGCTGGGAATTGTATTTTGTGCCTCCGCTGATATCTAAGACTTAGAGGTAACGTCCTGTATCCATGGGCAAATATTTGCCCATGGATACACGGGCAAGTAATTCTGCTAACTCGTTCTCAGCGTCCGATGGAGCAGTTGGGAATTTGGAATGGCGTGTTTGGGCTCCACTTTGGGAACCTGACGATTGGTAATGCCAGCTGGTAGTAGCAGTATGGGGCTGGCACGTCCTGCTGGGTGGGAGCAGGCGCCCAGTAGTGGCACCAGATCTTGTGGTGCTGGAAGGGACAGGCTGCGTGGGACCGGGGTCAGCCGGGCCCTCCGTGATGACAAGCTGGTTTGTGCTCCTCTTGGATAGGATGTTGTTGCTCGGCACCTGGGTGTTGTTGGTTGCCTGCCAGTTTGTGGTGCCTAAACAGGGCAGCTTGGGAGGCGGGGGATACTCACCCCGACCCCATTGCCGGGGCAGTTCAGAGGAGCTGGCGGTGGAGGTTGCTTCCTCTTGCTGGCCCGCCTGCCTGCAGATTGTGGAGGAGCGCTCCCCGATGGACCTCCTGGAGGCTTCTGTCCTGAGACCTTGGGGCCTACCGGCGGACCGGGAGGGCTGGCCCGGGGCTCTGCTGGGCCCTCCGTGATGACAAGCTGGTTTGTGCTAACACAAAGGAGAGTCCTTGTTGTTTCACTTCAAGGATGAAATAAGGTCTGTCCGTGGATACAGTTCGAGAGGACTGGCTGGGAATTGTATTTTGTGCCTCCGCTGATATCTAAGACTTAGAGGTAACGTCCTGTATCCATGGGCAATTATTTGCCCATGGATACACGAGCAAATAATTCTGCTAACTGGTTCTCAGCGTCCGACGGAGCAGTTGGGAATTTGGAATGGCGTGTTTGGGCTCCATTTTGGGAACCTGACGATTGGTAATGCCAGCTGGTAGTAGCAGTATGGGGCTGGCGCGTCCTGCTGGGTGGGAGCAGGCGCCCGGTAGTGGCACCAGATCTTGTGGTGCTGGAAGGGACAGGCTGCGTGGGACCGGGGACAGCCGGGCCCTTCTTCATGACAAGCTGGTTTGTGCTCCTCTTGGATGGGATGTTGTTGCTCGGCACCTGGGTGTTGTTGGTTGCCTGCCAGTTTGTGGTGCCTAAACAGGGGAGCTTGGGAGGCGGGGGAAACTCACCCCGACCCCATTGCAGGGGCAGTTGCAGAGGAGCCGGTGGTGGAGGTTGCTGCGCCGGAGGTTGCTTCCTCTTGCTGGCCCGCCTGCCTGCAGATTGTGGAGGAGCGCTCCCCGATGGACCTCCTGGAGGCTTCTGTCCTGAGACCTCGGTGCCTGCCGGCGGACCGGGAGGCCTGGCCCGGGGCTCTGCTGGGCCCGCCGTCATGACAAGCTGGTTTGTGCTCCTCTTGGATGGGATGTTGTTGCTCGGCACCTGGGTGTTGTTGGTTGCCTGCCAGTTTGTGGTGCCTAAACAGGGGAGCTTGGGAGGCGGGGGAAACTCACCCCGACCCCATTGCCGGGGCAGTTGCAGAGGAGCCGGCGGTGGAGGTTGCTGCGCCGGAGGTTGCTTCCTCTTGCTGGCCCGCCTGCCTGCAGATTGTGGAGGAGCGCTCCCCGATGGACCTCCTGGAGGCTTCTGTCCTGAGACCTCGGGGCCTACCGGCGGACCGGGAGGGCTGGCCCGGGGCTCTGCTGGGCCCTCCGTGATGACAAGCTGGTTTGTGCTAACACAAAGGAGAGTCCTTGTTGTTTCACTTCAAGGATGAAATCAGGTCTGTTCGTGGATACAGTTTGAGAGGACTGGCTGGGAATTGTATTTTGTGCCTCCGCTGATATCTAAGACTTAGGGGTAACGTCCTGTATCCATGGGCAATTATTTGCCCATGGATACACGGGCAAGTAATTCTGCTAACTCGTTCTCAGCGTCCGATGGAGCAGTTGGGAATTTGGAATGGCGTGTTTGGGCTCCACTTTGGGAACCTGACGATTGGTAATGCCAGCTGGTAGTAGCAGTATGGGGCTGGCACGTCCTGCTGGGTGGGAGCAGGCGCCCAGTAGTGGCACCAGATCTTGTGGTGCTGGAAGGGACAGGCTGCGTGGGACCGGGGTCAGCCGGGCCCTCCGTGATGACAAGCTGGTTTGTGCTCCTCTTGGATAGGATGTTGTTGCTCGGCACCTGGGTGTTGTTGGTTGCCTGCCAGTTTGTGGTGCCTAAACAGGGGAGCTTGGGAGGCGGGGGAAACTCACCCCGACCCCATTGCCGGGGCAGTTGCAGAGGAGCTGGCGGTGGAGGTTGCTGCGCCGGAGGTTGCTTCCTCTTGCTGGCCCGCCTGCCTGCAGATTGTGGAGGAGCGCTCCCCGATGGACCTCCTAGAGGCTTCTGTCCTGAGACCTTGGGGCCTACCGGCGGACCGGGAGGGCTGGCCCGGGGCTCTGCTGGGCCCTCCGTGATGACAAGCTGGTTTGTGCTCCCCTTGGATGGGATGTTGTTGCTCGGCACCTGGGTGTTGTTGGTTGCCTGCCAGTTTGTGGTGCCTAAACAGGGGAGCTTGGGAGGCGGGGGAAACTCACCCCGACCCCATTGCAGGGGCAGTTGCAGAGGAGCCGGCGGTGGAGGTTGCTGCGCTGGAGGTTGCTTCCTCTTGCTGGCCCGCCTGCCTGCAGATTGTGGAGGAGCGCTCCCCGATGGACCTCCTGGAGGCTTCTGTCCTGCGACCTCGGTGCCTACCGGCGGACCGGGAGGGCTGGCCCGGGGCTCTGCAGGCTGCTCCTCTGCTGTGGACTTCCCTGGCAGCGAGCAGCAGGGCACAGCCCCCAGGGCCGCGCTGGGAAGAGGCCCCCCAGGAGGCTGGCCCTGTCTGGCCGGGGGCGGGACAGAGGGCTGTGGAGATGAGGCCGAGGGTGTCTGTGGGCCTGCCTGCAAGGCCTGGAGGTGGAGAGGCGGGCCGCGGGAGGACCCGGGGCCGGCGCCACTGGCCTGCAGGCCGCTGGACAAAGGCGCCTTGCCGCTGAGGGGCCCGCCGTGCTCCCACGGCCCCGTCTGGACGCCGACTTCCCGGTGTCCTGCGGGCTGGGGGTGGTCTCGGCTCCTCTCTCCAGTGGCCTCCAGTGTGCGCCTGGAGGATTTGAGGGTCTGGAGGGAGCGCATCCGCAGGACACGGAAGTGGCGCCCCGCAGCCCGGATCCCGACGGGGCCCCGGTACGCAAAGGTCACTGACCTCGACGGGGAGAGCACCAGCTTCTCCCCACGGCCCCCACATGCCGCAGGAACCCGCACAGGGGCGCTCGTGGCCGGTGGCAGGGCACACGGCCTCCTGGGGGTGATTTTGAAGGTGGCTGGCGGAGGCCTCCTAGGCTTCTGCGGGTGGTGGGCAGGTGGCGGAGCCCCGGGGTGCCCCCGGCCAGGGCGAGCGGTGGGCTGTCTGGACACAGGGAGCGGTCGGGTCTGGCCCAGACCACCCCGTGGGGCACGGTGGCGACTCTTTAGCAGGAGGCCAACTCGTGCTAGTAGGTTGCCCATTGTTTTCTCTGATCGACGATCAAAGCTCACGGATTACCGTAATAGAAACGCCAAGTTTCTGGGTCTTGTCCGCTCAGGGCGGTCAATATATCCCCAGGCAGTGATTGTGACGTCGCCTGGGGCGTGACGGGAAAGACCGTCGTGGCTTCTACCAAACCAGCGCGGGGCTCAGGGACCACGTCCGAGGGCAGAGGGCGGCCGCTCCAGGGGTGCGGGAGCCTAGAAGTCGTGCCGCGGGGAGGGGGGTCGGACCTGATCGAATCCGTGCAGGAACGCTGGGGGCTGCTCAGGTCTGTCGGCCAGAGCACACGTCGCTGAGCGTGTGCTCTCAGCGCCCACGGTCTGTGCGGGCCAAGGCCTGGGCGCCTGGCGCTGCCCCCTCCCTCGGTCCCGAAGGCCCGCCTGCTGAAGGCGGGGCCCAGACCCCAGATGCTGTGCTGGGTTGCTCTGCCCCGCGTGGAGCCACGTGTCCAGCCTCCCAGGCTCACCCAGGCCTCTGAGTTTCCAAGTTTCCAAGGAATGGATAAATTGCCCAGACCTAACGGGCCACTTGTTCTCCACTTCATTCTACAGATTTTATTTTATTTTGTTGTTTGGCGGGGACGGGTGTGTGTTGGGGGGGTTCTTTGCTTTTCCTTTAGAGCATTACAAAGCCCTTCGTGATTGAATTTCAGTCATACAGTATTCCAACACGCATCCCTTCACCCGCGTACATTCCCCCCCCCCCCGCACCAATATCCCCAGGTTCTCTCAAATCACCCCACCCCACAGCCCCTCGACCCTTGCCTTCCCCTTGGGCAGGTGCTTTACAGAAAAACTCTGGAACAATTAACTATAAAGAGTAACGTAGTAGGTTAGAAAATAAATGCACAGTAAACTGTTTCATTGTCTTTAGAGATTCATTATTCCCCCATTATGTTCCCTTAGACTCCACACATAGGAGAAATCATTCTGTATCCTTCTGTCTCCCTCTGAAAAACTTCACTCAGAGCGATACCTTTTAAAGACCTCAGGAAGAAAGAAAATGAGAGCTAGTAGTCAGTAGGAAACTTACTATTGAGGAGGCTGGGAGACTGGACAGGGAGACGGAAATGGCTCTACTGAAGAGAAAACCAAATTATTGAAGTATTGGAAGTATGTAGTGCTGAAAGGTGGTAAAGTGTTTTGTATGAAATCCTATCAGCCACTGTACAGTAAACCACAATCAAAAACATGTAATTCATAGAACCAGATATGTATGCTTATGTATACTTTTATATAGAACTCATCGCTGTTTCTCCCCTAGGGGAGCATAAAGTGAGGCTCCCATAACCATGCCCAGGACTCCGCTCCTGCCTGTCTCCACTAGGGTTGCCCCAGAGGGGGGCGAGTGAGAGCCCTCCCCGCCCCAAGAGACCCAGGTCTGGCAGCCGACCTCCACTAAGCAAGCACCGCCACGATCCAGGCTTCTTTCCACATGCTCGGGCTGAGCTCACGTATGAGCAGAGTTTCACGGAACCCAGGTAATGCAGAACTTTGTGATCTTGAACTCTGGGCTCAATGAGACCCAGGAGCAGAGATCCTTTGCCTGCTTCATCCAATCTCCAGCCACCCTGGGGTCACACCCAAAGCCAGCTCCTGCCATCTCTACACAACCTCGTCTTCGGCCACCCTCCAGAACTCAAGGCTGCTTTTCCTGGAAGGGAGTCTAACATGAGGTTCCCATAACCATACTGCCAGACTACACGCCAGGCAGTCTGCACAGCCTGATTGAACACAGGTGAACCAAAGGAAACCAAGTGGGGGGCGGGTGAGAACCCTTCCTGCCCCAAGGGACCCAGATTGGAAGCCGACCCCCACTACCCCATGTCGCTAAGCTATAGGCCCCTTTCCACAAGCTTGGGTTGAGCTTCATACATGAGTGAACATATTCTTGGACACATCCACTCCAATCAGAAAAAACATGAGTAAAGAGCATGGGTGGTGGTACAAATGTACATATGTAGGTAGAGATAGACAGAGAGATAGACAGACAGACAGACAGACAGATAGATAGAGACACACACGTGTATGTGTGTGTGTGTGTGTATTCAATTTTAAAGCACTACAATTTGGGCATCTACTCATTAAGTAATGCACCCATTTACTCAACACTCAAAAATGTATTGATGTTTTAAGAAATTTTAGGCCCTTCTCTTTATTATGGTTTAAAATTATGCTCAGGTAATGTATCAGTGAGGAAATAGAGAGATAGCACAGCAAGTAGGCTGATTGTAGCATATGAGGCCCACCCAGGTTCAATCTTCTGCATCCCATGTGGTTCTTCTGAACTCACCAGGATAAATTACTGAGCACAGAGCCAGGAGTAACCCCTGAGTCTATGGGGTTTGACCCCATAATCAACAAGAATGAGGTAACAATCACCTCTCTCTAGCTGAGATAAATTGGGTTAACAAAAAAAGATAACAGGCAGAGCCTGGCAAGCTACCCATGGCGTATTCACTATGCTAAAAACAGTCATGATAGGTTTCATTCCCCTGAACCTAAAAGAGCCCCCGATCTTTGGGAAAGAGGAGTAAGGAGAGGCTGCTAAGATCTCAGGGCTGAGTGTAATAGAGATGTTGCTGGTGCCCTCTCCAGTAAATCGATGAACAGTGGGATGACAGTGATACAGTGATAAAGTGATATGTATATACATACTCATACATACATATGAGCATATACTATTCATGGATTAAACGTATTCATGAGCATATAAATAAAATGAAATGGATCAAATAATTAGAATGCTGAGTTAGGAAAGAAGATGGAGAAGATTGGTAGAAAGAGGTGAAATGTTCAAATAAGAGATCAACAAAGGTTTTAAACAGTATTTAAGGAATAGAAAGAATGTGTGTCTGGGACGGACTAATCACTTTATCACTATCATCCTGTTGTTTGTCAATGTACTAGGGAGGGCACCAGAGGCCTCTCTATTCCTCCCAGCCCTGAGAGATTAGCAGCCTCACCTTACTCATCTTGCCCAGAGATTGGAGGCTCTTTCAGGGTCATGAGAATGAGACCTATCCTTACTGTTTTTGGCATATCGAATACGCCACGGGTAGCTTGCCAGGCTCTGCCGTGCGGGCGGGATACTCTCAGTAATTGTTGGGGTCTCCGAGAGATATATGTGTATATATATATATATATATACATATATATGTAAATGCATATATATATATATATATACATGTACTCTCTATGATTTGTTGTCTGCTGTGTGAACTCTATCCAATATGGTGTGGTAATTATGCCCAAGGCTTCCTCACTAAGGACTGAATTGGGCTTTCTAGAGATAGAACAGAGGTTCTCAATCTTGGGCAGAGAGCAGAAACCCTTGGGATGGGGAAGAAAGAGAAGAGTTGGGGAGTGGGGGTGTTGGAAAGAGGCAAATTTTCCAGGTAGTGCTAACCAGATCTCAATTCTGCCATAAACATCATCAATGGCACATAGTGATGAATTAGAACTCACATGCACACTGTCAACATGAACCACTTGAAAATGTGTATCTAGACCCAAACTTGCCAAAGTGAAGGTACTGCAGCCCTGGGTTGCTGGAAGGATCTAGGAGGTTAGTAGTAGCCTAGGGTACAAATGGGAATATAGACATCTCCACTTAGTTATTTTAAATTATTCAGGGGGCACTGAATTATTTTGCTTCTGAAAAAAAAAGACAGCAGGCCAAGTGTTTGAGAATGTCTGATATAGACCAAAGCGTAATAATTTTCAACTCGACTAAACTATGGCATCTAGTCTTTCAGACATAAACCTTACTTAGAAAATAACTGCACTGAGTTCACTATACACGGGACTGAATGACCAGACTCCAGCTATTTCTCCAAGCTTATTTCATATAAAAATATCGCACCCTCAGCTGTCACATCTGCTACTGGAACACCTAAGTTCTTTCCTGCTTTGGACCTTTGTATTTGCTTTCTTCTTCCTTGTGAATATAATTCTTTAAAGGATTACCTCATCAGGAACAGTTTCCTAATCTGCTCTAACTAGGGTTCACCAGTAATACCTAAATTTTCCCTCATCACAATACTTAGAAGTCTGGTTCTCTCTTCACAAAAGTGTGTGTTTTGAGGGATCTTTTTTAAAAAAATTTATTTATGAGTGAGTCACAGTGTGGGTACAGTTACAGATTTATACATTTTCGTGCTCATGTTTCCCTCATACAAAGTTCGAAAACCCATCCCTTCACCAGTGCCCATTCTCCACCACAAATAAACCCAACATCCCTCCCACCCCCCCAAATCCCATCTTCCCACCCCACCCCACCCCCCACCACTGTGGCAGGGTATTCCCTTTTGTTCTCTCTCTCTAATTAGGTGTTGTGGTTTGCAATAAAGGTGTTGAGTGGCCATTGTGTTCAGTCTCTAGTCTACATTCAGCACTCTTCACCCTTCCCCTGCGTGGTCTCCAACCCCATTTTGCTTGGTGTTCCCTCCTCTATCTGAGCTGCCCTTTTCCCAGAATGTGGGGCCAGCTTCCAAGCGTGGGAGTCAACCTCCTGGTACTTATTTCTACTATTCTTGGGTGTTAGTCTCCTATTCTGTTATTCTATATTCCACAGATGAGTGCAATCTTTCTAGATCTGTCTCTCTCTTTCTGACTCATTTCACTTAGCATGAAACTTTCCATGCCGATCCACTTATATGCAAAATGAAGTCATTATTCCTTAGTGAATGATCTCAAAGGATAGCAAGAAATTGGAATTTAAATCTATAGTTGTAAATATACAATTATCATGGAGAGGTTACGATGTCCGAGAGTATTCCCTACTTTTCAAAATCATTTTCGATATGAGCAAAACCTAATATGATTTTCCATTCCTCAAAGTGTGTGTGGATGTCAACATCTCCTCACCCATTTGATTCAAGAAATCTCATGAATAAAGGTCTAACATTAATTTCATATATGACCAATGTCCAACATGACAAAGATTGTTAACTCCAAGGGCTTTTTCCTGGTTTGGGTCCTGACTTACGGAACCCAGGGATCAACTCAGATTGCCCAGGATTGCAAACGCCCGTACCTGCTGATTTTCTCTCCGACCACTACAATGATTCTTACTGTTCAGTATGACTTTTGGATCCTGAACGTCCGCTTGCCATATGCCTTAATAGACAGTAGCAGCCATATGAAAGATCCCAGTGAACTAAGCCAGAGAACGAGGTGCAGAAGAACATATAGAGTCATATTGAATTCCCAATAGCATCCTGTGAAGATTTCACCACGCCCACTTTGTGCTTCTTATGACAATCTTCCACTACTGAAGTGACTTTGTTGGTTTGGGGCCAGATGCATCAGTACTCGGGGTTACTCCTGGCTCTGTGCTCAGGGAACACTCCTGGCAGGGATCAGGATACCGCAGCAGAAATGGCGGGGACTAAACCTGCACTGTCCTCATACAAGGCAAGCACCTTCCCATGTACGATCTCTCCAGTGTTGTTCCACTAGAGTAGATAAAGAGACACAAAGGACGGGCATGTGATAGTTGCTCCACAGCCCTGACCGGTCAGATAACACAGACTAGGTTCCTATCCTGGCTAGACCAAAGACCACTGGTGTTGACCTAGGGGCACGTTGAAGATGGAATGACATGCTTTCAGTTGTTTGAAAATCAAATCTGTAAAGCACCTGCCCAAGGGGCAGGCAAGAGACCAGGGGCTGTGGGGTGGGGTGCTGGGAGAGAACCTGGGGATATTGGTGCGGGGGGGGGGGGGGAATGTACGCGGGTGGAGGGATGCGTGTTGGAATACTGTATGACTGAAATTCAATCACGAAGGGCTTTGTAATGCTCTAAAGGAAAAGCAAAGAACCCCCCCAACACACACCCGTCCCCGCCAAACAACAAAATAAAATAAAATCTGTAGAATGAAGTGGAGAACAAGTGGCCCGTTAGGTCTGGGCAATTTATCCATTCCTTGGAAACTTGGAAACTCAGAGGCCTGGGTGAGCCTGGGAGGCTGGACACGTGGCTCCACGCGGGGCAGAGCAACCCAGCACAGCATCTGGGGTCTGGGCCCCGCCTTCAGCAGGCGGGCCTTCGGGACCGAGGGAGGGGGCAGCGCCAGGCGCCCAGGCCTTGGCCCGCACAGACCGTGGGCGCTGAGAGCACACGCTCAGCGACGTGTGCTCTGGCCGACAGACCTGAGCAGCCCCCAGCGTTCCTGCACGGATTCGATCAGGTCCGACCCCCCTCCCCGCGGCACGACTTCTAGGCTCCCGCACCCCTGGAGCGGCCGCCCTCTGCCCTCGGACGTGGTCCCTGAGCCCCGCGCTGGTTTGGTAGAAGCCACGACGGTCTTTCCCGTCACGCCCCAGGCGACGTCACAATCACTGCCTGGGGATATATTGACCGCCCTGAGCGGACAAGACCCAGAAACTTGGCGTTTCTATTACGGTAATCCGTGAGCTTTGATCGTCGATCAGAGAAAACAATGGGCAACCTACTAGCACGAGTTGGCCTCCTGCTAAAGAGTCGCCACCGTGCCCCACGGGGTGGTCTGGGCCAGACCCGACCGCTCCCTGTGTCCAGACAGCCCACCGCTCGCCCTGGCCGGGGGCACCCCGGGGCTCCGCCACCTGCCCACCACCCGCAGAAGCCTAGGAGGCCTCCGCCAGCCACCTTCAAAATCACCCCCAGGAGGCCGTGTGCCCTGCCACCGGCCACGAGCGCCCCTGTGCGGGTTCCTGCGGCATGTGGGGGCCGTGGGGAGAAGCTGGTGCTCTCCCCGTCGAGGTCAGTGACCTTTGCGTACCGGGGCCCCGTCGGGATCCGGGCTGCGGGGCGCCACTTCCGTGTCCTGCGGATGCGCTCCCTCCAGACCCTCAAATCTTCCAGGCGCACACTGGAGGCCACTGGAGAGAGGAGCCGAGACCACCCCCAGCCCGCAGGACACCGGGAAGTCGGCGTCCAGACGGGGCCGTGGGAGCACGGCGGGCCCCTCAGCGGCAAGGCGCCTTTGTCCAGCGGCCTGCAGGCCAGTGGCGCCGGCCCCGGGTCCTCCCGCGGCCCGCCTCTCCACCTCCAGGCCTTGCAGGCAGGCCCACAGACACCCTCGGCCTCATCTCCACAGCCCTCTGTCCCGCCCCCGGCCAGACAGGGCCAGCCTCCTGGGGGGCCTCTTCCCAGCGCGGCCCTGGGGGCTGTGCCCTGCTGCTCGCTGCCAGGGAAGTCCACAGCAGAGGAGCAGCCTGCAGAGCCCCGGGCCAGCCCTCCCGGTCCGCCGGTAGGCACCGAGGTCGCAGGACAGAAGCCTCCAGGAGGTCCATCGGGGAGCGCTCCTCCACAATCTGCAGGCAGGCGGGCCAGCAAGAGGAAGCAACCTCCAGCGCAGCAACCTCCACCGCCGGCTCCTCTGCAACTGCCCCTGCAATGGGGTCGGGGTGAGTTTCCCCCGCCTCCCAAGCTCCCCTGTTTAGGCACCACAAACTGGCAGGCAACCAACAACACCCAGGTGCCGAGCAACAACATCCCATCCAAGGGGAGCACAAACCAGCTTGTCATCACGGAGGGCCCAGCAGAGCCCCGGGCCAGCCCTCCCGGTCCGCCGGTAGGCCCCAAGGTCTCAGGACAGAAGCCTCCAGGAGGTCCATCGGGGAGCGCTCCTCCACAATCTGCAGGCAGGCGGGCCAGCAAGAGGAAGCAACCTCCGGCGCAGCAACCTCCACCGCCAGCTCTTCTGCAACTGCCCCGGCAATGGGGTCGGGGTGAGTTTCCCCCGCCTCCCAAGCTCCCCTGTTTAGGCACCACAAACTGGCAGGCAACCAACAACACCCAGGTGCCGAGCAACAACGTCCCATCCAAGAGGAGCACAAACCAGCTTGTCATGACGGCGGGCCCAGCAGAGCCCCGGGCCAGGCCTCCCGGTCCGCCGGTAGGCCCCGAGGTCTCAGGACAGAAGCCTCCAGGAGGTCCATCGGGGAGCGCTCCTCCACAATCTGCAGGCAGGCGGGCCAGCAAGAGGAAGCAACCTCCACCACCGGCTCCTCTGCAACTGCCCCGGCAATGGGGTCGGGGTGAGTTTCCCCCGCCTCCCAAGCTGCCCTGTTTAGGCACCACAAACTGGCAGGCAACCAACAACACCCAGGTGCCGAGCAACAACATCCCATCCAAGAGAAGCACAAAAAACCAGCTTGTCATGAAGAAGGGCCCGGCTGACCCCGGTCCCACGCAGCCTGTCCCTTCCAGCACCCCGAGATCTGGTGCCACTACCGGGCGCCTGCTCCCACCCAGCAGGACGCGCCAGCCCCATACTGCTACTACCAGCGGGCATTACCAATCGTCAGGTTCCCAAAGTGGAGCCCAAACACGCCATTCCAAATTCCCAACTGCTCCATCGGACGCTGAGAACGAGTTAGCAGAATTATTTGCCCGTGTATCCATGGGCAAATAATTGCCCATGGATACAGGACGTTACCTCTAAGTCTTAGCTATCAGCGGAGGCACAAAATACAATTCCCAGCCAGTCCTCTCGAACTGTATCCACGGACAGACCTGATTTCATCCTTGAAGTGAAACAACAAGGACTCTCCTTTGTGTTAGCACAAACCAGCTTGTCATCACGGAGGGCCCAGCAGAGCCCCGGGCCAGCCCTCCCGGTCCGCCGGTAGGCCCCGAGGTCTCAGGACAGAAGCCTCCAGGAGGTCCATCGGGGAGCGCTCCTCCACAATCTGCAGGCAGGCGGGCCAGCAAGAGGAAGCAACCTCCGGCGCAGCAACCTCCACCGCCGGCTCCTCTGCAACTGCCCCGGCAATGGGGTTGGGGTGTGTTTCCCCCGCCTCCCAAGCTCCCCTGTTTAGGCACCACAAACTGGCAGGCAACCAACAACACCCAGGTGCCGAGCAACAACATCCCATCCAAGAGAAGCACAAAAAACCAGCTTGTCATGAAGAAGGGCCCGGCTGACCCCGGTCCCACGCAGCCTGTCCCTTCCAGCACCCCGAGATCTGGTGCCACTACCGGGCGCCTGCTCCCACCCAGCAGGACGCGCCAGCCCCATACTGCTACTACCAGCTGGCATTACCAATCGTCAGGTTCCCAAAGTGGAGCCCAAACACGCCATTCCAAATTCCCAACTGCTCCATCGGACGCTGAGAACGAGTTATCGGAATTATTTGCCCATGGATACAGGACGTTACCTCTGAGTCTTAGCTATCAGCGGAGGCACAAAATACAATTCCCAGCCAGTCCTCTCGAACTGTATCCACGGACAGACCGGATTTCATCCTTGAAGTGAAACAACAAGGACTCTCCTTTGTGTTAGAGCATGCAAATGAGTACATAGGATTTCAAGGTGCGGTGGAAAACCAACCAAATTCAAATCATAGGTACAATGACTTAGAAGGTTCGTCATGGAGATGCATATTCGCTGAGTAGCACAGTAGCACTGTAGCACTATCGTCCCATTGTTCATCGATTTTGTCACGCGGGCACCAGTGATGTCTCCATTGTGAGACTTGTTACTGTTTTTGGTATATCGAATGCACCACGGGTAGCTTGCCACATTCTGCCATACGGGCGAGATGCTCTCTTCTTTTCCGGGCTCTTCGAAAGGGACGTAGGAATCGAAGCTGGGTTGGCCTCATGCAAGGCAAATGCCTTCCCGCTGTGCTATCCAGGGCTGGTGAGATGGCACAGTGGGTAGGGCCTTCACCTTGCATGCGGTGGACCCGTGTTTGATTCCCTCACCCTTCTCGGAGAGCCCAGCCAGCTACCGAGAGTATTCCACCAGCACGCAAGAACCTGGCAAGCTACCCGTGGTGTATTCGATATGCTAGAAAGAGTAACAAGTCTCGCAATGGAGACGTTCCTGGTGCCCGCTTAGTGCAAACCCATGACAAAGGGATGCTAGTGCTACAGTGCTACAGTGCCACTCAGTGAATATGCATCTCCGTGAGGAATCTTCGACAAGTCATTGTACCTCAGGCGTGAGCGGGACTTGAAGTCAACAGCGCAACAGTGCTACAGTACTACAGTTCATCGACTAATGTCTCTAAATGGACTGAATCCAGGTCTGCAGTGAGCTCGGCGTTGGAATTGGCAGGATGCCAACTTCTACTGCTTCTTTAGGCTTTATTCACCCCTACGCACGATTTCTCAATCTTTGTCCCCAAGTGCTTGAAGCACAGGTATGTCTCCGAGGTACTTGTATAAAACTTAATGAAGTGAATGCTTCGTCTGTCTCTGCTCATGGGTCTTTTCCCTTCAACTTAGTTGTAGTGGAGAAACTGACATTCCCACGGTCATATGTTGCACCCAAGTCAACCGCAAAATTTGTGTTCCAGTGCTTAGGCCGTGAAAGGAGTCATGCCGTCTGGCTGCACGGCTGACTCCCGATTCCTGTAGCGGATCGAAGGAATGTGTCAGCTGAGGAGGAAGATGATGATAAGGAGGAAGAGTTGGGGTGACTCTTCCATCTATGCTTCTCTCGTGTCTCCTACCACTCTAGCCTCACTCGATGCTAGTTTGGCCCCTATGCACAGGAAACCTAGTTTTGAAAAATATTTGTTCGTGTTGTTTTGGGTTTTGGTGTACGCTTGTATGTGATGGTGCCAGGAATCAAACCAGATGTCAAACATATGAAGTGTGTGGTATACCACAGCCATATCCCTGGTGCTTATGGCTTTGAATTGAGTATTCAAAGCTGACACTTAGAAGTCAGCATTATCCTATTCTAGCTTCATTCAAAGAGAATGGATTTGACATCCCGGTCTTACATCTGGAGTAACAAGAACACTTTTATATCTTCTCTGTCATTTTTGAGAATTTAAGTTTGCTTAGAAGTTACGTTTCTGCAGCAACTGGATGCGTGCGAGATCTCGGGATGGGCATAAGCGGTACCGTGCTCTGCCGAGATGTGACCCTAGTGGCCACACGATTGCCGCTTCTCCGTTGCTTGATGACCGTGATCCCGGAGGCCAGAAAAACTATTGCTGGTACCTGCAGCTGCTTGCAGAAATGTCTCTAGACTGTGAACTCATCCACAGCCCCATGCTGCACCAGGAGGGGAAAGGTTTTTCTTTCTCGGCTTTTCCTTTCCGGGGGTGGGGGGTGGGGAGGTGTGGCGGGTAAGGTGTGGCAACCGCCATATGGTAAGGACCCCTCAAGAGAGGTACGAGCTTGCGATGATGCCATCCATTTCTGGCAGAAATTTACATGGACATAAGATTTACTAAAATACTAAACGACAGAAATCCAAAACCTCGTGATGAGTCAATTAATTATGCAAGTTTTGCCTCTAGTGTCCAACACATAACACAAAAACCACTGACTGTTATTTCTTACTTGACCAACTTAACACCTAAAGCCAGGGTTTGTTCTGCACATGTGGGGGTGCTCCCATAGTTCCTCTCCTGCTTTCCCCTGTCCACTTGGTCATTGGTTTGTAGCTGGACTACAACGTCAGTTGTTCTTGGATTCCTCAGACAACAACCTGCATGTGAAGAGGGCCAAGGGAGCCGAAGAAAGAGGCAGGTAATCTGAAATCAGTGGATAACAACTTTATTAGTACACAATGGTAGTTACTTTGGTTTTGTTTTGGGCCATCTCAAGATGTTTTCTTTCCAGTGTCAAAGTTTTGTACAGACTCTGTCCAGAAATAGATGCAGTGTCAGGAATACAATACCCGTATCCAAGCTCTATCCGTAGAGCAGCGTCTGCAAAGCATGTACCTTGGGACAGATATGAAAAGTGCCTGCCCAGATCTAGCTTCTGGCTCAAATGAGTGATCCTAATTGGCATGGGGTGGGGCGGGCTATGGTAAGGACCTGGCCACTCTCCCTGCGCTGCAATATTTTGGGGACCTACTGGACTTGAACTACACACATAGGATTTGTGGCCGTGGTGTGGTGAGGCAGTGCTAGGTTTTCAACTCAGGCCTTGGATCTTGCAGGTAAGGTATACACTATTGAAGTCCCATCCCCAGCCATCGCACAGACCTTTGCTAGCCTTCCTCCGTGCATGTTTGCTTTTTTCTCTGCTGCTTATGTTTATAACGTGATAAGCAATAGAGCAAAGTATGTCGTGTTTTATCCAGAGGTTTGCTCAATTTTTCAAATAGAATTTTTTAACCATTTCTTAGTCTGAAGAGGACTGTATTTTCATGTTTGAAAGTGCCGTGCTCGTACTGCCTTTAACTTCGATTGTTTAAAATGATCCTGTGTTTTCGTTTGGTTTTGCTTCAACTATTATTTGGTCATGATGATTTTATTGCCTATCCTGATAGTTGAATAATCATTCTTTTTCATAACTTTTCATTATTGGCCCAAATCGTTATTTTGTGGAGCCTGCTTTTGGATTGCTAGTAACTAATTTCAACTGAGGCTTAAGTCAAGCAAAAGGATGCCCAGGAGTGAAAGTGATTCGAGTCAATTAACTCCTAAGTTACAGAAGCACAGCAGTATCAGTTTTCCTGTGTCTATACAAAAACAGGACATTGCTATGAAAGAAACTATGCAAAAGGATATAAGGGAGCGATAAAAGCAAGAGTTCACTTACAAATAAAAAATCAGAGATTTCTGAGGAATTTGACTGGGCAAATCAAAGGCACTGCTTGCTGTTTTGGGCGAACGGTGATTAACCAATTGGGGAAGCAGAGCACAGAGAGGTTAAACCTAAACACAGAGGAATAGCACTGCTTCAGGAGCACTGTGAATGGTGTAACCCAATAAACCTAAGCTCCCAGAACCAGGGAGAAAGAACAACCCAATGGTATCCTACAATTGTGGGGCTCATACTTAGCCATGTAACCAGTTTACCTGCTGAGCCTAGCCATAGCCTACCTAGAGAATATATAGTCCTAGACGAAATGTACACCAAGGGGTAGCCTAAGAAAAAGCTTAGGGAAGTCCCTCCCTCACTCCCTCCCTCCCACCCTACCTCCATCCCTTCCATTTTTCCTTCTTCCTTTCTTCCTTCCTTCCTTCGTTCCTACCTTCCTTCCTTCCTTCCTTCCTTCCTTCCTTCCTTCTGTACTCCTTCCTTCCTTCCTTCCTTCCTTCCTTCCTCCCTCCCTTCCTTCCTTCCTTCCTTCCTTCCTTCCTTCCTTCCTTCCTTCCTTCCGTCCTACCTTCCTTCCTTCCTTCCTTCCGTACTTCCTCCTTCCTTCCTTCCTTCCTTCCATCCTCCATCCCTCCCTCCCACCCTTCCTTCCTTCCCTCTTCCTTCCTTCCCTCCTTCCTTCCTTCCTTCCTTCCTTCCTTCCTTCCTTCCTTCCTTCCTTCCTTCCTACCTTCCTTCCTTCCTTCCGTACTTCCTCCTTCCTTCCTTCCTTCCTCCCTCCCTCCCACCCTTCCCCAACTCCTTCCTTCTTTCCTTCCTCTGCCACACCCACATCACACAGTTGCTGCCATATAAACTCATCAGCCCTGCTTCTCAGATTCACAGATCCTGGACGTCCTGGCGAACGACAACTCCAAATTCCCCAATAATGACAGACCAGTAGAAACACACAATATTAGATGAGAAAGTAACATATAAGTCAACTAAACGCACCAAACAGAATAACATAGCAATAAACAGCTAAGCGAGCAACAAACGGCTTAGTTTACCCTTAGACAAAGACTTAATGACCTCATGGTGAGATTAAACAATTTTCACAAATTTTCTTTTATTAATGTATTTTTCGGTAAGATGATCAGCCAGCAATTGAGTTGAAAAAAGTGATATAAAATAATTTTGTGCGGGTAAGGGTGCAGTCTTGGGCGTGTGGGAAACTAGGGACAACGTTGGCGGGAAGGTCACACTGCAGTGAGATTGATGTAAACATTTAAAAAATTAACCAAAAATACTTGTCTGGGTCCCAGAGAGAACATTGAGTGGCAGAGCTCTCACCTTGCATATAGCAAACCTAGGTTCAATTCAGGCACTCTACTTAGTGCCCTGAACATTGCAGGGAGTGACGTTGGAGCGCAGACACAGGAATAAGCCCATGACAGAGCTTCTCCAAAACAAAATTCATATCTGGATAAAGATATTCTTTTTCTCCCTTGAGATTTTTACTTCATCACTATCTCAAACACAAGACGCAAGAATCAGTGGCATGCTTAGAATTTACAAATGATAATCAAGAGGCACTTTTGTAGGGCATAAACTTTGATAAACTCAAGTTTTAGCCAATATCAGCTCAATCATCCTAGTAGTGGCATATAGGTATCTACTACTTTTGATATTTCCTAAATGCATAGGTATATATTGTACATACATGTATCTTTTGGAATTGGAGGCCAGGATTTAAATCGATTGCTCAATTTTACACAATGTGAAGGTGTCAAATATCCAGTATTCAAAATGAAATTGTGTTATGACTTTTAATAAGCCATAGCCATAGCATAATAAGTCATAGTTTTAGGAATCATTCACAAAAACCTGAACTAAAGGCAGGAAGAAGTATAAGGAGCCATGCTGGAAACTGGGAGTTAGAAGCAAGGAGAAGAACCTACACTAATTAAGTGGGGTCACGCCTGAATCCATCCCAAAATAGCTGTATTCCTAAAAGCGCTGACTTGTCAAATGAGTAATTTCTTTTACAAGGAAAAAAATAACAGCTGAAAAAAGTAGTCTTTATCCTGAGTCACAACAAAGCACGGCCAGGAATAAAGCTGGAATGCTTTCTGGGAAGGGCTTAGGCACTTTTGCCACCAGAATGAATTTAAGAAATCATGGTATAATTCGGTACCTTGAACATCACCACAAAGTTTCAACAGAACATTGATTCTTGTACAGTTTTGGATATCAGAAGTCAGAAACCAGTTTCACTGAACTCAAATAAGATGTGGGAGGCCCAGTTCCCTCTGGACGCTCTAAGGGATAATCCATTTCACTGGCGTTGAGTCATGCCAGTCCAATCTCTGTATTCTTCTCTTTCTGGTAAACTATCCCTCTGTCTCATAAGAATATTTGTAATTTAATTGAAAGGTATTCCCATACAATTCTGAGTAAATATTTTTCATCTCAAGATTACTAATCTTTCTGAAATCACATTCCCTATTGAAATGGAAAGGATATGCATGGAAGGATGTGGATTTTGGGGGACAAGATATTCAGCCTGCCTCAAAGCAGAATTTGTTTTTCAGATGCAGGTAATAATGTTTAGGGAAACAGCTTGTCCTAGGTCTCTTTATTTATTCATTAATTAATTTATTGCTTTGGGGGCCACACCTGACTATGCTCAGGGATTATCCTGGCTATGCATTCAGGAATTATACCTGGCAGTATACACAGGGGACCATATGGGATACTGGGGATCAAACCCAAGTTAGACACATGCAAGGCAAGTGCTCTCTTCACTGTAGTATTTCTCTGGCCCCTCCTAAGTCTTAAACTAATTCAGAATGTTTAATGTTCACGAAAATCTATTAAGTGAAAAATAGAAGTCAATAATGAATAAAGTGAAAGAAGATGCAAGGAAATAAAATCACATTCCTGGTTCATGGATCTGATGAAACAATATGATTTAGATAACCAAACTGATTTATACAGGGCAAGAGTGATAATCCAATGGCATGGTACTTGCCTTGCATGTGATTGACTCAGGATTGATCCTCGGCACCACATATGGTTTCCTGATAATCCCCAGGAGTGATCTGAGCACAGATGCAGAAGTAAGTCCTAAGCACTACAGGATATGCGGCTCAAGAAGTGGAAAAATAAATAAACTGTAATTGTAATAGAAGTACAGAAAGGTAGAGAGATAGTGCTCCGATATTAGAAAAGATGAAGTACTGCAATTTTTCTTCAATGGAATAGAATTGGATGGAGTCATGTTCAGTGAATTATACCAGAAAAAAATCCGAAGACCTGATTACTTTACTGATATGCAGAGTATAAATAAACGAAGCAACCAGATGAAATCCAACAGGCCAAAGCATCAGATATGTTCAACAGGGCAGAGTCTCTTGTCCCTGTGCCTGGCGGTCTTGACTGGGGCCCCTCAGAGAGGGTGGGTTGAGCTTCCCTCTCCAGCCTGAGCAGAAGCACTGCAGCTGAAGACCTCTGAAAGCCAGCCACAGCCCCAAAACTTAGTCCATTTCAAGACTGGGCACCACAAGGGCCCCTGTGTTCCCAGGTGCGGCCCTGGGGAGGCCCCAAGCACCACGGCTTGGGGCCTTGAAACACATTTCCCCCAGCTCTCCTCTCCCTGCCACTGCACCTCTAGAATGACCCAGGTAACTCCCAGCACCACAGGTCCAAGCCATGTTCCCTTGCTGTGTTCCTTGCATGAACCACCAGCCCAGCGAGGCAAGCATCACTGACAACGACCTCAGGCCTGAGCTCTGCTTGGGAGGCACTCCTGCCCCAAAGCTCCTCTTCCCTTTCGAAAGGGAGACCTGAAAGAAGAGGGAGATGGTAGAAATTTGCCCTAATATTATAAAGGTCCCATACAACAAACCCACAGCCACAATCATCCCCAGGGAAAACTAAGTCTTTCCTCTAAGGTCAGGCACAAGACAAGATGCCCACTTTGAGCCTGACTATGAAATAGAGTGTTGAAAGTCCTTACCACAAGCAGTCAAGAAAGAAATCAAAGCAATGCAAATTAGTAAAGAAGTCCGTGCCTTCGCCTGGCACCTTTCATCCGCTACACCTTGGGTTCCTGACCACTCCCCACTCTGCAGGTAAATAGGAAATCCCTTGGAGACCCTGCCCAGCACGGAGAAGACCCCTTCTGCCCCCTGCCCACCGGGATTTGGGGCTCGCCTTGACGCCCCCACCCCTGCCTGGCATGTTTTTGGCCACATTCAGCCCTTAGGGACCTGACCACTCCCCACTCTGCTGATTGGGGCGTGGCCTCAAAGTGGGCGTGGCCTCTTTCCGGAGCATCAGCTGCTTATGCTGCACTTATGCTGTGGTTTATTTACCACTCCATGCATTGTCCTTTGGCCACAATTGATAGAACCCACTCCTCTGAAGAATTCCCTGGTCATCTTAGTCACTAGATGTTAATAGTCAAGTAACCTAGCCTATCCTAATTTCATGAAAACCGTCAGTCAACACAGCAACGTGCACATAAAAGTCCTTTGGAAAAAGAGTATAGACCCACAACTTCAATCGAGGCCCCTCCCAAGCTAAGGAGAGCACCGGATAGTAAAGCCCATAACAACATGAAGAAACAGCGAAAATCCCCACCACCAGGAGAGATCCAAGAAAATATCTCACTAACCTCTGCAGCGACTTCCCAGAAATACACCCCCTCTCGGATAAAAAATTTAGAGAAGAAAATGTGAGGATGGTTTACGAACTCAAAGCAACTATGGAACGAACTTCCAATAAATTAAGGGAGGATATGGATGCAGCATTGCAACAGTCCACCAAGATAATCCAAGGAAGAAATGAGAGCAGAAATCTCAAAGCTATGAACAGAAGTCACACAACGAAAAGAATCAGTAGATGAAATAAAAAACTCGGTAGGAGCCCTCAATAGTAGAATGACTACAGCCGAAGACAGAATCAGTGAGCTTGAAGATGAGCTGCACAAAGCATCTAGGGAACAACAAATAATGGCAAAAGACCTCAAAATGGCTCTAGAGCGAATTAAAGTCCTAGGGGATGACCTCAGGAGAAACAACATAAGAATCATGGGAGAGCCGGAACCACAGGAACCAATCCCAATGAAAAAAAAAAACCCACAATTAAAGACATCATTGCTAAAAAATTCCCAGAGCTAGAGAATGCGGACATCCAGATCCAAGGAGTCCGAAGGGTGCCAGCTAAAAGGGACCCAAAGAGAAAATCCCCAAGGCATATCATAGTCAGAATGATGGATGCCGAGGATAGAGACACAATACCGCAAGCAGCAAGATCAAAGAAGGAGATCATATACAAAGGAGCACCCCTTAGATTCACAGAAGACCTATCAGAAGAAACCCTCCAAGCCCGAAGACAATGGTGGGACATAGTGAAAAAACTTCATGAAATGAATGCCTCACCAAGTATACTCTACCCAGCTAAACTCTCAGTTAAACTTGAAGGAACCACACTATTTCACGGAGAAGCAAAAGCTCAGGAACTTCATAGACTCAAGACCAAATTTAAAAGAAGGACTCCAAGGGCTACTATAAGACAAGGAAAAAACCTACAAGAACAACAAACCCTACAGAAAAATGGCACAAAAGCCCATGACAATAGAGGCACAGAGTGGCAAAATGGATTCAGAAACTAAACCCAACTTTCTGCTGCCTACAAGACGCACATCTGAATAGTCAGAACAAATACAGACTCAAAATCAAAGGATGGAAAACAATCCTGCAAACAAACAGCTCCCTCAAAAAAAAAAAAAAGCGGGGGTGGCCATACTAGTATCCGATAGCATAGATTTCTGGCTGAAAATGATCAGAAGGGACAGCGAAGGTCATTTTCTATTCATCAAGGGATATGTACAACAGGAAGAAATCACACTCTTAAATGTATACGCATCTAATGAACGACCAGCTAAATACTTAAAAGAACTCCTAACAGAATTTAAGGAGGACATAACTAGCACCGCAATAGTAGTTGGAGACTTCAACACTGCCTTGTCACCTCTGGATAGATCGACAAGAACAACACTAGGCAAGGAAACGATGGCTCTGAAGGAAGAAATGGAGGAGACAGGGCTAATAGACCTATACAGGTCCATACACCCCCAAAAGAAAGAATGCACATTCTCTTCCAGCGCACACGGAACATTTTCCAAAATTGACCACATGCTGGGCCACAAATTATACCTTAACAGAATCGGGAAGATAGAAATTGTATCAACTATCTTTTCAGACCACGATGCACTGAAGATGGAAGTTAATCACGCACAGATGCGGAGAACCAAATCAAACACTTGGAAATTCAACAACTCACTATTGAACAATGACTGGGTCACGAAGGAAATCAAGGAAGAAATCAAGAGATACCTCGAAACAAATGAGAATGAAGACTCAAGCTACCAGAACCTATGGGACACTGATCAAGCTTAACAAACTTTATAGCTCTGCAAGCCTTCCTCAGAAAGGAAGAAAGGGCCTAGATAGATAGCTTGACTTCGCAGCTCAAGATCTTAGGAGAGGACCAGCCAAAGGAGCCCAAACCAGATCGAAGGAAAGAAATCATTAAACTTAGAGTAGAAATTAACGATATGGAAACCCAAAAAACAATCTGAAAGATCAATGCGACAAAGAGCTGGTTCTTCGAGAAAACAAATAAGATTGATAAACCCCTAGCAAGACTCACAAAGAAAGAGAGAAAACCCTAATAAACCGAATCAGAAATGAAAAGGGGGAATATTACAACAGAAACCAAGGAGATTCAAAGGATCATCAGAGACTATTTTGAAAGTCTGTATGCCACGAAACAAGAGAACCTAAAAGAAATGGACAAATTCCTTGACTCCTACAGTCTCCCAAGACTGAACCAAGAAGACGTGAAAGACCTGAATAGGCCCATAAATAGCAAGGAAATCGAAACTGTAATCAAAAGTCTCCCCAAAAACAAAAGCCCAGGTCCAGACAGATTCACTGGCGAATTCTTCCAAACATTTCAAGAAGACTTGTTGCCAGTTCTCCTCAAGCTTTCCCAGGAAATTGAAAAGACAGGAACCCTTCCAAACAGTGTCTACGAGGCACATATCTCCCTAACACCAAAAGCAAACAAAGACACCACTAACAAAGAAAACTATAGGCCAATATCCTTGATGAACACGGATGCGAAGATCCTCAACAAAAATTCTGGCAAATAGAATCCAACAACTCATCCAGAAGATCATACACCATGACCAAGTGGGATTCATCTCGGGGATGCAAAGATGGTTTAATATCCAGAAATCAATCAACATAATCCACCATATCAACAAAAGTAAAGATAAAAACCATACGATCATATCAATAGATGCAGAGAAAGCATTTGGTAAGATCCAACACCCATTCATGATAAAAACTCTCACCAAAATGGGTTTTGGAGGAACTTTTCTCAAGATAGACAGAGCCATCCATCTACCACGAACCTATGGCAAGCATTATCATCAATGGAGAAAAACTAAGGGCCTTTCCTCTAAGATCGGGGACAAGACAAGGATGCCCACTGTCACCCCTTCTCTTTAATAGAGTACTGGAAGTATTAGCAATAGCCATCAGGCAAGAAAAAGATATTAAGGGGATTCAGATCGGAAAGGAAGAAATCAAGCTCTCACTATTCGTAGACGATATGATACTAGACCTAGAGAAGCCTAAAAGCTCTAGTAAGAAACTCTTAGAAACAATTGACCTGTACAGGACAGTCGCAGGCGATAAAATCAATAACCCAAAAATCCATGGCCTTCCTAGATGCCAACAATGAGACAGAGGAAAGGGACATGAAAAGAGCAATCCCGTTCACAATCGTGCCCCAGAAAATCAAATACCTTGGAATCAGCTTAAGTAAAGAAGTAAAGGACCTCTACAAAGAAAATTATAAAACGCTACTCCATGAAATAAAAGAGGACATGAGGAAATGGAAACATATCCCCTGCTCATGGATAGGGAGAATCAACATTGTCAAAATGGCAACACTCCCCAAAGCATTATACAGATTTAACGCGATCCCTATAAGGATACCCATGGCATTCTTCAAAGAAACGGATCAAGCAATCCTGAAATTTATATGGAACAATAAACGCCCACGGATAGCTAAAACAATTCTTGGGAAATAGATGATGGGAGGCATCACCCTCCCCAACTTTAAACTCTCCTACAAAGCGGTAACCATTAAAACAGCATGGGACTGGAACAAAGGCAGAGCTGAAGACCAAAGGAACAGGGTGGAATATCCCTACACACAACCTCAAATGTACGATCACCCAATCTTTGATAAGGGAGCAAGAGATGTGAAATGGAGCAAGGAAAGCCTCTTTAACAAATGGTGCTGGCAGAACTGGACAACCACGTGCAAAAGAATGGGCTTACAGGGCTGGAGTGATAGCACAGCGGGTAGGGAGTTTGCCTTGCACGCGGCCGACCCGGGTTCGAATCCCAGCATCCCATATGGTCCCCTCAGCACCGCCAGGGGTGATTCCTGAGTGCAGGAGCTAGGAGTGACCCCTGTGCATCGCCGGGTGTGACCCAAAAAGCAAAAAAAAAAATGAAGAAGAATGGGCTTAGACCTCGAACTGACACCATGCACAAAAGTCAGACCAAAACGGATTAAAGACCTCAACATCAGACCACAAACCATAAAGTACATTGAAGACAAGGTCGGCAAAACCCTCCACGAGACTGAAGATAAAGGTATCTTCAAAGATGACACGGAACTAAGCAGTCTAGTAGAAACAGAGATCAACAAATGGGACTACATTAAACTAAAAAGCTTCTGCACCGCAAAAGATACAGTGACCAAAACACAAAGACTATCTACAGAATGGGAAAGGATATTTATTTACACAATACCCATCAGATAAGGGGTTGATATCAATGGTATATAAAGCACTGGTTGAACTCTACAAGAAGAAAACATCCAACCCCATCAAAAAAATGGGGCGAAGAAATGAACAGAAACTTTCCCAAGGAAGAGATACGAATGGCCAAAAGGCACATGAAAAAGTGCTCTGCATCTCTAATCATCAGAGAGATGGAGATCAAAACAACCATGAGATACCACCTCACACCACAGATTCTAGCACACATCCAAAAGAACAAAAGCAACCACTGTTGGAGAGGATGTGGGGAGAAAGGGACCCTTCTACACTGCTGGTGGGAATGCCGACTTGTTCAGCCCTTTTGGGAAACAATATGGACGATTCTCAAAAAACTAGAGGTTGAGCTCCCATTTGACCCAGCAATACCACTGCTGGAAATATATCCCAGAGGAGCAAGAAAGTATAGTCGAAAAGACATCTGCACTTATATGTTCATTGCAGCACTGTTTACAATAGCCAGAATCTGGAAAAAACCCGAGTGCCCTAGAACAAATGACTGGTTGAAGAAACTCTGGTATGTCTATACAATGGAATACTATGCAGCTGTTAGAAAAAAATGAGGTCATAGAGTTTGCATATAAGTGGATCAGCAAGGAAAGTATCATACTAAGTGAAGTGAGTCAGAAAGAGAGAGACAGACATAGAAAGATTGCACTCATCTGTGGAATATAGAATAATAGACTAGGAGTCTAACACCCAAGAATAGTACAAATAAGTACTAGGAGGTTGACTCCATGGCTTGGAGGCTGGTCTCTCATTCTGGGCAACTCAGAGAAGGGAACACCAAGTAAAATGTGGTCGAAGGTCGTGCGGGCGGGGTGGGGGGGGCGACACGTGCCAAATGTACACTAGAGACTGAACACAATGGCCGCTCAACACCTTTCTTGCAGACCACAACACCGAGAGAGAGAGAACGAAAGGGAATACCCTGCCATAGTGGCAGTTTGGGGTGGGGGGAGACGGGACTGGGGAGGGTGGGAGGGACACTGGGTTTGCTGGTGGTGGAGAATGGGCACTGGTGAAGGGATGGGTTCTCGAACTTTGTATGGGGGAAACGTGAGCACAAAGATGTAAAAATCTGTAACTGTACAATCATGGTGATTCACTAATTAAAAAAATGCGAAAAAAATTAGTAAAGATGTCGGACTAATGCTACCTGTGTATGACATAATATTATCCGAAGAAAACCCTAAAAACTCCTTTAAAAAAACCCTGGAACAATAAACAATAAAGAGTTACGTAGCAGGTTAGAAAATAAATGCACAGTAAACTGTTTCATTGTCTTTAGAGATTCATTATTCCCCCATTATGTTCCCTTAGACTCCACACATAGGAGAAATCATTCTGTATCCTTCTGTCTCCCTCTGAAAAACTTCACTCAGAACGATACCTTTTAAAGACCTCGGGAAGAAAGAAAATGAGAGCTAGTAGTCAGTAGGAAACTTACTATTGAGGAGGCTGGGAGACTGGACAGGGAGACGGAAATGGCTCTACTGAAGAGAAAACCAAATTATTGAAGTATTGGAAGTATGTAGTGCTGAAAGGTGGTAAAGTGTTTTGTATGAAATCCTATCAGCCACTGTACAGTAAACCACAATCAAAAACATGTAATTCATAGAACCAGATATGTATGCTTATGTATACTTTTATATAGAACTCATCGCTGTTTCTCCCCTAGGGGAGCATAAAGTGAGGCTCCCATAACCATGCCCAGGACTCCGCTCCTGCCTGTCTCCACTAGGGTTGCCCCAGAGGGGGGCGAGTGAGATCCCTCCCCGCCCCAAGAGACCCAGGTCTGGCAGCCGACCTCCACTAAGCAAGCACCGCCACGATCCAGGCTTCTTTCCACATGCTCGGGCTGAGCTCACGTATGAGCAGAGTTTCACGGAACCCAGGTAATGCAGAACTTTGTGATCTTGAACTCTGGGCTCAATGAGACCCAGGAGCAGAGATCCTTTGCCTGCTTCATCCAATCTCCAGCCACCCTGGGGTCACACCCAAAGCCAGCTCCTGCCATCTCTACACAACCTCGTCTTCGGCCACCCTCCAGAACTCAAGGCTGCTTTTCCTGGAAGGGAGTCTAACATGAGGTTCCCATAACCATACTGCCAGACTACACGCCAGGCAGTCTGCACAGCCTGATTGAACACAGGTGAACCAAAGGAAACCAAGTGGGGGGCGGGTGAGAACCCTTCCTGCCCCAAGGGACCCAGATTGGAAGCCGACCCCCACTACCCCATGTCGCTAAGCTATAGGCCCCTTTCCACAAGCTTGGGTTGAGCTTCATACATGAGTGAACATATTCTTGGACACATCCACTCCAATCAGAAAAAACATGAGTAAAGAGCATGGGTGGTGGTACAAATGTACATATGTAGGTAGAGATAGACAGAGAGATAGACAGACAGACAGACAGACAGATAGATAGAGACACACACGTGTATGTGTGTGTGTGTGTGTATTCAATTTTAAAGCACTACAATTTGGGCATCTACTCATTAAGTAATGCACCCATTTACTCAACACTCAAAAATGTATTGATGTTTTAAGAAATTTTAGGCCCTTCTCTTTATTATGGTTTAAAATTATGCTCAGGTAATGTATCAGTGAGGAAATAGAGAGATAGCACAGCAAGTAGGCTGATTGTAGCATATGAGGCCCACCCAGGTTCAATCTTCTGCATCCCATGTGGTTCTTCTGAACTCACCAGGATAAATTACTGAGCACAGAGCCAGGAGTAACCCCTGAGTCTATGGGGTTTGACCCCATAATCAACAAGAATGAGGTAACAATCACCTCTCTCTAGCTGAGATAAATTGGGTTAACAAAAAAAGATAACAGGCAGAGCCTGGCAAGCTACCCATGGCGTATTCACTATGCTAAAAACAGTCATGATAGGTCTCATTCCCCTGAACCTAAAAGAGCCCCCGATCTTTGGGAAAGAGGAGTAAGGAGAGGCTGCTAAGATCTCAGGGCTGAGTGTAATAGAGATGTTGCTGGTGCCCTCTCCAGTAAATCGATGAACAGTGGGATGACAGTGATACAGTGATAAAGTGATATGTATATACATACTCATACATACATATGAGCATATACTATTCATGGATTAAACGTATTCATGAGCATATAAATAAAATGAAATGGATCAAATAATTAGAATGCTGAGTTAGGAAAGAAGATGGAGAAGATTGGTAGAAAGAGGTGAAATGTTCAAATAAGAGATCAACAAAGGTTTTAAACAGTATTTAAGGAATAGAAAGAATGTGTGTCTGGGACGGACTAATCACTTTATCACTATCATCCTGTTGTTTGTCAATGTACTAGGGAGGGCACCAGAGGCCTCTCTATTCCTCCCAGCCCTGAGAGATTAGCAGCCTCACCTTACTCATCTTGCCCAGAGATTGGAGGCTCTTTCAGGGTCATGAGAATGAGACCTATCCTTACTGTTTTTGGCATATCGAATACGCCACGGGTAGCTTGCCAGGCTCTGCCGTGCGGGCGGGATACTCTCAGTAATTGTTGGGGTCTCCGAGAGATATATGTGTATATATATATATATATATACATATATATGTAAATGCATATATATATATATATATACATGTACTCTCTATGATTTGTTGTCTGCTGTGTGAACTCTATCCAATATGGTGTGGTAATTATGCCCAAGGCTTCCTCACTAAGGACTGAATTGGGCTTTCTAGAGATAGAACAGAGGTTCTCAATCTTGGGCAGAGAGCAGAAACCCTTGGGATGGGGAAGAAAGAGAAGAGTTGGGGAGTGGGGGTGTTGGAAAGAGGCAAATTTTCCAGGTAGTGCTAACCAGATCTCAATTCTGCCATAAACATCATCAATGGCACATAGTGATGAATTAGAACTCACATGCACACTGTCAACATGAACCACTTGAAAATGTGTATCTAGACCCAAACTTGCCAAAGTGAAGGTACTGCAGCCCTGGGTTGCTGGAAGGATCTAGGAGGTTAGTAGTAGCCTAGGGTACAAATGGGAATATAGACATCTCCACTTAGTTATTTTAAATTATTCAGGGGGCACTGAATTATTTTGCTTCTGAAAAAAAAAGACAGCAGGCCAAGTGTTTGAGAATGTCTGATATAGACCAAAGCGTAATAATTTTCAACTCGACTAAACTATGGCATCTAGTCTTTCAGACATAAACCTTACTTAGAAAATAACTGCACTGAGTTCACTATACACGGGACTGAATGACCAGACTCCAGCTATTTCTCCAAGCTTATTTCATATAAAAATATCGCACCCTCAGCTGTCACATCTGCTACTGGAACACCTAAGTTCTTTCCTGCTTTGGACCTTTGTATTTGCTTTCTTCTTCCTTGTGAATATAATTCTTTAAAGGATTACCTCATCAGGAACAGTTTCCTAATCTGCTCTAACTAGGGTTCACCAGTAATACCTAAATTTTCCCTCATCACAATACTTAGAAGTCTGGTTCTCTCTTCACAAAAGTGTGTGTTTTGAGGGATCTTTTTTAAAAAAATTTATTTATGAGTGAGTCACAGTGTGGGTACAGTTACAGATTTATACATTTTCGTGCTCATGTTTCCCTCATACAAAGTTCGAAAACCCATCCCTTCACCAGTGCCCATTCTCCACCACAAATAAACCCAACATCCCTCCCACCCCCCCAAATCCCATCTTCCCACCCCACCCCACCCCCCACCACTGTGGCAGGGTATTCCCTTTTGTTCTCTCTCTCTAATTAGGTGTTGTGGTTTGCAATAAAGGTGTTGAGTGGCCATTGTGTTCAGTCTCTAGTCTACATTCAGCACTCTTCACCCTTCCCCTGCGTGGTCTCCAACCCCATTTTGCTTGGTGTTCCCTCCTCTATCTGAGCTGCCCTTTTCCCAGAATGTGGGGCCAGCTTCCAAGCGTGGGAGTCAACCTCCTGGTACTTATTTCTACTATTCTTGGGTGTTAGTCTCCTATTCTGTTATTCTATATTCCACAGATGAGTGCAATCTTTCTAGATCTGTCTCTCTCTTTCTGACTCATTTCACTTAGCATGAAACTTTCCATGCCGATCCACTTATATGCAAAATGAAGTCATTATTCCTTAGTGAATGATCTCAAAGGATAGCAAGAAATTGGAATTTAAATCTATAGTTGTAAATATACAATTATCATGGAGAGGTTACGATGTCCGAGAGTATTCCCTACTTTTCAAAATCATTTTCGATATGAGCAAAACCTAATATGATTTTCCATTCCTCAAAGTGTGTGTGGATGTCAACATCTCCTCACCCATTTGATTCAAGAAATCTCATGAATAAAGGTCTAACATTAATTTCATATATGACCAATGTCCAACATGACAAAGATTGTTAACTCCAAGGGCTTTTTCCTGGTTTGGGTCCTGACTTACGGAACCCAGGGATCAACTCAGATTGCCCAGGATTGCAAACGCCCGTACCTGCTGATTTTCTCTCCGACCACTACAATGATTCTTACTGTTCAGTATGACTTTTGGATCCTGAACGTCCGCTTGCCATATGCCTTAATAGACAGTAGCAGCCATATGAAAGATCCCAGTGAACTAAGCCAGAGAACGAGGTGCAGAAGAACATATAGAGTCATATTGAATTCCCAATAGCATCCTGTGAAGATTTCACCACGCCCACTTTGTGCTTCTTATGACAATCTTCCACTACTGAAGTGACTTTGTTGGTTTGGGGCCAGATGCATCAGTACTCGGGGTTACTCCTGGCTCTGTGCTCAGGGAACACTCCTGGCAGGGATCAGGATACCGCAGCAGAAATGGCGGGGACTAAACCTGCACTGTCCTCATACAAGGCAAGCACCTTCCCATGTACGATCTCTCCAGTGTTGTTCCACTAGAGTAGATAAAGAGACACAAAGGACGGGCATGTGATAGTTGCTCCACAGCCCTGACCGGTCAGATAACACAGACTAGGTTCCTATCCTGGCTAGACCAAAGACCACTGGTGTTGACCTAGGGGCACGTTGAAGATGGAATGACATGCTTTCAGTTGTTTGAAAATCAAATCTGTAAAGCACCTGCCCAAGGGGCAGGCAAGAGACCAGGGGCTGTGGGGTGGGGTGCTGGGAGAGAACCTGGGGATATTGGTGCGGGGGGGGGGGGGGAATGTACGCGGGTGGAGGGATGCGTGTTGGAATACTGTATGACTGAAATTCAATCACGAAGGGCTTTGTAATGCTCTAAAGGAAAAGCAAAGAACCCCCCCAACACACACCCGTCCCCGCCAAACAACAAAATAAAATAAAATCTGTAGAATGAAGTGGAGAACAAGTGGCCCGTTAGGTCTGGGCAATTTATCCATTCCTTGGAAACTTGGAAACTCAGAGGCCTGGGTGAGCCTGGGAGGCTGGACACGTGGCTCCACGCGGGGCAGAGCAACCCAGCACAGCATCTGGGGTCTGGGCCCCGCCTTCAGCAGGCGGGCCTTCGGGACCGAGGGAGGGGGCAGCGCCAGGCGCCCAGGCCTTGGCCCGCACAGACCGTGGGCGCTGAGAGCACACGCTCAGCGACGTGTGCTCTGGCCGACAGACCTGAGCAGCCCCCAGCGTTCCTGCACGGATTCGATCAGGTCCGACCCCCCTCCCCGCGGCACGACTTCTAGGCTCCCGCACCCCTGGAGCGGCCGCCCTCTGCCCTCGGACGTGGTCCCTGAGCCCCGCGCTGGTTTGGTAGAAGCCACGACGGTCTTTCCCGTCACGCCCCAGGCGACGTCACAATCACTGCCTGGGGATATATTGACCGCCCTGAGCGGACAAGACCCAGAAACTTGGCGTTTCTATTACGGTAATCCGTGAGCTTTGATCGTCGATCAGAGAAAACAATGGGCAACCTACTAGCACGAGTTGGCCTCCTGCTAAAGAGTCGCCACCGTGCCCCACGGGGTGGTCTGGGCCAGACCCGACCGCTCCCTGTGTCCAGACAGCCCACCGCTCGCCCTGGCCGGGGGCACCCCGGGGCTCCGCCACCTGCCCACCACCCGCAGAAGCCTAGGAGGCCTCCGCCAGCCACCTTCAAAATCACCCCCAGGAGGCCGTGTGCCCTGCCACCGGCCACGAGCGCCCCTGTGCGGGTTCCTGCGGCATGTGGGGGCCGTGGGGAGAAGCTGGTGCTCTCCCCGTCGAGGTCAGTGACCTTTGCGTACCGGGGCCCCGTCGGGATCCGGGCTGCGGGGCGCCACTTCCGTGTCCTGCGGATGCGCTCCCTCCAGACCCTCAAATCCTCCAGGCGCACACTGGAGGCCACTGGAGAGAGGAGCCGAGACCACCCCCAGCCCGCAGGACACCGGGAAGTCGGCGTCCAGACGGGGCCGTGGGAGCACGGCGGGCCCCTCAGCGGCAAGGCGCCTTTGTCCAGCGGCCTGCAGGCCAGTGGCGCCGGCCCCGGGTCCTCCCGCGGCCCGCCTCTCCACCTCCAGGCCTTGCAGGCAGGCCCACAGACACCCTCGGCCTCATCTCCACAGCCCTCTGTCCCGCCCCCGGCCAGACAGGGCCAGCCTCCTGGGGGGCCTCTTCCCAGCGCGGCCCTGGGGGCTGTGCCCTGCTGCTCGCTGCCAGGGAAGTCCACAGCAGAGGAGCAGCCTGCAGAGCCCCGGGCCAGCCCTCCCGGTCCGCCGGTAGGCACCGAGGTCGCAGGACAGAAGCCTCCAGGAGGTCCATCGGGGAGCGCTCCTCCACAATCTGCAGGCAGGCGGGCCAGCAAGAGGAAGCAACCTCCAGCGCAGCAACCTCCACCGCCGGCTCCTCTGCAACTGCCCCTGCAATGGGGTCGGGGTGAGTTTCCCCCGCCTCCCAAGCTCCCCTGTTTAGGCACCACAAACTGGCAGGCAACCAACAACACCCAGGTGCCGAGCAACAACATCCCATCCAAGGGGAGCACAAACCAGCTTGTCATCACGGAGGGCCCAGCAGAGCCCCGGGCCAGCCCTCCCGGTCCGCCGGTAGGCCCCAAGGTCTCAGGACAGAAGCCTCCAGGAGGTCCATCGGGGAGCGCTCCTCCACAATCTGCAGGCAGGCGGGCCAGCAAGAGGAAGCAACCTCCGGCGCAGCAACCTCCACCGCCAGCTCTTCTGCAACTGCCCCGGCAATGGGGTCGGGGTGAGTTTCCCCCGCCTCCCAAGCTCCCCTGTTTAGGCACCACAAACTGGCAGGCAACCAACAACACCCAGGTGCCGAGCAACAACGTCCCATCCAAGAGGAGCACAAACCAGCTTGTCATGACGGCGGGCCCAGCAGAGCCCCGGGCCAGGCCTCCCGGTCCGCCGGTAGGCCCCGAGGTCTCAGGACAGAAGCCTCCAGGAGGTCCATCGGGGAGCGCTCCTCCACAATCTGCAGGCAGGCGGGCCAGCAAGAGGAAGCAACCTCCACCACCGGCTCCTCTGCAACTGCCCCGGCAATGGGGTCGGGGTGAGTTTCCCCCGCCTCCCAAGCTGCCCTGTTTAGGCACCACAAACTGGCAGGCAACCAACAACACCCAGGTGCCGAGCAACAACATCCCATCCAAGAGAAGCACAAAAAACCAGCTTGTCATGAAGAAGGGCCCGGCTGACCCCGGTCCCACGCAGCCTGTCCCTTCCAGCACCCCGAGATCTGGTGCCACTACCGGGCGCCTGCTCCCACCCAGCAGGACGCGCCAGCCCCATACTGCTACTACCAGCGGGCATTACCAATCGTCAGGTTCCCAAAGTGGAGCCCAAACACGCCATTCCAAATTCCCAACTGCTCCATCGGACGCTGAGAACGAGTTAGCAGAATTATTTGCCCGTGTATCCATGGGCAAATAATTGCCCATGGATACAGGACGTTACCTCTAAGTCTTAGCTATCAGCGGAGGCACAAAATACAATTCCCAGCCAGTCCTCTCGAACTGTATCCACGGACAGACCTGATTTCATCCTTGAAGTGAAACAACAAGGACTCTCCTTTGTGTTAGCACAAACCAGCTTGTCATCACGGAGGGCCCAGCAGAGCCCCGGGCCAGCCCTCCCGGTCCGCCGGTAGGCCCCGAGGTCTCAGGACAGAAGCCTCCAGGAGGTCCATCGGGGAGCGCTCCTCCACAATCTGCAGGCAGGCGGGCCAGCAAGAGGAAGCAACCTCCGGCGCAGCAACCTCCACCGCCGGCTCCTCTGCAACTGCCCCGGCAATGGGGTTGGGGTGTGTTTCCCCCGCCTCCCAAGCTCCCCTGTTTAGGCACCACAAACTGGCAGCCAACCAACAACACCCAGGTGCCGAGCAACAACATCCCATCCAAGAGAAGCACAAAAAACCAGCTTGTCATGAAGAAGGGCCCGGCTGACCCCGGTCCCACACAGCCTGTCCCTTCCAGCACCACGAGATCTGGTGCTACTACCGGGCGCCTGCTCCCACCCAGCAGGACGCGCCAGCCCCATACTGCTACTACCAGCGGGCATTACCAATCGTCAGGTTCCCAAAGTGGAGCCCAAACACGCCATTCCAAATTCCCAACTGCTCCATCGGACGCTGAGAACGAGTTATCAGAACTATTTGCCCATGGATACAGGACGTTACCTCTAAGTCTTAGCTATCAGCGGAGGCACAAAATACAATTCCCAGCCAGTCCTCTCGAACTGTATCCACGGACAGACCTGATTTCATCCTTGAAGTGAAACAACAAGGACTCTCCTTTGTGTTAGCACAAACCAGCTTGTCATCACGGAGGGCCCAGCAGAGCCCCGGGCCAGCCTTCCCGGTCCGCCGGTAGGCCCCGAGGTCTCAGGACAGAAGCCTCCAGGAGGTCCATCGGGGAGCGCTCCTCCACAATCTGCAGGCAGGCGGGCCAGCAAGAGGAAGCAACCTCCGGCGCAGCAACCTCCACCGCCGGCTCCTCTGCAACTGCCCCGGCAATGGGGTCGGGGTGAGTTTCCCCCGCCTCCCAAGCTCCCCTGTTTAGGCACCACAAACTGGCAGGCAACCAACAACACCCAGGTGCCGAGCAACAACATCCCATCCAAGAGAAGCACAAAAAACCAGCTTGTCATGAAGAAGGGCCCGGCTGACCCCGGTCCCACGCAGCCTGTCCCTTCCAGCACCCCGAGATCTGGTGCCACTACCGGGCGCCTGCTCCCACCCAGCAGGACGCGCCAGCCCCATACTGCTACTACCAGCTGGCATTACCAATCGTCAGGTTCCCAAAGTGGAGCCCAAACACGCCATTCCAAATTCCCAACTGCTCCATCGGACGCTGAGAACGAGTTATCGGAATTATTTGCCCATGGATACAGGACGTTACCTCTGAGTCTTAGCTATCAGCGGAGGCACAAAATACAATTCCCAGCCAGTCCTCTCGAACTGTATCCACGGACAGACCGGATTTCATCCTTGAAGTGAAACAACAAGGACTCTCCTTTGTGTTAGAGCATGCAAATGAGTACATAGGATTTCAAGGTGCGGTGGAAAACCAACCAAATTCAAATCATAGGTACAATGACTTAGAAGGTTCGTCATGGAGATGCATATTCGCTGAGTAGCACAGTAGCACTGTAGCACTATCGTCCCATTGTTCATCGATTTTGTCACGCGGGCACCAGTGATGTCTCCATTGTGAGACTTGTTACTGTTTTTGGTATATCGAATGCACCACGGGTAGCTTGCCACATTCTGCCATACGGGCGAGATGCTCTCTTCTTTTCCGGGCTCTTCGAAAGGGACGTAGGAATCGAAGCTGGGTTGGCCTCATGCAAGGCAAATGCCTTCCCGCTGTGCTATCCAGGGCTGGTGAGATGGCACAGTGGGTAGGGCCTTCACCTTGCATGCGGTGGACCCGTGTTTGATTCCCTCACCCTTCTCGGAGAGCCCAGCCAGCTACCGAGAGTATTCCACCAGCACGCAAGAACCTGGCAAGCTACCCGTGGTGTATTCGATATGCTAGAAAGAGTAACAAGTCTCGCAATGGAGACGTTCCTGGTGCCCGCTTAGTGCAAACCCATGACAAAGGGATGCTAGTGCTACAGTGCTACAGTGCCACTCAGTGAATATGCATCTCCGTGAGGAATCTTCGACAAGTCATTGTACCTCAGGCGTGAGCGGGACTTGAAGTCAACAGCGCAACAGTGCTACAGTACTACAGTTCATCGACTAATGTCTCTAAATGGACTGAATCCAGGTCTGCAGTGAGCTCGGCGTTGGAATTGGCAGGATGCCAACTTCTACTGCTTCTTTAGGCTTTATTCACCCCTACGCACGATTTCTCAATCTTTGTCCCCAAGTGCTTGAAGCACAGGTATGTCTCCGAGGTACTTGTATAAAACTTAATGAAGTGAATGCTTCGTCTGTCTCTGCTCATGGGTCTTTTCCCTTCAACTTAGTTGTAGTGGAGAAACTGACATTCCCACGGTCATATGTTGCACCCAAGTCAACCGCAAAATTTGTGTTCCAGTGCTTAGGCCGTGAAAGGAGTCATGCCGTCTGGCTGCACGGCTGACTCCCGATTCCTGTAGCGGATCGAAGGAATGTGTCAGCTGAGGAGGAAGATGATGATAAGGAGGAAGAGTTGGGGTGACTCTTCCATCTATGCTTCTCTCGTGTCTCCTACCACTCTAGCCTCACTCGATGCTAGTTTGGCCCCTATGCACAGGAAACCTAGTTTTGAAAAATATTTGTTCGTGTTGTTTTGGGTTTTGGTGTACGCTTGTATGTGATGGTGCCAGGAATCAAACCAGATGTCAAACATATGAAGTGTGTGGTATACCACAGCCATATCCCTGGTGCTTATGGCTTTGAATTGAGTATTCAAAGCTGACACTTAGAAGTCAGCATTATCCTATTCTAGCTTCATTCAAAGAGAATGGATTTGACATCCCGGTCTTACATCTGGAGTAACAAGAACACTTTTATATCTTCTCTGTCATTTTTGAGAATTTAAGTTTGCTTAGAAGTTACGTTTCTGCAGCAACTGGATGCGTGCGAGATCTCGGGATGGGCATAAGCGGTACCGTGCTCTGCCGAGATGTGACCCTAGTGGCCACACGATTGCCGCTTCTCCGTTGCTTGATGACCGTGATCCCGGAGGCCAGAAAAACTATTGCTGGTACCTGCAGCTGCTTGCAGAAATGTCTCTAGACTGTGAACTCATCCACAGCCCCATGCTGCACCAGGAGGGGAAAGGTTTTTCTTTCTCGGCTTTTCCTTTCCGGGGGTGGGGGGTGGGGAGGTGTGGCGGGTAAGGTGTGGCAACCGCCATATGGTAAGGACCCCTCAAGAGAGGTACGAGCTTGCGATGATGCCATCCATTTCTGGCAGAAATTTACATGGACATAAGATTTACTAAAATACTAAACGACAGAAATCCAAAACCTCGTGATGAGTCAATTAATTATGCAAGTTTTGCCTCTAGTGTCCAACACATAACACAAAAACCACTGACTGTTATTTCTTACTTGACCAACTTAACACCTAAAGCCAGGGTTTGTTCTGCACATGTGGGGGTGCTCCCATAGTTCCTCTCCTGCTTTCCCCTGTCCACTTGGTCATTGGTTTGTAGCTGGACTACAACGTCAGTTGTTCTTGGATTCCTCAGACAACAACCTGCATGTGAAGAGGGCCAAGGGAGCCGAAGAAAGAGGCAGGTAATCTGAAATCAGTGGATAACAACTTTATTAGTACACAATGGTAGTTACTTTGGTTTTGTTTTGGGCCATCTCAAGATGTTTTCTTTCCAGTGTCAAAGTTTTGTACAGACTCTGTCCAGAAATAGATGCAGTGTCAGGAATACAATACCCGTATCCAAGCTCTATCCGTAGAGCAGCGTCTGCAAAGCATGTACCTTGGGACAGATATGAAAAGTGCCTGCCCAGATCTAGCTTCTGGCTCAAATGAGTGATCCTAATTGGCATGGGGTGGGGCGGGCTATGGTAAGGACCTGGCCACTCTCCCTGCGCTGCAATATTTTGGGGACCTACTGGACTTGAACTACACACATAGGATTTGTGGCCGTGGTGTGGTGAGGCAGTGCTAGGTTTTCAACTCAGGCCTTGGATCTTGCAGGTAAGGTATACACTATTGAAGTCCCATCCCCAGCCATCGCACAGACCTTTGCTAGCCTTCCTCCGTGCATGTTTGCTTTTTTCTCTGCTGCTTATGTTTATAACGTGATAAGCAATAGAGCAAAGTATGTCGTGTTTTATCCAGAGGTTTGCTCAATTTTTCAAATAGAATTTTTTAACCATTTCTTAGTCTGAAGAGGACTGTATTTTCATGTTTGAAAGTGCCGTGCTCGTACTGCCTTTAACTTCGATTGTTTAAAATGATCCTGTGTTTTCGTTTGGTTTTGCTTCAACTATTATTTGGTCATGATGATTTTATTGCCTATCCTGATAGTTGAATAATCATTCTTTTTCATAACTTTTCATTATTGGCCCAAATCGTTATTTTGTGGAGCCTGCTTTTGGATTGCTAGTAACTAATTTCAACTGAGGCTTAAGTCAAGCAAAAGGATGCCCAGGAGTGAAAGTGATTCGAGTCAATTAACTCCTAAGTTACAGAAGCACAGCAGTATCAGTTTTCCTGTGTCTATACAAAAACAGGACATTGCTATGAAAGAAACTATGCAAAAGGATATAAGGGAGCGATAAAAGCAAGAGTTCACTTACAAATAAAAAATCAGAGATTTCTGAGGAATTTGACTGGGCAAATCAAAGGCACTGCTTGCTGTTTTGGGCGAACGGTGATTAACCAATTGGGGAAGCAGAGCACAGAGAGGTTAAACCTAAACACAGAGGAATAGCACTGCTTCAGGAGCACTGTGAATGGTGTAACCCAATAAACCTAAGCTCCCAGAACCAGGGAGAAAGAACAACCCAATGGTATCCTACAATTGTGGGGCTCATACTTAGCCATGTAACCAGTTTACCTGCTGAGCCTAGCCATAGCCTACCTAGAGAATATATAGTCCTAGACGAAATGTACACCAAGGGGTAGCCTAAGAAAAAGCTTAGGGAAGTCCCTCCCTCACTCCCTCCCTCCCACCCTACCTCCATCCCTTCCATTTTTCCTTCTTCCTTTCTTCCTTCCTTCCTTCGTTCCTACCTTCCTTCCTTCCTTCCTTCCTTCCTTCCTTCCTTCTGTACTCCTTCCTTCCTTCCTTCCTTCCTTCCTTCCTCCCTCCCTTCCTTCCTTCCTTCCTTCCTTCCTTCCTTCCTTCCTTCCTTCCTTCCGTCCTACCTTCCTTCCTTCCTTCCTTCCGTACTTCCTCCTTCCTTCCTTCCTTCCTTCCATCCTCCATCCCTCCCTCCCACCCTTCCTTCCTTCCCTCCTTCTTCCTTCCTTCCCTCCTTCCTTCCTTCCTTCCTTCCTTCCTTCCTTCCTTCCTTCCTTCCTTCCTACCTTCCTTCCTTCCTTCCGTACTTCCTCCTTCCTTCCTTCCTTCCTCCCTCCCTCCCACCCTTCCCCAACTCCTTCCTTCTTTCCTTCCTCTGCCACACCCACATCACACAGTTGCTGCCATATAAACTCATCAGCCCTGCTTCTCAGATTCACAGATCCTGGACGTCCTGGCGAACGACAACTCCAAATTCCCCAATAATGACAGACCAGTAGAAACACACAATATTAGATGAGAAAGTAACATATAAGTCAACTAAACGCACCAAACAGAATAACATAGCAATAAACAGCTAAGCGAGCAACAAACGGCTTAGTTTACCCTTAGACAAAGACTTAATGACCTCATGGTGAGATTAAACAATTTTCACAAATTTTCTTTTATTAATGTATTTTTCGGTAAGATGATCAGCCAGCAATTGAGTTGAAAAAAGTGATATAAAATAATTTTGTGCGGGTAAGGGTGCAGTCTTGGGCGTGTGGGAAACTAGGGACAACGTTGGCGGGAAGGTCACACTGCAGTGAGATTGATGTAAACATTTAAAAAATTAACCAAAAATACTTGTCTGGGTCCCAGAGAGAACATTGAGTGGCAGAGCTCTCACCTTGCATATAGCAAACCTAGGTTCAATTCAGGCACTCTACTTAGTGCCCTGAACATTGCAGGGAGTGACGTTGGAGCGCAGACACAGGAATAAGCCCATGACAGAGCTTCTCCAAAACAAAATTCATATCTGGATAAAGATATTCTTTTTCTCCCTTGAGATTTTTACTTCATCACTATCTCAAACACAAGACGCAAGAATCAGTGGCATGCTTAGAATTTACAAATGATAATCAAGAGGCACTTTTGTAGGGCATAAACTTTGATAAACTCAAGTTTTAGCCAATATCAGCTCAATCATCCTAGTAGTGGCATATAGGTATCTACTACTTTTGATATTTCCTAAATGCATAGGTATATATTGTACATACATGTATCTTTTGGAATTGGAGGCCAGGATTTAAATCGATTGCTCAATTTTACACAATGTGAAGGTGTCAAATATCCAGTATTCAAAATGAAATTGTGTTATGACTTTTAATAAGCCATAGCCATAGCATAATAAGTCATAGTTTTAGGAATCATTCACAAAAACCTGAACTAAAGGCAGGAAGAAGTATAAGGAGCCATGCTGGAAACTGGGAGTTAGAAGCAAGGAGAAGAACCTACACTAATTAAGTGGGGTCACGCCTGAATCCATCCCAAAATAGCTGTATTCCTAAAAGCGCTGACTTGTCAAATGAGTAATTTCTTTTACAAGGAAAAAAATAACAGCTGAAAAAAGTAGTCTTTATCCTGAGTCACAACAAAGCACGGCCAGGAATAAAGCTGGAATGCTTTCTGGGAAGGGCTTAGGCACTTTTGCCACCAGAATGAATTTAAGAAATCATGGTATAATTCGGTACCTTGAACATCACCACAAAGTTTCAACAGAACATTGATTCTTGTACAGTTTTGGATATCAGAAGTCAGAAACCAGTTTCACTGAACTCAAATAAGATGTGGGAGGCCCAGTTCCCTCTGGACGCTCTAAGGGATAATCCATTTCACTGGCGTTGAGTCATGCCAGTCCAATCTCTGTATTCTTCTCTTTCTGGTAAACTATCCCTCTGTCTCATAAGAATATTTGTAATTTAATTGAAAGGTATTCCCATACAATTCTGAGTAAATATTTTTCATCTCAAGATTACTAATCTTTCTGAAATCACATTCCCTATTGAAATGGAAAGGATATGCATGGAAGGATGTGGATTTTGGGGGACAAGATATTCAGCCTGCCTCAAAGCAGAATTTGTTTTTCAGATGCAGGTAATAATGTTTAGGGAAACAGCTTGTCCTAGGTCTCTTTATTTATTCATTAATTAATTTATTGCTTTGGGGGCCACACCTGACTATGCTCAGGGATTATCCTGGCTATGCATTCAGGAATTATACCTGGCAGTATACACAGGGGACCATATGGGATACTGGGGATCAAACCCAAGTTAGACACATGCAAGGCAAGTGCTCTCTTCACTGTAGTATTTCTCTGGCCCCTCCTAAGTCTTAAACTAATTCAGAATGTTTAATGTTCACGAAAATCTATTAAGTGAAAAATAGAAGTCAATAATGAATAAAGTGAAAGAAGATGCAAGGAAATAAAATCACATTCCTGGTTCATGGATCTGATGAAACAATATGATTTAGATAACCAAACTGATTTATACAGGGCAAGAGTGATAATCCAATGGCATGGTACTTGCCTTGCATGTGATTGACTCAGGATTGATCCTCGGCACCACATATGGTTTCCTGATAATCCCCAGGAGTGATCTGAGCACAGATGCAGAAGTAAGTCCTAAGCACTACAGGATATGCGGCTCAAGAAGTGGAAAAATAAATAAACTGTAATTGTAATAGAAGTACAGAAAGGTAGAGAGATAGTGCTCCGATATTAGAAAAGATGAAGTACTGCAATTTTTCTTCAATGGAATAGAATTGGATGGAGTCATGTTCAGTGAATTATACCAGAAAAAAATCCGAAGACCTGATTACTTTACTGATATGCAGAGTATAAATAAACGAAGCAACCAGATGAAATCCAACAGGCCAAAGCATCAGATATGTTCAACAGGGCAGAGTCTCTTGTCCCTGTGCCTGGCGGTCTTGACTGGGGCCCCTCAGAGAGGGTGGGTTGAGCTTCCCTCTCCAGCCTGAGCAGAAGCACTGCAGCTGAAGACCTCTGAAAGCCAGCCACAGCCCCAAAACTTAGTCCATTTCAAGACTGGGCACCACAAGGGCCCCTGTGTTCCCAGGTGCGGCCCTGGGGAGGCCCCAAGCACCACGGCTTGGGGCCTTGAAACACATTTCCCCCAGCTCTCCTCTCCCTGCCACTGCACCTCTAGAATGACCCAGGTAACTCCCAGCACCACAGGTCCAAGCCATGTTCCCTTGCTGTGTTCCTTGCATGAACCACCAGCCCAGCGAGGCAAGCATCACTGACAACGACCTCAGGCCTGAGCTCTGCTTGGGAGGCACTCCTGCCCCAAAGCTCCTCTTCCCTTTCGAAAGGGAGACCTGAAAGAAGAGGGAGATGGTAGAAATTTGCCCTAATATTATAAAGGTCCCATACAACAAACCCACAGCCACAATCATCCCCAGGGAAAACTCTTTCCTCTAAGGTCAGGCACAAGACAAGATGCCCACTTTGACCCTGACTATGAAATAGAGTTTTGGAATTCCTTACCACAAGCAGTCAAGAAAGAAATCAAAGCAATGCAAATTAGTAAAGAAGTCCGTGCCTGCGCCTGGCACCTTTCATCCGCTGCACCTTGGGTTCCTGACCACTCCCCACTCTGCAGGTAAATAGGAAATCCCTTGGAGACCCTGCCCAGCGCGGAGAAGACCCCTTCCGCCCCCTGCCCACCGGGGTTTGGGGCTCGCCTTGACGCCCCACCTCTGCCTGGCATGTTTTTGGCCGCCGCCACCGGCCCTTAGTGACCTGACCACTCCCCACTCTGCTGATTTGGGGCGTGGCCTCAAAGTGGGCGTGGCCTCTCTCTGGAGCATCAGCTGCTTATGCCGCACTTGTTTTTTTTACCATTCCATGCATTGTCCTTTGGCCACAATTGATAGAACCCACTCCTCTGAAGAATTCCCTGGTCATCTTAGTCACTAGATGTTAATAGTCAAGTAACCTAGCCTATCCTAATTTCATGAAAACCGTCAGTCAACACAGCATCTTGCACATAAAAGTCCTTTGGAAAAAGAGTATAGACCCACAACTTCAGTCGAGGCCCCTCCCAAGCTAAGGAGAGCACCGGATAGTAAAGCCCATAACAACATGAAGAAACAGCGAAAATCCCCACCACCAGGAGAGATCCAAGAAAATATCTCACTAACCTCAGCAGCGACTTCCCAGAAATACAACCCCCTTTCGGATAAAAAATTTAGAGAAGAAAATGTGAGGATGGTTTACGAACTCAAAGCAACTATGGAACGAACTTCCAATAAATTAAGGGAGGATATGGATGCAGCATTGCAACAGTCCACCAAGATAATCCAAGGAAGAAATGAGAGCAGAAATCTCAAAGCTACGAACAGAAGTCACACAACGAAAAGAATCAGTAGATGAAATAAAAAGCTCGGTAGGAGCCCTTAATAGTAGAATGACTACAGCCGAAGACAGAATCAGTGAGCTTGAAGATGAGCTGCACAAAGCATATAGGGAACAACAAATAATGACAAAAGACCTCAAAATGGCTCTAGAGTGAATTAGAGTCCTAGGGGATGACCTCAGGAGAAACAACATAAGAATCATGGGAGTGCCGGAACCACACGGAACCAATCCCAATGAAAAAAACACCATTAAAGACATCATTGCTAAAAAATTCCCAGAGCTAGAGAATGCGGACATCCAGATCCAAGGAGTCCGAAGGGTGCCAGCTAAAAGGGACCCAAAGAGAAAATCCCCAAGGCATATCATAGTCAGAATGATGGATGCCGTGGATAGAGACACAATACTGCAAGCAGCAAGATCAAAGAAGGAGATCATATACAAAGGCGCACCCCTTAGATTCACAGCAGACCTATCAGAAGAAACCCTCCAAGGCCGAAGACAATGGTGGGGTATAGTGAAAAAACTTCATGAAATGAATGCCTCACCAAGAATACTCTACCCGGCTAAACTCTCAGTTAAACTTGAAGGAACCATACACTATTTCATGGACAAGCAACAGCTCAGGAACTTCATAGACTCAAGACCAAACTTAAAAGAAGGACTCAAAGGGCTACTATAAGACAAGGAAAAAGACCTATAAGAACAACAAACCCTACAGAAAAATGACACAAAATCCCATGACAATAATTTCTCTTAATGTTAACGGGCTAAATGCACCAATCAAGAGGCACAGAGTGGCAAAATGGATTCGGAAACTAAACCCAACTTTCTGCTGCCTACAAGAAACACATCTGAATAGTCAGAACAAACACAGACTCAAAATCAAAGGATGGAAAACAATCCTGCAAGCAAACAGCCCCCTCAAAAAAAAGGCGGGGGTGGCTATACTAGTATCCGATAGTAGATTTCAGGCTGAAAAAGATCAGAAGGGACAGCAAAGGTCATTTTATATTCACCAAGGGATATATACAACAGGAAGAAATCACACTCCTAAATGTATACGCACCTAATGAACGACCAGCTAAATACTTAAAAGAACTCCTAACAGAATTTAAGGAGGACATAACTAGCACCACGATAGTAGTTGGAGATTTCAACACTGCCTTATCTCCTCTGGATAGATCGACAAGAACAACACTCAGCAAGGAAACGATGGCCCTGAAGGAAGAAATGGAGGAGACAGGGCTAATAGACCTATACAGGGCTATATACCCCAAAAAGAAAGAATACACATTCTTTTCCAGCGCACACAGAACATTTTCCAAAATAGACCATGTTCTGGGCCACAAGTTATACCTTAATAGAATTGGAAAGATAGAAATTGTATCAACTATCTTTTCAGACCATGATGCACTGAAGATGGAAGTTAATCATGCACAGACGCGGAGAACCAAATCAAACACTTGGAAGTTAAACAACTCACTATTGAACAATGAGTGGGTCATGGAGGAAATCAAGAAAGAAATTAAGAGATACCTCGAAACAAATGAGAATGAAGACACAAGCTATCAGAACCTATGGGACGCGGCTAAAGCTGTGTTAAGGGGAAAATTTATAGCTCTGCAAGCCTTCCTCAGAAAGGAAGAAAGGGCCTATATAGATAGCTTGACTTCGCAGCTCAAGATCTTAGAAGAGGACCAGCAAAAGGAACCCAAATCAGATCGAAGGAAAGAAATAATAAAACTTAGAGCAGAAATTAACGATATGGAAACCCGAAAAACAATCCGTAAGATCAATGAAACAAAGAGCTGGTTCTTCGAGAAAATAAATAAGATTGATAAACCGCTAGCAAGACTCACAAAGAAAGAAAAAGAGAAAACCCTAATAAACCGAATCAGAAATGAAAAGGGGGACATCACACAGAAACCAAGGAGATTCAAAGGATCATCAGAGACTACTTTGAAAGTCTGTATGCCACGAAGCAAGAGAACCTAAAAGAAATGGACGAATTTCTTGACTCCTACAATCTCCCAAGACTGAGCCAAGAAGACGTGAAATACCTCAATAGGCCCATAAATATCAAGGAAATCGAAACTGTAATCAAAAGTCTCCCCAAAAACAAAAGCCCAGGTCCAGACGGATTCACTGGCGAATTCTTCCAAACATTTAAAGAAGACTTGTTGCCAGTTCTCCTCAAGCTTTTCCAGGAAATTGAAAAGACAGGAACCCTTCCGAACAGTTTCTACGAGGCACATATCTCCCTGATACCAACAGCAAACAAAGACACCACTAACAAAGAAAACTATAGACCAATATCCTTGATGAACACCGATGCAAAGATCCAGAACAAAATACTAGCAAAAAGAATCCAACAACTCATCAAAAAGATCATACACCATGACCAAGTGGGATTCATCCCGGGGATGCAAGGATGGTTTAACATTCGGAAATCAATCAACATAATCCATCACATCAACAAAAGTAAAGATAAAAACCATATGATCATATCAATAGATGCAGAGAAAGCATTTGACAAGATCCAACACCCATTCATGATAAAAACTCTCACCAAAATGGGTTTTGGAGGAACTTTTCTCAAGATAGTCAAAGCCATCTACCACGAACCTAGGGCAAGCATTATCATCAATGGAGAAAAACTAAGGGCTTTTCCTCTAAGATCGGGGACAAGACAAGGATGCCCACTCTCACCACTTCTCTTTAATATAGTATTGGAAGCATTAGCAATAGCCATCAGGCAAGAAAAAGATATTAAGGGGATTCAGATCGGAAAGGAAGAAATCAAGCTATCACTATTCGCAGATGATATGATGCTATACCTAGAGAAACCTAAAAGCTCTAGTAAGAAACTCTTAGAAACAATTGACCTATACAGTAAAGTCGCAGGCTATAAAATCAATACCCAAAAATCCATGGCCTTCCTATATGCAAACAATGTGACAGAGGAAAGGGACATGAAAAAAGCAATCCCATTCACAATTGTGCCCCAGAAAATCAAATATCTTGGAATCAGCTTTACTAAAGAAGTAAAGGACCTCTACAAAGAAAACTATATAAATCTACTCCATGAAATAAAAGAGGACATGAGGAAATGGAAACATATCCCCTGCTCATGGATAGGGAGAATAAACATTGTCAAAATGGCAATATTCCCAAAAGCATTATACAGATTTAACGCAATCCCTATAGGGATACCCATGGCATTCTTCAAAGAAGCGGAGCAAGCAATCTGAAATTTATATGGAACAATAGACGCCCACGGATAGCTAAAACAATTCTTGGGAAAAAGATGATGGGAGGCATCACCCTCCCCAACCTTAAACTCTACTACAAAGCGGTAACAATTAAAACAGCATGGTACTGGAACAAAGGCAGAGCTGCAGACCAATGGAACAGGGTGGAATATCCCCACACACAACCTCAAATGTATGATCATCTAATCTTTGATAAAGGAGCAAGATATGTGAAGTGGAGCAAGGAAAGTCTCTTTAACAAATGGTGCTGGCACAACTGGACAACCACATGCAAAAAAATGGGCTTAGAACTCGACCTGACACCATGCACAAAAGTCAGATCAAAATGGATTAAAGACCTCAACATCAGACCACAAACCATAAAGTACATTGAAGACAAGGTCGGCAAAACCCTCTACGATATTGAAGATAAAGGTATCTTCAAAGATGACACGGAACTAAACAATCTAGTAAAAATAGAAATCAACAAATTGGACTACATTAAACTAAAAAGCTTCTGCACCGCAAAAGATACAGTGACCAGAATACAAAGACTATCTACAGAATGAGAAAGGATATTTACACAATACCCATCAGATAAGGGGTTAATATCAATGGTATATAAAGCACTGGTTGAACTCTACAAGAAGAAAACATCCAACCCCATCAAAAAATGGGGCGAAGAAATGAACAGAAACTTTACCAAGGAAGAGATACGAATGGCCAAAAGGCACATGAAAAAGTGCTCTACATCACGAGTCATCAGAGAGATGCAGATCAAAACAACCATGAGATACCACCTCACACCACAGAGACTAGCACACATCCAAAAGAACAAAAGCAACCGCTGTTGGAGAGGATGTGGGGAGAAAGGGACCCTTCTACACTGCTGGTGGGAATGCCGGCTAGTTCAGCCCTTTTGGAAAACAGTATGGACGATTCTCAAAAAACTAGAGGTTGAGCTCCCATTTGACCCAGCAATACCACTGCTGGGAATATATCCCAGAAAAGCCAAAAAGTATAGTCGAAGTGACATATGCACTTATATGTTCACCGCAGCACTGTTTACAATAGCCAGAATCTGGAAAAAACCCGAGTGCCCTAGAACAGATGACTGGTTGAAGAAACTTTGGTACATCTATACAATGGAATACTATGCAGCTGTTAGAAAAAATGAGGTCATGACGTTTGCATATAAGTGGATCAACATGGAAAGTATCATGCTAAGTGAAATGAGTCAGAAAGAGAGAGACAGACACAGAAAGATTGCACTCATCTGTGGAATATAGAATAATAGACTATAAGACTAACGCCCAAGAATAGTAGAAATAAGTACCAGGAGATTGTTTCCATGGCTTGGAGGCTGGTCTCTCATTCTGGGTAACTCAGGGAAGGGACCACCAAGTAAAATGTGGTTGGAGGTCATGTGGGGGAAGGGTGATGCGGGCCGAATACAGACTAGAGACTGAACACAATGGCCACTCAACACCTTTATTGCAAACCACAACACCTAATCAGAGAGAGAACAAAAGGGAATTCCCTGCCATAATGTCAGGGTGGGGTGGGGGGAGACGGGACTGGGGAGGGGGGGAGGGATGTTGGGTTTACTGGTGGTGGAGAATGGGCACTGGTGAAGGGATGGGTTATCGAACTTTGTATGGGGGGAAACATGAGCACAAAGATGTATGGATCTGTAACTGTACCCTCACGATGACTCTCTAATTAAAAATAAACTAATAAAGAAATGAAATAAAAATATATATTTTAAAAAATTTAATTAAATTTTAAAAAAAATCAGGTCACTCAAGTGTAAGGCAAGCACCTACTGGCTTTACTATCTCTCTGGCTCCTCATCATGATGCTTTAAACGGTGTTGTTGGGCCACGAAAGTCCACTTGCAGGCAGCAAAGACAGTTCTGCTTCCATCTCAAGCCTCCCTTGGTAAGTGAAGAGGCAATGGGAGATTATTGTGTTTCTGCGGTTGCCTCTGTTACTGTTCTCTCATGAGAGGGACATGTGAGCCAGGGCATGATGCCTCAGAATTTCTCTCTCCTTCAGGTAGTAGAACAGAGACCACAGACTCTGAGACCTTGCTGTGGAAGCAGTCTCTGGAGAGGAAGCAGGGTGTGGTGGGTAAGACGTGAGACTCCCATCAGAGTTTGGCCACATCCCAGAAGAAGAGACTTGAGTAGATTCCCTCAGCTTCTGCCTCTTGCGAGCATACAAAGTGAGAGCTGAATTGAGCATGGTAAAGCATATTAATTGAGCTCTTCATACTAACACTAGATCAAGGTTTGTCTTTATTCTCTTCCATGTACTCATCCTTTCTTACTGTAGAGATGGGTCCTGTGGCATTTTTCTCTTCCCCAGGGGCTTCTCACTGTCACCAGACGCTTCTCTCCCACCTGACTGGTATGTAGTGGGCACTCAGTAAAAGCTTCAAGTAGTGAATAAGTCGATGAATAACGCAAGGAAGATTTAACTTTTTACTAGTTCCTTTTCACATCCTGCTGCTTCCATAAAGGATTTTGAGGAGCCTGAAGAATTACTCAAGTCAGATTTTATAGGTCCTGACCACCACCACAGAAGGTAAAACCTACAACGGTTTCAAACAGGCTGAGATTGGGGGCATTCATTAATTAACGCTAACGCTTCCTGCCTGAACAAAGGCCTCAGGCTAATAACATTTTGAAATTGCTTAAAAGCAGTTATAGTCACAAAACCCAGGTACAGCATGCATCCGCCGGGAGCTTTACAGCATTACACACCTGAGCTCTTTATGTCAGGAGGGGGCTCGGGAGACCATTCACAGTCTGAAGCAAGATGGGGGAAAAGCCTCACTCAGCAAATAACATTCCATTAACTTGCTGTGTGTAGATGGTACTCAGGAAAGCAGTAATTGAGTCAATAAAAAATCAGAGTGGATAAACAGGCCAGAATTGGGATGGGAGTGAGGTGGAAGGAGGGGTGGAGGAAAGAGGCAAAAGCTTCCATTTACAATGAGACAAGTTGGCAAATGTAGGTGGCTATAGCGGAATCTTCAATACAGTGGACATTAAATAAATGATAATAGTCATATAATGACCTCCTGGGGTGGCGATCATTCAATAAAAACAATTTACAGTATATTGTGTGCCCACTATATTCAGACTCTGCCCTAAGCATTTTCTCCAGCTGGGGCTAATCCTCAGTTAACCCTCACAACTAGTTGCCCTATAAGGTCACTGTCACTGTCACTGTCATCCAGTTGCTCATCGATTGCTCGAGCAGGCACCAGTAACGTCTCTATTCGTCCCTGTTGCATGGTAGTGTAGCCCAACAGCGTATGCTTACTCCAGGAACATGAAAAGCATGTTGTTGTTACTGTTTTAGGCATATCAAATATGTTACAGGTAGCTTGCCAGGCTTTGCCATGTAGCCAGGATATCCTCAGTAGCTTGCCAGGCTCTCCAGAGGGGCGCAGGCCCTATAAGGTCACTGTCACTGTCACTGTCATCCCATTGCTCATCGATTTGTTTGAGTGGACACCAGTAATGTCTCTCATTGAGAGACTTATTGTTACTGTTTTTGGCATATCAATACACATGAGTAGCTTACCAGGCTCTGCCATGCGGGCTCCATACTCTCAGTAGCTTGCCACGCTCTCCGAGAGGGGCAGAGGAATCGAACACAGGTCAGTCGCGTGAAAGGCAAACGCCAACCACTGTGCTATCGCTACAGCCCCCTACAAGGTAAATTTCATAATTATCCCCATTTTTGTATTGGGGGGAACTGAGGGACAGACAAGTAAAGTGAATTATTATTGGGATATTATCTCATCTAATCCTCAGCACAATGATTGGACAGAGTTACCGTTTCTAGCCCAGAGAAATTAAGAATTTGGTCAAGTCCACACCTTACCTACACCAGAGCTCAGTCTCCTCAACAGTTCCCAGAGTTGGTGGAAACAAGCTGCTTGCTACATGAAGCAGATTTAAATCCATGGATGAAAGAATTAGCATAAAAAGTTTGGTTGCATGGTCTTAGCGATGATTACGATAATAGCAACTCATGGTGAGCCTGGAATCATTTTCACTGGTGAGCTTATCCTCACCCTCAGAATATTTTATGTCCATTTGACACACGGAGTAAAGAGGTAAAGGGCCTGGCCCAGAGCCACACAGTTATAGGTGGTAGAGCTGAGTTTTTAACCACCCTGCTCTCCTGCCCGAGACTGATGCTTTGAGGCCTCATTGAACAAGCTGGTGATCAACAGCTGTAAAAGAGAGAAGCAAAACTGCTGAATTGTCTTACAGAACCTCACCCTCTCATAGAAAGGCATTCAAGGTATCATGGTGTATTGGTGTCAATAATTCTTTTTTGAGATGTTGGTCTATTCTAGGGAACCATTTTCTTTCTCTTTTTATTTTATTTTTTATTTTAAATTTTTTATTCGTGAATCAACGAGGGATACAGTTACAAACTTTTGAACTTTTGTGTTTGCATTTCAGTCATACAGTGATCATTTACCCATCCCTCCACCAGAGCCCATTCTCCTCCACCAATGGTCCCAGTATCCCTCCCACCACCCCCACCCCACCCTGCCTCTGCAGCAGGGCATTCCCTTTTGTTCTCTCTTCTTTTGGGTGTTGTAGTTTGCAATAGAGGTATTGAGTGGCCATCATGTCCAATCTATAGTCTACTTTCAGCACGCAGCTTTCAACTCAAGGGAGTCCTGAATAACCATTTTTTTGTTCTCAAGAAAGAGACAGAAGAAGGGAAGTATGTTGCCCTTTTGTAGACCCTGAGGAGACTGTAAAGGTGTGGGCGCCCTTCCCCGGGCAAATCCCTCTACCGCCTCCTGGAGGGGGAGCTGCATGGACCCTCATGCGGCCACCCCTTCGCCTCCCTGCATTCATAGACCAAAGTCCAGCCTTTATTATTTTTTTTCTCCACCAGCCATTACTTTTCTGTAAACACTCTTGTCAGGGCAGACTCCTGAGGAGATAAAGCTGGGAGATGTTGGCCTGTGGCAAATACCTTTTGCAGCTAACCTCAACTGTGTGTGTGTCTGTTTCTGCTCACTGCACTGAGGGGAGGCTCTTCGGAGCTGGAAAAACCATTTGCTCTCCCCGCTGCTAAAACATCTCCAACTGCAGTGAGCACTGTGGAGAAAAAGCCACACACACACAAAAATGATGCAGCAACATGCTGGAAAGGCTTAGTCTCTGTTTTTATGAATGTTCTGAAGTCCAGGAAGACTTGAAGCCTTCTGGGGCAATGTCTGCCCCACGGGGCAAGGCTCAGGAGCCACCAGGTAACCTATACTTTTGATATCTTCCCATTCTCACCCATCATTCTCATCTGTTAGACTTGGTCAAAGGGAGGTCCTACCTGGAGTGTGCTTGGAGTCTGCAAACCAAAGGAGAAGCCCTAGGGTCAGGATTTGGGGAGACTTGATTGGGTACCTCATTCTAGATTTCCGTACGACCCTGTATTTACCTCATCTCAGCCAGCTCACATCAATCACACTGTTTTGAAATTGCCCAGGAACACGATGAGATGTCTTACCCAATATGCAGTAATATCTCTCTGATCAGAAAATAGATTTTATTTACTTTTGTTTCCCAGAACTTGGCACCATCCTTCGCTGATATAGAGCACTCAATAAATATAGTGACTCAGGAGGTATCCTACAGGAATAGCACCGGTGCTAACATTAAAAACAAAACCCAAATCCCGGGGCTGGTTTTCATCATCTTGAATTGAGTTTTTGCTTCATCGTATTAGTTTGCTGTGGATTGTCTCACTTTATGCTCACCAGCAACCCTAGTATGTATTATAATTGTCATCATTTTATAAAAATGAAAGAAGTAGAGATGGATGGAAAAGGGTTAAATAGCTCATTGGGGAGTAAGGAATTAATGAATGGTCTGAGCTGAAATCGAAACCAAAGCATCTGATTTTGGTTTGAAGGAAATTAAATATATACTCGTTCATCTGCCCCTCAGGATGCTAGTTCCATTTTGCGGTTTATTCTCCTCCAGTCATCTTCCCCCTTGGTGTTCACTATCAGTAATGTCACTGAGACGAATGGCTGGAAAGGAAGGTACACTTCATCCTTAGCACTGACCCTCCACAGGGATCCACATCCGGTATCACAGATCAGTCCACGCCATTGGAACAACCTACTCCCAGGCAGAATCCATCTCTGGGATGAAGACGGAACCTGGTCAGTGGAAGCATTTTTCTCAGTCTCCACTCTGCCTCCAGACCACTGCCATCTGACTCTAGGCAAGTTTTGAACCTCCTGAAATTGCCTATTAAAACCATGGCACTATTCATTCCCACCCAACATTTTTCCTGTCATGTCCCTATGAAGAACACTTAAAGAACAATGCCAATGATAGCACTTTGAACATCTAAAAAATGCTCTGCCGAGATGGTGTCAAGGTCCAGCCACTCTTATTTAAGCAATAGAATTGGTTTCTTCCTTGGGTTTTTATGTAATAAAAAGTAATGAGAAAAAAAAATCTTCTAGCCCAGCAGGTAGGGCATTTACCTTGCACGCAGCCAACCCGGGTTCGATTCCCAGCATCCCATATGGTCCCCTAAGCACCACTAGGAGAGATTCCTAAATACAGAGCCAAGAGTAATCCCTGTGCATCCCTGGGTATGATGACCCAAAAGCAAAAAAAAAAAAAAATTCTTGCTCTGAGAAAGATAGTATAGAGAGACAGAGACTGGGAGACAAAGTAGAAAGAAAATTAGGTGAAAGATGAAACACAGACAAGACTGGGAGGAAGAATCAGAGAGAGAATCCAAGATAGACACAAGACTTAAGTAATTCCACTTGTTGGCATCTGCTCCCAAAACACAAAAACATTAATTAAAAATAACTATGCATACCTGTGTTTATTACAGGACTCTGTACAATAGCCAGGATATGGAAATAACTGAAATGACCAAGACAGAACAGTGGATAAAAAAAGTTATAATCTGTATATATGATGCAATACTATGCAAATGTAGGAAAAGATTAAATGATGCATCTTGAAGCAGTGTGGATGGAACTGGAGAGCATCATGTTAAGCCAAAGAAGTTAGAGGGAGAAAAACAAATACTGGATCAGTTCATTCATCTGTGGAATAAAGAGACAAAAGAAGAAAATTAACTCAAGCAATGACAAACCCTTGGCCTTGGATTGCAAAATTGGTTAACAAAAAATAGGAGAAGAGTGGGGGGAAATATCAAACCAGAGGTAACATCAGGAGAGTGGTGGAGGGTGATGGACACTTTGGTGAAGGTGCAGTCACCATGTATAGCAACATCATAAATGTTAACGCTATTATAACCATGTTGTCTGGTTTCAGCAGACTGTTGACTGGTTTGCAACTCAACATTTTTCTGAGTTTCCTACAGTGCTCATGGGTCAGCAGCCTCACTGCAGCCACCAACTTCTGAGAACCATCTTGGAACTCACTGAATGGACTTTTCTCTTTCAGGGAAACAGAGGATGTGAGCCCAAAGCCTCCCACTAGTGTTCGGGTGAGGGAAGAACTACGAATTTGCCACAGGCGCAAGAATGCCAAACTCACTTAGGAGCCACAGCTTTGGTGTTCCTTTCTCCTTTCACCAGGAAGGGCAGGGTCCAAACTACATTGGTGATGAAAACGTTCCCCCTTTTAGATCAGTCCTAAAAATCCTGTAGCTAATGGCTGTTCATTGTGCAGATGGTCTGAAGATTGTTCATTCAACTCCTCCTCTTCCCACCCTTCACCGACCCTGCACTAGACAGATGTTGAGATGCTGTCAATTTGTTGTATGTACCACAATTACCCGAGCTGGAGCAATAGCGCAGCAGGTAGGGCGTTCACCTTGCACACAGCAGATCTGAGTTCAATTCCTCCATCCGTCTCAGAGAGCCCAGCAAGTTACTGAGAGTATCTCGCCCACTCAGCAGAGCCTGGCAAGCTACCCGTGTTGTATTCGATATGCCAAAAACAGTAACAACAAGTCTCACAATGGAGACGTTACTAGTGCCCGCTCGAACAAATTGATGAGCAGCGGGATGACAGTGATACAGTGATACCACAATTACCCAGACACAGGCACCTGATTCTCACAGCATACCTGTGATGAGGATAAGGAGGCTAAGAGGAATAAATGGCCTCGAAATTAATACTTATGATGCAACTGCTACATGCCAGGGGCTATCTGACTCCATGACACAAACCACTCCCTATAAGTCTCTGTTCTAAGCTATTTCTCCAAGTTAGGGCTGTGGAAACTGAAAACACAGTGTAAGAGGCTTGCATACGGTTCTGTAGCTATCAGAGAGACATGATTCAGACCCCTCTGATATCTCATTCAGGTACATTTTCCTATATTCTTCCCTAGCTGATTACAGCATTTATTTCTGATGGGGAATGATACCATCATGGGTAGGTCAGGTTTGTGCTGTTGGCCAGTAAGAAGTTAAAAAAGAAAATTTCTAGAAACTTCCTTTTCTTTCATTTGCCACTTCCCTCTCTGTGCACTCAATAAAAATTAAAGTGTTAGCTACTTAAAGAAATTTCTAAGAAATTCCAAATCTACTCATAGTATCCTTGCTAAGCCTGAGACTGCTTACTTCACGTGTCCTGAACAAATCACTTACCTCACAGAAACTCAGTTCGAGTGGTCTGTTCTGCCCTGTTACACTTGTCCAGTCAGATGTGTGTGTGCCTGTGTGTGTGTGTGTTCAAAGTTCCATAAACAACCAGAGGAGATAATAAAATACCATCCTCTTTATTGAAGTCTGAGATTCCCTAAAGCTGAAGACTGCAAATTGTGGTGTTTGATTGCCCTAAATGAAAATGTTAGAAGATAAAAAATCCCCTTGGTTTTAACCTTCAAGGAGAAAACCATGCCCAGAGGCGAGGAAATGCAGCTGGACTAACACATTCTCTCTCTGCTAAATTCTATATTCTGCAAAAATTCTCTCTTCTTCCTAACTACATTAATGCAGAAAGCAATCAATACGAAAGCGCTAGCTCCATCCTAAGGGATCTCCCTCGCAAAACAAAATCTCTGAGCAGTTCAGTTCCGAAAGTTAAACGGTTGACCCCTTACTCTGTACAGCACAGGCTCAGAGACACTCATGTATCTTATTTTTCCAAATGAAATCTGGTCCTAATGAACCATAGATTGCGTCGTAAGGGATGGCCTTTGAAAACAATTCCAGTTGGAGGGTCTTTGTTTCAGAAAACTTCAGGAGGGACGACTTAGCATTGAAGTACCCTCTAATAAGACAGTCCACCTTCAGACAACACTGACATCAGACCATGCTACTACATGCTCTCTTCTTTCTTGAAACCAAAGTGACCCATACTTTTCTCCCATCTCTGTGAAAGCCACGATATAAAAATCACAATTAACATAATTTTTCACTCTCCTTCCTGCTGTTGTAGGTGACATCCGTGAGGTGGGGAGGAGAGAAATGGCAGCCTGGAGGAGAGTGTCTACCCTCCTCTCTCTACCCACCTCGGGCACCTGGTGAAGTGTCCTGGGAAATCAAAGACTGATGAGAGCTGTGATGAGCACCTGCAAGGTACAGACTTCCTGTCTCACCAGTCCCACAAGGCATTCGTCAAACAGCACCTGGGTTCCACTTGTTCTGCCCACCTTGAGAAATAATCCCTGCCACCGAATTCTCTGGGAGCTGTGGAACCTAGGCTGCAACGAGAAATTGCTCTTTGCAGGAAAGAAAAGTCAGTCCTAAATCTTACCAGACTCCAGGTTTGTCATCTCCCACCCACAGAAAAGAATTTCAGAAGACAAATAATGAAGTAAAATCATAGTATTTAAAATAATGAAAAAGGAAAGAGGGAGATGTGTTCAAGAGGGAACATGGGCTTCTCTAAAGGAGAAAGTTCAGGTGGAGATGTGGGTCAGTCCCAAAATGAAGAAGCACCCCACTTGCCTTTTCAGAGCTGGAAACTGCCCCCATACGGGTCTTTCTGTGGATATTAAAGTTTGCTGCTATGGTGTCATCAAGAGAAGACTTGAAAGCTTTGGAGTCCTCCTTCATGTCCATGTCTCAACCCTTTGTTCCTACTGGAGCTACTCTCGGGAGTGGAGTCCAGCCTTCTCTGGGCCTGTGCTGGCACCAGTTAGAACCTTGTGAGCCTCAGCTCCTGTGCTCACAAAGTGATTTCTGGCTATCTTGGGGCTACTGACAGAGAAACTTCCTCAAATACCAACCTGGTTTTTATTCTTCACTGAGAATTCATTGTGAGGAGACCCCCCTCCCTTCTACCTACCTACTTCACAGTCCTGAGAAAACAGGTAAAGGAGAAAAGACCACCAAACCGGCAGAGGCTCCCAAACTTACATGGACTACCATCCCCTGGAAATCTGCCTTCCTTAACCTAACAAATTGCCACAACCCCCAACAGCGATCAAAGTTACTATCACCCCTTGGCCACACGTTTGTGCGGACGCTCTGCTGCTGATGGACCACGATCCGGAGGCCAGCTAGACTACTTTTGGTCCCAGCAACTGCTTGCAGTCATGTCTCTAAACTGTGAACTAAGCAATAGCCCCACATCAGCCAAGGAGGGGAAAGATCCCTCTTTCTCAGTTTTTTTTCCCTTTTCAGGGAAAAACGGCGTGGTGTCCACCATATTATGAGGACTGTTAAGCAAGTACGAACTTGGTGGCACCGGAAGGAGGAAAAAAAAAGAGTTATGAACTTGAAACAGGGGGACATGTGGGCAGTCTCGGGCCGGGGGCAATACCAGCAAGTGCTCTGCCGAGATTCAACCCGGGTGGCCACACGTTTGTGCGGCCACTCTGCTGCTGATGGACCATGATCCGGAGGCCAGCTAGACTACTTTTGGTCCCAGCAACTGCTTGCAGCCATGTCTCTAGAGTGTGAACTAAGCCATTGCCTCATGCTGCCCCAGGAAGGGAAATGATGCAATTTCTAACATAAATCTCCCTGGACTTAATTACTAAAATACTAAAACACAGAAATTCTAAACTTCATATCACTTCATTCTCAGCAATGGAAAACTAATTATCAAATGCTTCCTTGTCAGTAGGGCTGTTTTTGGGGGGGAAACTCCAACAACAATAGTGAGTTTTGTGTCGAAATATGGAATGTAATCAAGGTAAAGAGAAAATGAAGTGAAATTTATCAGCTACACATGGGGGATGGGGGGGTGGGAGGTATACTGGGGTTTTTGGTGGTGGAATATGGACACTGGTGAAGGGACAGGTGTTCGAGCATTGTATAACTGAGACATAAGCTGAGAACTTTGTAACTTTCCACATGGTGATTCAACAAAATAAATAAATTAAAATTAAAAAAAAAAACAACAAAATTACTATCACCCTTCTGGAACATTCCATAGAGAATGCCCCCAGAGAAAGGGTAGCACCACTCATTTTAGGAAACACTAATATAATGTATCTTCTCTTTGGGGTGGGGGTAAGAGACCTCCCAAGAGGTGCTCAGAAGACCATGGATCCCACTACCTGTTCAATGCAAGGACCCAAAATTGCAGTTACCTTCTTAGCAGTATTTGGGGGAATCTCTAAGGCCATACCCAGCAGTATTCAGGGGACCTCCAACACTGCTCCCAGTGGTGCTTGGAGGACAAAATGATGTCAGGGAAAGGACTCAGGTTGGTGTATGTGTGCTAACCTCTTTACTATCTCCAGGCCTGTAATGTGACTCCACTTGGAAAACAAGTGAAGGGAGTAAACCGGGTTGGGCAGGAAACACTTGACCAGAAAATCACTTAGAAAACTGAACATAAGTTTCAGGAGAATATGTGTCCCCTATCTTACATTGAACAGAAAGATTGTAAGCTCTAAGCATCTTTAAATGTCAAATCTTAATATGGGCTTCCTTTTATTTAGACCTAAAACAAACTAAATGACAACCCAATTTAAGATCTGTCACTTCCCATTTGCCTTTCACCAAATGATCATAAAGGTTAGTTTCGCAAAAATAAATAACCCAAGTTTTCTTCAGTTTTCTCATAAATCTCCATTATTCCTTTGTTATTCACATCGTCCTTTTTGGAGGCATTGCTCTAGTTACTACAGCTGCAAAATAAATCACCCGAAAATCTAAAGGCTTAAAAATGACACCTGCCTTGCTCATAAATAAACAGTTTGAGCAGAACACTGTGGAGACAAGTCCTCTCTGCCCAGCTGACCATCAGCAGAGCAGACAAACGTCTGAGGATTAGGATTAGCTGCGGGCTGCTCACTCGTGGCTGTGCCTGCATTAGGACAACTCGGCTGGAGGTCGTATCGCTTTTGAAGACTTCACTTGGGCAGTCACAGAGCAGCACTTCTGCCACTTTCCAATTCCCTGGAGCAAATCTCTAAACCATCCCACTGTCATGGAGAATTGTGTCTACTTTTTGTAGGAGTCTCGGAATTTGTGGATGCTTTGCAAAAAAAAAAAAGCACCAAAATAGTTTTCATCCTGTGATCTTCCTTCTTGATTTTCTCCTCTAAGCGTTGGCTGGTCCAGCTCTGTCAGCTCTCTTTGGCATTGTTGTTTCTGTATAAATTTAGCATGGCAAGCATGAGGCCTTGGATTCTTACCTGCCTCATGTCCCATTTACAGGCCTGGTATAGTAGATACCCAATAAAAAGCTGGTACACTAGCTGATTTACAGTTTTCTGGCATCACTTCTGTCAACTTTATGAAATCCTGTATCCTTTACAAGACTTCAATTTTACTTTGCAACCATTTTTCCTTCACTTTTTACTAGACTGTCTGATGCTAACAACATGTGGCCATCAACAAGAAATTGGTTTTTAAAAAGATGATTGAAATGGGGAATAATATCGAAAATGGTCTCTTTAATTTTAGGGAGGACATAAGAGGCTCTGTTTCTTACAAGAGAATTCCCAGCTGGGAGATCCCAGAGAGCAAAGACTTAAATAACAAGGACTCCCAGAACACCAACAAACAGATCAAAACTCTCTGGCCCCAGTATGTGGCTGCCTGATGCTCGGGATTCAATCCTTGGCATAACAGCCACCACAATACATTCTCCTAGTTTCAGATTTTCCAGTTGAGAAAAAGACAATTGCCTCTCAAGTTCTAATGTCTCCATGATTTTGGAGTCTGGAATTTTAGATCAAGGACATAGATGGTGATCCTGATTCTCAGTATCCACAACACATTTATAATTAGTAGCACTAATAATAAATTCTGATGTTTAAGATAATGATTATCTAGTTATCATTCACTAAGTATCAGACATCATGATTTTCATGTTATCTCCTGTTATCTCCAAAACAGTTTCTTTTTTTTTTTTTTTACGTTTTGGGTCACACCCAGCTATGCTAAGGGGTTACTCCTGGCTCTGCACTCAGGAATTACTCCTGGCAGTGCTCGGGGGACCATATGGGATGCTGGAAATCGAACCCTGGTCGGCCAACGTGCAAGGCAGATGCCCTACCTGCTGTGCTATCGCTCCAGCCCTACAGTTTCCATTTTAAAATGAGCAAACAAATTACATAATTTCTGTTTACATGATAGAAACTACTACCACAGCTTTAGGATGTTCAGCAGATGAAAAACTGTTCACTAATTCCATGATTTTCCTTCGTGAGCTCATTCTTGTATTCTCTCTGCACCTTTGCTATATAACAACTTAAGATTTCATTCTTCCTTATAATAAAATGAAAGAAGAGCAATACCAGTGTTCCCTAGATGATGCTGGGTTCTTTCACACTGTGCTTCAGACCTCTAATTGGCTGGAGCCTGGACACAGACTTTAAAACTAAACAAGTATATTTATAGGATAAGAAGATGGAGCATAGAATAGATCAATCGGTGATTAATGTAGAATTCGAACTAAGCAAACAAAAGGGGATTTAATCTCTGAATCATAGGCTCTGTGTGACTGTTAGAAAGAACTGAAAAGCAAATTGGGAGCTTGCAAAGACCTCAGAGATTAACTAGTTCAATACCTTCCCTTTGTAGATCAAGGCGCTAAGGCCCAGAAGGATACAGTAAAATGGATTCACCAAATTACTAACTAGGGAATCTTACGCAGTATTTTCGAAGACTGTTTTTTAACCTTTAGAAGTAAAACTCACTAAAATTCGTGTTTCCAAAGCAGAAAATTCAAACCATCAATGCATGATCTTGTTCCTAACATAACTTAAAAATATCCTTTAAGCATAGAAATATATTAAGATTATATCATGACTTAATGCATAAATCTTCAGGTTCTGTGAAAAGAGGTGCCAATTTTATTTACATAAAAATTCTCTTCTAGAAGAATAAAGGAGAGAAAACCAGGTTTCTGGAATCCTTTTCTAGAGCTACAGAGTTACTATGACTTTTTTCTAAAGTATTCCCCATTCTTCAGTTATAAAATTGGATGATACAAAATACAACTTGCTTTAATAGATGGGTTTCTCAGAGATTCAGTCATGTTCTTAATTCAGCAAGGGGCTCTGCTATTTAAAGAAATCACAATGTGAATTCTTTTGAAATTTCTTTTCTGATGTAAATCACCTCCCCACAATTTTTCTGTTTTGTAAATTTATATTTCTGTATGTAAGGGTGCTTCTTAAATGAGATTCTCTGCATTACATAGCCTTACTTCTAGGAAGAAATGAAAAAAAAAAATTAAAGGCAGGTGAATGGGGCAAAATGCTTGAATATCCTCAGGTAAAGCAGGCAAAAACACAAAGCCTTTATTTCCTTTATCCTGAGGTTGTTTTTCAAGATCCAGTCAGGATGAACAGCAGCAAATAGCTCACGAATGTTTAATACATGATCCAGTGCATCTCACAATTTTACCCCAACACCTAATGTATTATTCTAGGAGGCTCTGAGAGACAAGCATCAATCAACATTCAAGCTACCTCATCCTTTCTCAAGGTGAAAGAACTAAAACAACTGTATTATCTGTATGACAATCACTCCTGTTTTATTTGGAGTTGCGTTCCACTCTGACCATCACAGAAGCAATGACATAGTTTTACTGCTGCTCTTATTAAATATTATTACTGCGGTGCAAGCTTGACGGTCGGGAGAGGAGACAAAGGAGGCAGCTTCATTGCCCAGAGGAGATCCAGTAATCAGATGGTCTGCAGCCTGAAAAGGACATCAATCTTTCTGAATTCAATTCTGAATATACACTTTAGCAGCGACTGTATAGTCTCAGTATAAAATGTTGACAGTCGTAAGGCGATTGTGAACCTCAAAAATGTATGTTTAAGAGCGAGCACCAAAGGGAGGGCTGTAGAGATTGAGAACAGTGTTAAGAATACTAATTGAGATTTTAAAAAGCAGTACCCAGAAAGTACATTGACACAGCTCTAGTACTTTCTTCCTCTCACTGAAATCCTTTGTTGTCGTTGTCCTTTTGTTCTTACTATCGGCCTGGCGTCCAGTCCACGCCCTTGGTGAGATTGAAGAACACTATCTTTGCCATATTCTTCAGGGGATTCTTGCAGGGGATTCTCTCTTGGGAAAGAGGGGAAGCTGGAGAGACAGGGCCTCATACCCTGGTAGGCAGAGCTACCACATCATCTGGGACTCAGCCGAATTTTGAACAAGTAGAGCAGAGAAAAGGGGTTGCTTAAATATATTCAGAGCAGCATCAAGGCTACAGCAAGGCATGACCAATTCCCCCGTTTCCTGATTCTCTAGTTCACAGTCATTTATCCAGACATGATTTTGCAGCCTTCACTGTGTCTGCCATATGTCTCCTTGTTGCTTTGGCGTCAGAAAGGAACTCTTACTTGCAACTCAAACATTGGGGTAGGTATTAGAGATTTTCATAATCGTCTAATGACTGGACCCCAGAATGGGGCCCTCCTCAGAAGGTAAAAGTCTTCTTTCCAAAATTCTCATTATTATTCAGGATTCTTACTTTGTGCCTTACAATAATATGAGAAGGACATAGCAAAAAAATATGAGTTTATCATGAACACTTATCATTATCATTCTATCTGTGAGATATAATTCTGCTATTACTCTGGTTCGATGACTCCCCAAGAGTATTTAGGGACGTGAAAGGAGCGGAGTTATGGTGGAGTTTGGTCTGTACTGCAGCCCTGCAAATGCGCACAAGACTGCAGGAAGAACATGGCAAGAAATTCAAGAGGAGATACTTTACACCAGAAGAAAATTTTGAAGCTAAGAGCCAGGCAGCCTTACCTATCAAAGACATAAAGTTGATCTTGGGTGAAGAATCTCCTAGAACAGATCCTTCAATTCTAGGAGTTCCAGAATCTTACCCCAATAAGCAGAGAAGCTAAGTATTGCCATTAAAAGCTGCAAATGGAGGGTAAATAAAAAGAGAAGTCAATATCAGTGCCTGTATAGAGCTATAGAACCACAGAGAGAAAAGCATTCCACCCTTGGGGAGGATTTGTCCAGGAGGCAAAGGGACTATATATATATATATATGAAGGACAGTCTAACTAGCATCAAAGGGGATGACCAGGGGTCTCCTATGCAGAATGAAAAACTCAGAAGTTCCAGCAATGCTAACAAGCAACCATAAGTCTCCCTTATTTCAGAAGATAATCAATCAATGCTCTGAAATATATCTTTATGTTGCATGTATGTTTTACCCAAAGCATTTGTGTATTTGTATAGGAATTGGGGTGGTGCAGAGGTAATATAGCTTGTTTTCTCCTTCTAAACTATTCCACTTTGCTGAATAGTTAAAAAATAGCTATAAAGAAAAAGAAAAAGAAAAAGATAAAAAAGAATCTTTAGAACTACCATATTCCTCCTAATCTCTGGATACAGGAACACTTAGGAGACTTAGTAAGAAAGAGATGAGGGAAACTTTGATCACCAATAATAGATGATTCTACACACACACAAGCGCGCGCACGCGCGCACACACACACACACACACACACACACACACACACACACACACGTGGGGGGGTCTGAGTCCAGATTGGTACTCACAAAAGCCAGACTAGGCACATGAAAAGTGAGCTCATAGAAAGCCTGAGTTATTATCACCAGTCCTTAGGAAGTGTGCAGAAATCTTAAATTCCCACTCCTGTGTTCCTCATTCCATCATCCATCACATCCGTGTGGCGTATCTTAAAGAATAGCCGAAAAATTTCAAGTTGGCAAAACTGGATCAGAAGCACCAAACTCATTTGGCCTATGCCTCCTCCTCAGGAAAAAAAAATCGCTAAGCAGATCCCTGATCATTTACCTTTCCTAAATTTACAAACAGCACCCTCAACTACACCCTCGGCTACTACCGTGCCCCTCCCTGGATTGTTCCAGTGCCTCCACTTCCCAGGACGCACAACTGCTCGCTAGAGGCTCTGCTCCAGTTCCAGTCGAGTCGGGCTAGAGTGCGCCACCTAGCGGTATGACCGAGCAAGTCACTTAAACCTGCTGCTGTCATCAACGAGTAGAATCACCTACTTCTAAGGCGTCTTTGAAACTATGGGAAGCGTGACATGCCTTATGGGCTGCATGTGGGGGTCTGTCCAAAGGTTCCAAATCTGGGATGGCGGGCTGGAGCGATAGCACAGCAGGTGGGGCGTTTGCCTTGCACGCGGCCGACCCGGGTTCAATTCCCAGCATCCCATATGGTCCCCTGAGCACCGCCAGGAGTAATTCCTGAGCGCAGAGCCAGGAGTAACCCCTGTGCATTGCCGGGTGTGACCCAAAAAGCAAATCTGGGATGTCATGAGAAAGCGCCGCCAGAAGGTTGTTGCGAGGGTGCGGTCTTCGTGATGTATTCGCGTCCTTAGGAGAAGGAGAGCACTGCTCACTCTCTCCACCCTGTGAGGGGTAGAAGTAAAAGCTGCTGCAAATCACGAGGACCAAATCGCTGCCACCCTGGTCTGGGACCTCACACTTTCGGAGCTTTGACAAGTTCTATTCTTAGAATAATAGACTATAAGACTAACACCCAAGAATAGTAGAAATAAGTACCAGGAGGTTGTCACCATGGCTTGGAGGCTGTTCTCTCATTCTGGGCAACTCAGAGAAGGGAACAGCAAGTAAAATGTGGTTGTTGGTCATGTGGGGGAAAGATGATGCGGGCCAAATATAGACTAGAGACTGAACACAATGGCCACTCAACACCTTTATTGCAAACCACACAGAGAGAGAGAACAAAAGGGAATACCCTGCCATAGTGGCAGTGTGGGGCGGGGGGAGACGGGACTGGGGAGGGGGGGAGGGATGTTGGGTTTACTGGTGGTGGAGAATGGGCACTGGTGAAGGGATGGGTTATCAAACTTTGTAAGGGAGAAACATGAGCACAAAAATGTATAAATCTGTAACTGTACCCTCACGTTGACTCACTAATTAAAAATAAACTATTAATTAAAAAAAAAGTTCTAGTTCTATTCTTAGAACCACCCATGTTCTGGGCCTCCTGTTGTCAAGCCCCGACTGACTGGGACAGTCTGGAAAGCTCTGTGCACCTTGCCTACTACATAGAAAAACGTTCAAGACAATAATTATACATAAGAATATAGGTAAATAGAGATCATTAAATGAAGTTACTGACTAGGCAAGTCTGGCTTTCAGAAAGGCTCAGAAAAGATTTCACTTACACTGCTAAACTGATGCCACTAGGAAAACAGCTGGGAGGATGAACTGGGATGGACACACTGTTTAAATGTACTTATTTGCAGTTTTTATTTTGAAGCAGCGGAAGCAGCAGCTGCCACTGTGCCCACCACAAGACAGACCGGTGACAAGTCTTGGTGGCGCCTGTCAGGGACAGTGACTCTCCCGCCAGGTTCATGTGGGAAATCAGGAGGACGGATTTTCTTAGGCGATTTTCTCGTTCATTCTGCTTTCTGCTTGGCTAAAAAGAGTACATAAGCTGTTTGTCTCAAATGAATGCTCCAGTAGATAAAACACCAAAAGGGGTTTGGGGAAACATAACAAAATAAGAATTGCCACACCGGCTTAGACCAACGGCCTGACAACAGCAACAGGAGACATTTTATAAGAAAGGATTGCAGCTTCCTCCGGAATCAAGGCCTCTCAAGCTCGAAGCAACTCTTTGGTGTCCTTAAGTTCTTATTAAGGCTCTATCAAGCACAACTTTACTTAAGCCTTGTTCAAGGCTTTTTTTTTTTTTTTTGCTTTGTTGCTTATTTACTAGCATTTTCTTAAACTGTATTGGGGGCAATAAATTTATTCAACGAATTTTTATTTGTGTGGGATTTTTTTTCCTCTCAACCACAGTCCTATTTCACTGTAGAATCTGAAGCAAGCCTGAAACTGATTCTGCTTTAATGTTGCCTTCTATAAAATGGGAAAATATTGGGACTGGAGCAATAGCACAGCAGGTAGGGTGTTTGCCTTGCACACAGCCTATCCATAGTGGTACCCTGAGCATCCCCAGGAATAATTCCTGAGTGCAAAGCCAGGAGGCAACGCACACCCTGTGCATTGCCGGGTGTGACCCAAAAAGAAAAAAAAAGGGAAAATATTAGCTCCTCAGAGGGGTCACAATCAAAGGAAGAGATTCCTGAACATATGTTTCTCTCTGTCATAAGCTCTACAAAGCAAAAGGTGGCTTAAAATTGGATTCTTTTTTTAATTTTTTTTTTTAGTGAATCACTGTGAGGTTCAGTTACAAACTTATGAACTTTCGTGTTTGCATTTCAGTCATACAGTGATCATTTACCCATCCCTCCACCAGTGCCCATTCTCCTCCACCAATGTTCCCAGTATCCCTCTCACCACCCCCACCCCCTCCCCCACCACTCCACCCCGCCTCTGTGGCAGGGCATTCCCTTTTGTTCTCTCTCCTTTTGGGTATTGTAGTTTGCAATAGAGGGATTGAGTGACCATCATGTTTGGTCTATATAAAACTGGAATCTTGAATTCCATTTTTTGGCTAATTTATATCCATCCTACAAGATTAAAAACAGAAGAATGAAGAAATAAATATGAGACAAAAAAAACCTTGTAATCCAGTTGAATGGTAGATTATGAACCAACGAAATAATGTTGTGCCACACCTATGTTCCTTGCAGCATCTAGTACAATAGCCAGAAAATATAAAAACAACACAAATGCCTAACAATGGGTGAATGGATAAAGAAATTTCAGTAGAGACACACAGTAGAATACTATGCACCTGCAAGAGAAAATAAAGCCTTGCAGTTTGCTGCATGTTGGATGGGACAGGAGGATATTTTGTGCTGGGTGAGATAAGTCAAAGGAAGAAGGACAAGGACTGTATAATCTCCTTGATCTGGGGTATACAGAGGGGGGTGGAAAGGACATAGACAATATTAAGTGACAAACACTGGGAACTGGATTGCAGAACTGAGAATACCGGGTTAGGGGAAGAGTAATGGGAGAATGATGAGGTGGATTGGAAGTAACAACACCATATTGGTGGTGAGTTACTGTGTATACCAAAGCCATAAATACCAAAGTTATTGTCAACATGTAACCTAAACTGTAATCATCTTTTTAAAAACCAGTGGGTGATAGGGATGTGGACACTTGGTGGGAATACATTGTACATCATAGCTTAAAACATCAACACAGTGGGTAGGGCATTTGCCTTGCACGTGGCCGACCCAGGTTTGATCCCTGGCATCCCATATGGTTCCCCCAAGCACTGCCAGGAGTAATTCCTGAGTGCAGAGCTAGAGCTAGGAGTAACCCCTGAGCAACGCTGAGTATGACCCAAAAAGCAAAAAAAAAAAAATTAAATTAACAAATAAAGTTAACACTATTGTAATCATGTTATCTAAACTATAATATATGTTATATGTGCGTATGTATGTATGTGTTCAATGCATACATGTGTGTGCCCATCCACAATCAGAAGGTATTAGAAAGATTACCAGCAGCATTAAAATCTGCAACATATACATGGCATATACAAATGTTTGATGGAAGAAATAACACTGTCACTGTCACTCTCATCCCGTTGCTCATTGATTTGCTCGAGCGGGCACCAGTAATGTCTCCATCATGAGACTTGTTGTTACTGTTTTTTGACATATCGAATACACCATGGGTAGCTTGCCAGGCTCTGCCATGGGAGAAATAACAAAGAGAGCATTTTTTTCTTTAAGCTGAAGAATATTCAAAAACAAGTAGTTCCATATTACCAAAACGAGAAAATCAGTAACAAGTAAAATCACAAGTATTACCTAAAATTCAACAAGAAATTTTTGTCACCATCTATCATATTGGTTTTAGACCTGAGTGACTTTAATCAGTGTTTTATGTCAGATAGGAGTAATACTATCAGAATAGTAATACTATTATAATGGAGAGTTGATATTTTCTTTTCAGGAGGTGGAGCTATGGGAAAGTACAATTGTGGAGAGGTAGGGCAGGGTGAGCAAGTTAACATAATGGCTTTCTCTTCCTTTCTCCCTTATTTAAAGCAAAATTTTTTTCTAAAGTATTACCGTCACTTTCAGAATGCAAAAATGAGTCTAGTGTGAAAAATTTGTATGTAACTGTCATCTCAGTGTCTTTGGAATTGAATTTTGGGGATTTATTGAGAAAATAATAATTAAAAGTAAATATCCTCTAAATAATTTATTACAATCTTATGATGCTCACATTTGTTAACGATGTAAAGAGGCAAAATTGTACTGCTAGAAGAACATATATTACAGCTAAGGTAGTTGTTCTATTTGTTATAATGCTGAAAAATGTTTTTAATTAAGTGATATTAATATAAGTGCAAATAGAATTCTTTGGGACTGCTTCCTCTTACAAAGAGGTTTTAAATATTAAATGAAGGAAAATGCAAACTACCCTTAGTTTGTCCATCTTAAAAATGAAAGTTGTATGACCTTGCATCAAGGGAATACAGTGTAGATTAATTAGCTAATTACATCTTGGTTGTAGGCGGTGTTGTACAGAGCCTGTGGCCCCAGCTCAAGCCAATATTTTCATCTGAAACACCAACTCATTTAAGTCAGCATAAGAGACTGTCAACAAATCAGAGCAAATACATGAATAAACCATATAAAAGATGTGGCTTAGTGCTGAGGAATTAGGGAAACTCACCCTGTATTACTTTTGTGACCTTGTCAAGTCATCTGACCCCTTTGCGACTCTATTTTCTAGCCAAGAAAATGAGAAGAGGGGCCAGAGAGACAGGACAGTGAGTAAGGCGCTTACCTTGCACATGACCAAGCCAGGTTCAATCCCCAGCATCAAGAAAGAAGGAAGGGGGCTGGAACGATAGTACACTGGGTAGGGCATTTGCCTTGTACACAGCCAACCCAGATTCAATCCCTGGCATCCCATTTTGTCCCGCAAGCATTGCCCCAAGTAATTCCTGAGTGCAGAGCCAGGAGTAAGCCCTAAGCATCGCTGATTGTGACCCAAAAAGAAAAAAAAAAAAGGAAGGGAGGGAGGGGGAGAGGGAGGGACAGTTGACCAGCACTCAATTTCTATGTACCATTTTTTAAAACTTTTTTATTGAATCACTGTGAGACAGACCCTTACAAAGCTGTTCTTGATTGGATTTCAGTCATACAGCATTCCAACACCCATCTTTCCACCACTGATGCACCATTTTTAACAAGGAAAACAAACAAACAAAAAAAACATGAACACCATAACCACAAATTATTTGGAAAGCAGCAGTACTAGGCAGGGCATTGGATGACCCTCACTCAGACAAAACCACCTTCATGATCTTGGATCTCACCTCTAAGGTAAATGCAAGCAAAGGAACTTCTTAAAGAAATTTTATTGGTTTACCATTGGTTTGTGGCAATAACACTTGGAGAACACAGCTTCAGGCCTCTGAAAGTGCCAGTCTCACCAGCCTCAACACTCAAGTTCCAGTGCCCTCACACAATCAAAATAACCCCTCCACCATTCCTCCCACCCTTCGTCTTCATCGCTCTAGTACCCACCAGATTTTTCATGGTGTACAAGATTCTTTGCTGTGTTTTTCCAGTTTATTTGCTTTGGTTACCCATAGTTCACGGACTACCATCCAGCAATCGTCTTTCACTTCTTGACTTATGTCAATTAACAAAACTCTCTCAAGTTCCTTTAACACAACAATTTTTATACACAAAGAACCACCCACATCCAAAAAAAAAAAAGCCAATTAACTGTGGAAGATAGAACCATACCAGTGTACCGTATCAGGTAAGCTCAAGGGAGAGTCTAGTGTCCAGATGTCCTCCTGTCTCCCACCCCTGATCTACCCAGGAAAAGCCTCAGAATAAGAACAATACCACAGAGTTCCATCAAATCGGCCTCCACCTGTATCTCCTCACCAGTTTCTTCTTAACCTCCTTGACTCCCTCTCCAATCTGTTTCTGCTGATAAACACCCCTTAGATTTGAACACTCTGAAGCCTCTGCCTTACTTCACTCACACAAATGACACTAGGTTGTTCTCACTATCATTCCCCGTTTAATTCACTCATTCACTTGTCAAGTATTTATTACTGTGGGTAGTTGCCTTCACTTGATTTTGATTTTCTGTGAGCAAAATACGGGCATATGAAAACCACTGAGCAGGCTCACAGGGTCTTCTCTGCAGTCTGACCACCTGAGTTCGAATCTCAACTCTCCCACTTTCTATGTTATCTCAATTTTCTCTTTTTGTAGTATTTTTATTTTTTTTAATTTTTGTGTTTTCCCAAAAGGAGAGAGAGAGAGAGAGAGCAAAAAGGAATGCCCTGCCACAGAGGCAGAGTGGAGTGGAGGGGATGGGGTGGGGGTGGTGGGAGGGATGCTGGGACCATTGGTGGTGGAAAATGGGCACTGGTAGAGGGATGGGTACTCGTTCATTGTATGACTGAAACGCAAGCACGAAAGGTTGTAAGTTTGTAACTGTACCTCATGGTGATTCACTAAGAAAATATTTATTTAAAAATTTTGTTTTTAGTCACATGAGATACAGAGTTACAAAGCTGTTCATGAATGGGTTTCAATCATACAGTGTTCCAACACCCATCCTATCCCTCCACCAGAGTCCGTTTCCCCCACAAATAGCCCCAGTTTCCTTCCCTCTTCCCCAACTCCACCAGCCTGCCTCTATGACAGGCACTCTCCCTCTCTCCCTCTCCCTCTCCCTCTCCCTCTCTCCCTCTCCCTCTTCCTCTCCCTATCCTCTTGGTCTCATGGTTTGCAATACAGATACTGAGGAGTTATCATATTTGTTTCTTTACATACTTTCAACACACAGTCATCAAGAGTAATCAATCTTTGTCGTAGTGGTCCCTTCTCTACCCCAACTGCCTTAAACAAGTTTCTTAACTTCCCTAGGCTTTAGTATCCTCATTTGTAAAATGTGATTAATTGTAGAAACCACCTTATAAAGTTTTGTGCAAAGTTTCTTAAGTCAATTTGTGTTTAGTGTTTCAAAGGAACCAGATAAAACTTGAACACCACTAGATAAAGTTATTTCTTATGATTGTCCCCAAACTCTCTGAATCTGTCTGAGATCAGTAGCCCCATGGCTGAGCCACGGATGACATTTGACATAGTACCTTCTATTTAAAACATGATATTTCATGACTGTAGAGTTGTTTGTCCACTTCAAAGGGCCATTGGGAATGGATTTGAGGAGCATTTGTCACTGACAGGGATTAGTGAAGCAAGCAGAGTTGCTACCTCGGAGAGCTCAGGGCAATGACAGCCACTTTGTTCAAGCTTGAGCAGTAGCGAAAGGATGGCAACAGCCTAAAGAAAAGAACCAGACAAGGAACTATTGCCGGGCAAACCCAGGATGACCTGAGGATTTGCTCGAGCCAGGTTTTTTGAAGGAACTAACGTCTGTATGGCATGGCATATTTATCATAGAAACATTTGGGCATGTCTGAAAATTGGTAGGGGAAGTAAAACTGTATTTCTAGTAGTAGCAATGATAGCAGTAATGGTAGTGTTTGAGATAATAGTGATGGCAACAGAGAGGGTTGATGGAAATGATAGTAAGAGTAAAGTGATAGTAATGGAGCAGAGTTGTAAGAGCAATCATAGCAATACAGCAGCAATGCTGTGTTAGTGACTGCAGCTGTTGTCATGGTAGCGACAGAGCAGTGGTTGTAGCAAGAGTATAGTAATCATCCTAACCGTGGTAAACAATGGTAGCAGGGCAGTGATTGTAGTAATGGTGTGGTAGCGATCATAGCAGTGAGAGTGTGAGTAACGGAGCAGTGTTTGTAGGAATGGTGTAGGAGCACTGCTGCAGTAACAATCATCCTAATCCTGGAAGTATCAGAAGCGGATGCAGCTGTGGGTGCGGTGAAATAAGTTACCTTTTTATAGCACTATTTGAAATTCCTTCCATGTATTAGCTTGATTCACACAACTACCCTATGAAGTAGTAATTATTATAAATGTCCATTTTATAACATTGCCCATAATATTTTGAATGATTTCACTTCTGATATCAAATTTGGTGATAGAGTTTTCACAGCATCTCATTAAGACTGTATTTCAAATTTTTCCGACCCGACCTGTAAAAGCCCCATCCCCATTCATAGAAGCTGAGGCCACAAGGTCTCTGCTTACTTGCAGTTTCTTCTGGTAGAAAAGACACTTATTACACAGTGTAAAACTGCTTTATGCTTTCGATACAGGTGTCACTCTTGGGAAAAATCATATAGGGGAAAGAGATACCCTTCTGATGGTGATAGTATAGGGTGATGGTGATATGGTGATGGTGATAGTATAGGGTGATGGTGATATGGTGATAGTGATCACATATGGTGATGGTGATAGTATATGGTGACAGTATATGGTGAAGGTGATATAGTATGTGGTGACAGTATATGGTGATGGTGATAGTATATGGTGATGGTGATAGTATATGGTGATGGTGTATGGTGAAGGTAATAGTATGTGGTGACAGTATATGGTGATGGTGATAGTATATGGTGACAGTATATGGTGAAGGTGATAGTATATGGTGATGGTGGATGGGAATTTCAAAGGCTGGCCCATGGTGACAGACAAATGAAGGATGGTGGAATGGGGGAATGAAGGAACAGGACCCCAGGCTGGTTGGTAATCAGTTTATTTCTCTCTCTTCCCCAGCATAGTTTCACCTCTTCCCTTCCATCTCACTATATATCCCAAATTACAGTCCTCGGACCAGATTAATCTTTCCTAACCCCAGCAGAGTCCTTATTCAGTTACTTCCTTTTGGGTCATGATAGAGTTTGTTCCATGAATGTGCTCTTATTATTCTTATCGCACTAAGCTTGTCCCTTTCCGATGCCATGGTAGCTTAAAGCTTGCCCTGGGTTCATCCTTGTCCCTCGATGGGACCCTCCTTTTGGGGGTATGAAGAAGAAAGGAAATTTAAGCTTAAGTCAGGTAAATATGACAGATGCCCAGCAGTAAATATTATTTCAAAGTCAATTAACTCCCATGTTACAAAAACATAGCATCAACTGTCTTCCTGTGTCTATACAAAAAGGACATTGCTAAACCATGAAGGAATGAGAAAAGCAATATAGGATTATTAGTGCCTGATGGAATTGGGGGCTGGAGCGATAGCACAGTGGGTAGGGCTTGCACACGGCCCAACCGGGATTGATTCCTTCGCCCCTCTCGGAGAGCCTGGCAAGCTACCGAGAGTATCTCACCTGCACAGCAGACTCTGGCAAGCTACCCATTCAATATACCAAAAACAGTAACAACAAGTCTCACAATGGAGACGTTACTGGTGCCCGCTCGAGCAAATTGATGAGCAACGGGATGACAGTGACAGTGACAGATGGAACTGGGTGTGTTTCAGGGGCACTGTTGTTGGAGTAACTCAATAAACCTAATCTCCCTGCGGGAGAAGCAAGAACAACCCAATGTTATCCCCAAAATGGGGATGGATGGTGAGGGTGGGTGACAATTGCGTATAATGATAGTAAATGGTAGATGGAGCAGTAGATGGAAAACAAAGAAAAATGTTGTACTTTCGCTCCTTCTATATCAGAGTACCCACACCTCCTTAGTATTTAGTATTGTCCTCTTCTTTCTGTCACAACCTTATTCCTCACGTAACTCATTCTTTCCTTCAAAGAATATATCTTCAGAAAAACTGTATCAATTCGTGATTCTGTACCAGATACCCAGGGGTGCACATGCCATCTCCCTCACTAACTGCATGGCTCTATCGGGCTCAGCTTCTTCCACTATTAGGTAAAGCTAGTTACTATAATTAGTTGTCATAAAGAAATGGGAGAGAAAATTCCTCTCAGGAGGAAGCTGAACCAGCACTTGGCATATATTTACCCTCAAAAATTATTACCCTTTCCTATTACTATGTTTACTGCCATTATGCTTTTTCTTTCAATCCACTAAATTGTCATGAATAATGATTGTCCAGAATTGCCCAAGTAATTCTTGCTCTTTCTCCCCTGCCAAAAAAAAAAAATCTTTAATATTCTGCCCAAATAACTCAGAAAAGGAAACTTTAGAACTGGGATATAGTCCCACAGCAGGGAGCTTGCTTTGCATGTGTAAGGCCCTGGGGAAGAAGGGGAAGGAAGGAAGGAAGGAAGGAAGGAAGGAAGGAAGGAAGGAAGGAAGGAAGGAAGGAAGGAAGGAAGGAAGGAAGGAAGGAAGGAAGGAAGGAAGGAAGGAAGAAGGAAGGAAGGAAGAGAGGAGGGAGGGAGGGAGGGAGGAAGGAAGGAAGGAAGGAAGGAAGGAAGGAAGGAAGGAAGGAAGGAAGGAAGGAAGGAAGGAAGGAAGGAAGGAAGGAAGGGAAGGAGGGAGGGAGGGAGGAAGGAAGGAAGGAAGGAAGGAAGGAAGGAAGGAAGGAAGGAAGGAAGGAAGGAAGGAAGGAAGGAAGGAAGGAAGGAAGGAAGGAGGGGAGGGAGGAAGGGAGGGAGGGAGGGAGGGAGGGAGGGAGGGAGGGAGGGAGGGAGGAAGAGAGGAAGAGAGGAAGGAAGGAAGGAAGGAAGGAAGGAAGGAAGGAAGGAAGGAAGGAAGGAAGGAGGGAGGGAGGGAGGGAGGGAGGGAGGGAGGAAGGAAGGAAGGAAGGAAGGAAGGAAGGAAGGAAGGAAGGAAGGAAGGAAGGAGGGGAAGGAGGAAGGGAGGGAGGGAGGGAGGGAGGGAGGGAGGGAGGGAGGGAGGGAGGGAGGGAGGGAGGGAGGAAGAAAGGAAGGAAGGAAGGAAGGAAGGAAGGAAGGAAGGAAGGAAGGAAGGAAGGAAGGAAGGAAGGAAGGAAGGAAGGAAGGAGGGAGGGAGGGAGGGAAGAAAGGAAGGAAGGAAGGAGGGGAGGGAGGAAGGGAGGGAGGGAGGGAGGGAGGGAGGGAGGGAGGGAGGAAGAAAGGAAGGAAGGAAGGAAGGAAGGAAGGAAGGAAGGAAGGAAGGAAGGAAGGAAGGAAGGAAGGAAGGAAGGAAGGAAGGAGGGAGGGAGGGAGGGAGGGGAGGAAGGAAGGAAGGAAGGAAGGAAGGAAGGAAGGAAGGAAGGAAGGAAGGAAGGAAGGAAGGAAGGAAGGAAGGAAGGAAGGAAGGAAGGAAGGAAGGAAGGAAGAAGAAAGAAGGGAAGGAGGGAGGGAGGGAAGGAAGCAAGGAAGGAAGGAAGGAAGGAAGGAAGGAAGGAAGGAAGGAAGGAAGGAAGGAAGGAAGGAAGGAAGGAAGGAAGGAAGGAAGGGAGGGAGGGAGGGAGGGAGGGAGGGAGGGAGGGAGGGAGGGAAAAACAGAAGGAAATTAGTTTTAAGTTTGTAGCATTAAGGAATTATCCAAGATCTCACTTCTCAAGGATGTTCTATTAGTCTCCTATCACTGCTGTAACAAGTGATACAAACTTAGTAGTTTAAAACAAAAAGAAATTATTTTTCTTATGGTCTGGAGGTCAGAAAGCTAAAATGAATGGATAGGAGGCTGTAAAGAACAATGTGCCCTTGACCTTTCCAGGTATCACAGCTTACCCGTCTTCTTTGTTTCAGAGTCACATGTCCCTCCAATCTCTGCTTCCATCTCCCTTTTGGACTCAGCTACCTCTCTCTTGTCTTTCCAAAAATTACGTTGTGCCTTCCCAACTATTTCAATATAATCACCCCATCACAGAATCCTTAATCACATCTCAAAGTCCACTTTGCCATGTACAGGAACTCATTCAATTTCCAGGGATTAGGCCACAGGTATCTTTGGGGAGGTGTTATCATTCTACCTATCACAGGTGCTTGAAGAACAAACCATAGAAAAGACTGAGTTTCCTCCAGAGAGTTTCCTGCTCCCTGCTCAGTACTCATGCCTTCGTGTCTTAGCTTCCACCCTCCCCTGATCCTCAATAAGTCACCCCTCCTCTCTGCAGGCCAATCCTACATGTGTGAAGCAGGAATGGCCATGCTGTACATTATCAGGTTGTTCGGGAAATAACCAGTGCTCTGAGTTGTAAAATGCCTAGCAAATTTTAAAAGAAAACGCCTCATAAAGATGAATAGTAATAATTTAACTGTCTCGCATGTCAATTAATGGACTCAAACAGCTTTGATATCTTTGGATAAAAGGCATTCTCTTCTTGCCAAGTATACATTGGTGTTTTGCCTTTGTCCGCATGTTCTGCTATATATCAAAAGCACACTTCCGTTCATTTTTTTCCTTTTTTCAGATAAACTATCTAATTTTCTGCCCCTGTGGTTTCCCTGAATGTCTCCTCCTCCCCGAGTCTTCCAGAGGGAGAAGAGTTGCTCATTTTCTTCACTGGATTTTCTGTGAGTGGGTAGATGTGGTCTCTTTAACTAGTCTTTTTTTTTCTCTCCCTTTGTTCTCAAGCTACAGCCTTTGCTGCCTCTTACTTGGTTTTTGCTGTGTAGTTGTGAGATTTCCACCTCTCTTTTGAGCCTCATCAAGGGCTGCTCTGGCCTGATGTGTGGGTTTCTTTCTAGTGTTACAGGCTCCAGGGGAAGCGGAGTCGATATGGCGTTCCCCTGCTGAGTTAGGAGTTTGCCCTCACACACTCACCATATTATTTTAATTCTAGTTGCAGAGAGCATGCAGAGATTTACTTCCCTGGCTCCCACAGGAAAAGAGAGAAGTCACTGTGCGTCCATCAGAATCCCTTAAGCATTTCCTTTGCTGCACGCAGGTGGGTAGGGATAGATACCAACTACACCCGGGAAACAAGGTACAAATGACTCTATCTTTTGAAGTTGACCTTCACAGAAACCAGGATCTACAAAGAAGCAAACCTCTCTTTTCACATTTTTAAAAACAAGCCAAAAGCTGTGTCACGTTTCAGCATGTAAAAGAAGACATGTCTTTAGAATAACGTGATGCTCCCTTTCATCCTCTTGCCAGGAAAAACAGCAATCGAGATCATCGGTTGCCATTCAGATCTTTCAGACAGATGGGATTTGATGCAGAAAGTATTGGAAAGGGAATTAGAAATGTTGGCTAAGAGGAAGGTAGATTACCTAGAAGTCAGCACCCCCGGGAGGCTAATGTTGCCCCTCCTGATAGAGGAGCAAAGAGGTTGATGCCGTGCAGCCAGAGGCCACCAGCACACACTTGCTGCTGCTATGGAACCAAATAGCTCTGCCACTGCTATAGTCACCCACTATTTGTATAGCTTGAAACATGCATTTACTGCCTCACAGTTTCAGTGGCTCAGGAATCTGTGTGTGGCTTTAATAGCATTTTTTTCCTGCACCAGGGCCTCTAATAGGCCAGAATCAGGGTATTGCTTATGATTTCCCTTAAGCATTTTACTTGAAAGATCAAATGGAGGAGGCTATACTTTTAAGCTCAATACTTATTGACAGGATTCAGTTCCTTGACAGCTTTAAGCCAAAGTCGGCCCTCAATTCCTAGCCATGTGGATTTCAAAAATGTAGTGGTTTGCTTCACCGAAGCCTGTAAGCCGAGATGGCAATAGAATCTCCTAGCAAGATCGTAGTCACAGTCTTTTGTAACCTCCTCACAGAAGTGTCAACTCTCAACGTTGCCGCGCTTTCCTGGTTGTCAGAAGTTGCTGGTCATCATGTGAGTTGATAGAGTTGCTAGGCAGGATGCAGGAGTTCAAGTTCTCACTGATGTACCACGACCACCACCAACACTGGTCAAGTCCCAATTGCGCCAGCATCCCCTACTGTCACAGACAGATAAAATAAAAGTCTCACTTCTTACTAGTTTACACTCCCCCTGAGTGCTCGCATTAGTAAACCATATCTGTACTCCAGCTACCAATAGAGTCTAGAAATGTACTTCCCAATTCCTAGCAACTTGAAATTCAGGGCAGAAAAAATAAGGTAGGGAATAAGACCAAAAGCAGACAGTAGCTGGCACGGCAGGAAAATATTACTTCCAGTCACTCCCATACTGCCTAATCCCAATTGCTCCTCTAGAACCCTTCTTACCCACCTCAGCTAATGCCCCAATATTGCCTGTTCTACCAATGAGGCCACCCTCTACCGGGTTTGCTTTTGCATGGAACTGTCTTTCAATGCTTTCCTGCCTCTCTACCTTTTTACCTCATCAGCATTTAGCCATTCCATGTTCCTTGCACTTGTCTCCTCGGGTCTCTTAGTCTTTTACTGACTAAGTAGCGTTGCATGAATTTCATCATGAGAAATCATCCCCTGATTCAGTTAAACAAAGCCTAACATGGACATGTTCTGTTGCAAGTATAATGGTGGGGCTAGCGATGCAATGATGAAGTAGAAATAGTTACTGCCCTTGAAAAGTATGCAGTTTCACCAGGGACACCAATGCCATAAAAAGAATGGAGTTGTGTTACAGTAGGGTTATATTCTGACAGGTTGATTGACAGACTACACAGATCTATCCTTGATTGGCTGCAGGTTATCTCTGCACTCTTATTTCTTGCAGGGGGGAAAAAAGCGCAACCTTGAATTCTCAGTCATATAATCCTTATCAAGCATATTTATAATAAATAATTTATGAAAGCTTGCCTATAAGACATACAGCCCATCTAATACCTGAGATATCCTAAAATTTACTATCATGCTCCATGTTGTACCCAGAAGCGTAATTCAGATTTATTTCAAGAATCTATAAAGAACTGGAACATGATCCATGGTCTTGTTCTCGCATCTCAGTGGAGCTGCTATACTCAGCTGTGCTTTGCTGTCTCATTATTTGCCTAAACTAAGCAACATTTTCAAAGTGCTCAATGATATCAAATATATACCCAAAGTAGAAATGTGGTGTCCTCCCCGCCATGATATCGCGCTCCTTTTCTAAGGACCCCGTAAAGAAATTCTGCTCAGATCTGAGATTCACGGAGAGCAGTCTCAGGATAGCTCATCTGGTTTTGTCCGATGGATACAGCAGTATTTCATAATCTGTCTTGCTTTAACTGTCAGGAACTGAGAACCAATTCCTTAGTCTTTTTCTAGCAACATGTGAGGGTGGGTAATACACCTTTATTTTACTTGCCCTTGCTATCTCTCAACCCAAAATTTCCTTCATCCTTTTGTAGATACATTGGTAAGAAATGAAAAGCAAGAAGCTTTATATCAATTACAAAAATTTATTGGTGTAGAATCTGGAAAAAACCCGAATGCCCCAAAACGGATGACTGGTTGAGGAAACTTTGGTACATCTATACAATGGAATACTATGCAGCTGTTAGAAAAAAGGAAGTCAAGAATTTTGTAGTTAAGTGGATGGGCATGAAAAGTTTCATGCTGAGTGAAATGAGTCAGAAAGAGAGAGACAGACATAGAAAGACTGCACTCATCTATGGTATATAGAATATCAGAGTGGGAGACTAATACCCAAGAACTGTAGAAATAAGTACCAGGAGGTTGACCCCATGGCTTCAAGGCTGGCCTCACGTTCCGGGGAAAGGGCAACTCAGAGAAGCGATCACCAACTACATTGTAGTCAAAGGCCATGTGGGGGAAGGGAGTTGCGGGCTGAATGAGGGCTAGAGACTGAGCACAGCGGCCACTCAACACCTTTATTGCAAACCACAACAGCTAATTAGAGAGAGAGAGAACAGAAGGGAATGCCCTGCCACAGTGGCAGGGTGGGTTGGGGGGGAGATGGGATTGGGGAGGGTGGGAGGGACGCTGGGTTTACGGGTGGTGGAGAATGGGCACTGGTGAAGGAATGGGTTCCCGAACTTTGTATGAGGGAAGTATAAGCACAAAAGTGTATAAATCTGTAACTGTACCCTCACGGTGATTCTCTAATTAAAAATAAATAAATTATTAAAAAAATTTATTGGTGTATAAAATGGTGCAATCTCCCCTTGGGTAGAAAAAATCAAGACAATCAGAGAAAATGGAATATTTGGTCCGAATCTTGGAAAATTATGACATTTATACAGCATGAGAAAGTTTTTCCAGGTCAAGAGAATAACATAAACAAAACCATAAATTTGATGGTGGGAAAGGTGATATATATTCAGGGGTCACTCCTGCTCTAAACTCAAGAATTACTTCTGGCAGTGCTCAGGGGACCATACGGGATGCCAGGGCTTGAACCTGGGTTGGCCGCATGCAAAGCAAACACCCTACCGACTGTATTATCACTCCAGCCCCATTATGCACATTTTAAAGTAGCAAAGCTCAAGTTGCACACTGCTGGTATGTGCCTAAACACTTTCTAGATAATGAAATTAGGAACTATGCAAATTAATAAAAAATTTTCCAAAGTAAGGCATATTTTCTCTAAACTGCTAAGAGCTTGCAAAGCATTTACCTGTTGATAGGTGTCATAAGAACTAGGAGTTTGATAAACAATTTTAGAACCTTTCTGTAGAAATCAGCTTAGTGTACAGTGAATTTCTCTGTTGTATCTGTACTGAGATCATTATTAGGGTTAATGGTTGAATTCTCCTCAGTTAAATTTAGGTAATGGCAAGGCTGAAATTCATAATAAACTATTGTGAAATAATTTTTTTCAAAGAATTCTTATGAATGATATCATAATCAGATAATTCCTACGAGGTTTTGAAGAGTTAACTACACATCTCTAGTAATTTTTGTTTTGTTTGGTTTGGGGCCACAGCCAGTAGTGCATAGGGTTTACTTCTGGCTGTGCTTAGGGATCACTTCTGGTGGGCACAAGGGATCATATGGGGATCAAATCCAGGTCAGCCATGTGCAAGGGAAGTGCCTTCCTTGCTACATTCTCTCCTGGTCCTCTAGTAATTTTTTATTAGATGAATTGTGTCAAATATCTTTTCCATCAACCACCAACATCCAAAGACTGTAAAACCAAGCATCCGGAAGCAACATCTTATAGCCTACTTCTCCCTCTCGGAGAACCTGGAAAGCTACTGAGAGTTTCCTGCCCACATGGGGGAGCCTGGCAAACTCCCCGTGGTGTATTCATATGCCAAAACCAGTAACAATGATGGGTCTCATTCCCCTGACCCTGAAAGAGCCTCCAATGTGGCACCATTGAGAAGGACGAGTAACAGAGGCTTCTAAAATCTCAGGGCTAGGAGGAATGGAGACATCAATGAGACCGCTCGAGAAGATCGACAATCAAGGGGATGACAATGATGATGATATACGTATATATGAATACTATGAGGTAAGAGTACTTGTGGAATTTTGTCTTTTTATCCTACCATATAGGACTGGAGTGATAGCACAGCGGGTAGAGCATTTGCCTTGCACTCGGCCAACCTGGGTTCAATTCCTCTGAGAGCCCGACAAGCTACTGAGAGTACCCCACCCGCACAACAGAGCCTGACAAGCTACCCGTGGCATTTTCTATATGCCAAAAACAGCAACAGCAAGTCTCACAATGGAGACAGTACTGGTGCCTGCTCAAGCGAATAGATGAACAACAGGACGGCATATAATATAGAAATGTGAGTTATGCTCCCAAAATCTTACAGTACTTTAAGCTGATAGTAAATCAATAAAATTTGATTGAATTTTAAAAAATATTTGGAGGCAGAAAAATGAATGATTTTATAAGACCAAATAAAGGGGAGATAGGAGAATATTAAACATGCATGTTTGTTTTCCTATTACAATATTCTTCGTGCATTTAAAACTTAAACTGTTAAAAAAAATACATCTTTATACTTATGAACCCTTACAGATTGACATTAATAATAGAAATCTCCATCAGGAGAAAACAGTTCATTTTGATCAAGTAAGAAATCTTCTGTCTATTCTAACTGCAGAAGCTTCCACTTTGTAGGTTCGTTTACCTGGGTACTTAGCCATCCAGAACAGTGCCTGTCACAAGCCTCTCCTAGATTCCAGATCACTGTCACTGTCACTGTCACCCCATTGCTCATTGATTTGTTCGAGCGGGCACCAGTAAAATCTCTCATCGAGAGAGTTATTTTAACTGTTTTTGGCATACCAAATACGTTGTGGGGAGCTTGCCAGGCTCTGCCATGTGGGCGTGATACTCTCGGTAGTTTGCAGGGCTCTCCAAGAGGGGCGGAGGAATCGAACACGGGTCGGCCACATGAAAGGCGAATGCCCTACACTGTGCTATCTCATCAGCAAGCTCAGCCCAAACATTCAGTTCAAGCCCTACTGTGTTCCTACAAAGCCCTCTCCAGCCCTGGCCAGAATTACTAAGAAAAGAGAAGATCTCAGCCATTAGGAGTACTACTCTATTGTGGATAAAGGCTTTGAAAAAGTTCCCTTCCCCTTGCTACTCCTCTTTTTGAGAGGTACATCTGCAACTGATGTTTGCGGTTGATCTTATTATTCTATAACCACATCTCTTTTTTTTAATTTTTTTTATTCTTTTATTGAATCACCATGTGGAAAGTTACAAAGCTTCCAGGTTTAAGTCTCAGTCATACAATGCTCGAACACCCATCCCTTCACCAGTGCACATATTCCACCACCAAGAATCACAGTATACCACCCCCCACCCCCCCACCTTCCCAGGCCCCACCCCGCCTGTGTAACTGATAAATTTCACTTTACTTTCACTTTACTTTGATTACATTCAATATTTCAACAAAAAACTCACTATTACTGTTTGGAGTTTCTCCCCCCCAAAGTCGGACCTGCTGAAAAGGAAGCATTTGATAATTTGTTTTCCATTGCTGAGAATGAAGAGATATGAGGTCAAGCGGCCACACTAGCGGCTGCATGGTTTTGTATTTTGGTATTTTAGTAACTAAGACTAGAGAAATTTCTGCCAGAAATTGCATCATTGCAAGCTTGTACCTCTCTGCTACTTTATATTCCACATATGAGTGCAACCTTTCTATGTCTGTCTCTTTCTGACTCATTTCACTCAACATGATACTTTCCATGTTGATCCACTTATATGCAAATTTAATGACTTCATGTTTTCTGACAGCTGCATAGTATTCCACTGTGTAGATGTATCAAAGTGTCTTTAACCAGTCATCTGTTTTGGGGCACTCTGGTTTTTTCCAGATTGTGGCTATTGTAAACAGTGCTTCAATGAACATAGAAATGCAGATGTCATTTCTACGATACCTTTTTGCCTCTCCGGGATATATTCCCAGGAGTGGTATTGCTGGGTCAAATGGAAGCTCAATTTCTAATTTCTTGAGAATCATCCATATTATTTTCCAAAAGGGCTGAACAGTCGGCATTCCCACCAGCAGTGAAGGAGAGTCCCTTTCTCCCCACATCCACGTCAACACCAGTTGCTTTTGTTTTTTGGGAAGTGAGCCAGTCTCTGTGGTGTGAGATAATATCTCATTGTTGTTTTGATCTGCATCTCCCTTCTGATTAGTGATGTTGAACATTTTGGCATTTTTCTTGTGGAGTTCAACCAGTGCATTGTATATCCTTGATATCAACCCTTTATCAGATGGGTACTGTGTAAATATCCTTTCCCATTCTGTAAATTTTCTTTGTATTTTGGTCACTGTTTCTTTTGAGATGCAGAAGCTTCTTAGTTTGAGATAGTCCCATTTATTTATCTCTGTTTTCACTTGCTTGGCCAATGGCATGTCATCTTTGAAGATACCGTTGGCTTCAATGTCTTGGAGGGTTTTGCAGGCCTTGTCTTCAATGTACCTTAGGGATTCTGGTCTGATGTTAAGGTCTTTAATCCATTTTGATCTGACTTTTGTACATGGTGATAGGTGGAGATCTAAGCCCATTTTTTTTGCATGTACCTGTCCAGTTTTGCCAACACAATTTGTTAAACATGCTTTCCTTGCTCCACTTCACATTTCTTGCTCCCTTATCAAAGATTAGATGATCATATATTTGGGGGTGTGTGTCAGAGTATTCAACGCTGTTCCATTGGTCTACAGCTCTGCCTTTGTTCCAGTACCATGCTGTTTTAATTACTACTGCTTTATAGTAGAGTTTGAAGTTGGGGATGTTGATTCCTCCCATTTTCTTTTTCCCAAGAACTGCTTTAGCTATTCGTGGGGGCTTATTGTTCCATATGAATTTCAGGAGTGCTTGCTCCATTTCTTTGAAGAATGTCAAGGGTATCCTTATAGGAATCGCATTCAATTTGTACAATGCTTTGGGGAGTATTGTCATTTTGACAATATTAATTCTTCCAATCCATGCGCAGGGGATGTCTTTCCATTTCCTTGTGTCCTCTTTAATTTCCTGAAGTAGCGTTTTGTAGTTTTTATTATACAATATAATTGTATATCGTATAATATACAATTCTGAGGTACTTGATTTTTTGAGGCACAATTGTGAACGGGATTGGTTTTATTATGTCCGAGGTACTTGATTCCGAGGTACTTGATTTTTTGAGGCACAATTGTGAACGGAATTGCTTTTATCATGTCTCTTTCTTCTCTCTCATTATTTGCATATAGGAAAGCCATGGACTTTTGGGTGTTGATCTTATAGCCTGCAACTTTACTACATGAGTCTATTGTTTCTAGGAGTTTCTTGGTAGAGATTTTAGGGTTCTCTAAGTATAGTATCATATCATCTGCGAATAGTAAGAGCTTGATTTCTTGCTTTCCTACCTGAATGCCCTTAATATCTTTTTCTTGCCTAATCGCTATTGCAAGTACTTCCAGTACTATATTGAACAGAAGTGGAGAGAGTGGGCATCCCTGTCTCGTCCCTGTTCTTAGAGGGAAGGCTCTTATTTTTTCCCATTGAGGATGATGCTTGCCATAGGCTTGTGATAAACGGCTTTAACTATATTTAGGAAGGTCCCTTCTATACCCACTTTGGCGAGAGTTTTCATCATCCATGGGTGCTGGATCTTGTCAAATGCTTTCTCTGCATCTATTGATATGATTATATGATTTTTATCTTTTCTTTTGTTGATATGATGGATTATGTTGATTGATTTCCGGATGTTAAACCATCCTTGCATCCCCGGGATGAATCCCACTTGGTCGTGGTGTATGATCTTTTTGATGAGTTGTTGAATTCTATTTGCTAATATTTTGTTGAGAATCTTCGCATCTGTGTTCATCAGGGATATTGGCCTGTAGTGTTTTTTTTTTGTGTGGTGTTTTTGTTTGCTTTTGGTATTAGGGAGATATGAGCCTCATAGAAACTGTTTGGGAGGATTTCTGTTTCTTCAATTTCCTGGAAAAGCTTGAGAAGAACTGGCAGTAGGTCCTCTGTAAATGTTTGGAAGAATTTGCTAGTGAATCCATCTGGACCTGGGCTTTTGTTTTTGGGAAGACTTTTGATTACAGTTTCAATTTCTTTGATATTAATAGGACTACTCAGGTACTCCAGGTCTTCTTGGTTCAGCCTTGGGAGATTGTAGGAATCCAGTAATTTATCCATTTCTTCTAGGTTCTCTTGTTTCATGGCATACAGATTTTCAAAGTAGTCTCTGATGATTTTTTTGAATTTCTTTGGTTTCTGTTGTTATTTCCCCCTTTTCATTTCTGATTCGCCTTATAAGGGTTCTCTCTCTCTCTTTCTTTCTTTGTGAGTCTTGCTAGTGGTTTATCAATCTTGTTTATTTTCTCGAAGAACCAGTTCTTGGTTTCACTGATCTTTCGGATTGTCTTTTGGGTTTCCATGTCGTTAATTTCTGCTCTAAGTTTTTTTTTTTTGTTTTTTTTTTTTATTGAATCAACAAGTGGAGGGTTACAAAGTTCTCAGGATTATGTCAGTTATACAATATTCAAACACCCCTCCCTTCACCAGTGCCCATCTTCCATCCCCAACCCCCCCAGTATATCTGCCGCCCCCTCCCACCTCCCTAGTCCCCACCCTTGTACGTGATAAGTTTCACTTCATTTGCGCTTATCTCGATTACATTCCATGTTTCAACACACAACTCACTACCGTTGCTGGGGTTTCCCCCCAAAAATAAAAAGACAGTCCTATTGCCAATGAGGCATTTGATAATTCTCCATTACTAAGCATATAGAGATATTAAGTCCTGCTGTTTGTTACATAACTTTTCTTTTTCCCCCTTGCCCCGTGCCACCGAGTTCACGCCTGTTTAGTAATCGCCACGCTGTCTGACAAAGGGAAAAAAACCGAAGAGGATGGTTATTTCCCGTCATCAGCCGGCGTGGGGCTCTGGCTTAGTTGATAGTCTAGTAGAGTGTCTGGAAGCAGTTTCTGGAACCAAAGCTCTTGCGCTGATATCGGCTCCGGCTCGAGATACCACCAGCGTCCCGCTGGTCCATGTACCTAATTTTTCCCCTTATTTCCCATTCCCACGCCACCAGGTCTGTTTGCTTAATGGACATCACACTATGTTTGACACCACGCCACGTTTCTTCCCAAGAAAGAAGGATATTTCTTCTCAGCCGGCGTGGGGATATAGCTTAGTTCAGTCTAGAGAGATGGCTACCATTTTGATTGCCTTCAATATTTCAACAAAATACTTACTATTCTTGTTAGGATCACCCACAAAAGTCCGACCCATTAAGAAGGAACCATTACATACTGCTGATACTAAGATGACATTAGGTCGCGCGGCCGCAGCAGCGGCTGCGCGGTTCTGGGTTTCTGTCTAAAGTCCAGGGAAAAAGTTGAAGGAGAGAGAGAGAGATTTCCGCTCGGGGGACCTGGCAGAAACTCTCAAGTCACATACTGCAGGTTGCTGGTGGGCTGCCGGTGTCCCAAGCAGCTCCATCCTCTTCGTCAGTCATTCTGGGGGTGCGGGCGCGGAGAAATGGGAAAGCCCACGTGGCTGCACTCTCTTTAAGTGTCCGATGTGGGCGGAGACCGGTACTTCCCCGCCCTCGATCCCCTTTGTGCTCAGAAGTGGGGTAGATGCTGTGCTGTGCCCAGAGGTTGAGGGGAAGAGAGATAGATTAAAGAAAAAAAAAAAGAGAAACGCCAGGCCCCCGCTCGGGGGACCTGGCGGAAACTCTCAAGTCACATACTGCAGGTTGCTGGTGGGCTGCCGGTGTCCCAAGCAGCTCCATCCTCTTCGTCAGTCATTCTGGGGGTGCGGGCGCGGAGAAATGGGAAAGCCCACGTGGCTGCACTCTCTTTAAGTGTCCGATGTGGGCGGAGACCGGTACTTCCCCGCCCTCGATCCCCCGCCAGCCGCGCCGTGCACTTGGGTGCGTCTCTCCATTTTGTGCTCAGAAGTGGGGTAGATGCTGTGCTGTGCCCAGAGGTTGAGGGGAAGTGAGATAGATTAAAGAAAAAAAAAAAAGAGAAACGCCAGGCCCCCGCTCGGGGGACCTGGCGGAAACTCTCAAGTCACATACTGCAGGTTGCTGGTGGGCTGCCGGTGTCCCAAGCAGCTCCATCCTCTTCGTCAGTCATTCTGGGGGTGCGGGCACGGAGAAATGGGGGCTGCTCTAAGTTTTATTATCTCTTTCCTTCTGCCTGGTTTGGGCTTCTTTTTTTGTTCCTTTTCTAAGGTCTTAAGCTGTTAAGTCAAGTTATTTATGTGGGCCCTTTCTTCCTTCCTGAGATATGCTTGCAGAGCTATAAATTTTCCCCTTAATACGGCTTTAGCTGTGTCCCACAGGTTCTGGTGGTTCGTGTCTTCATTCTCATTTGTTTCCAGGTACCTTTTGATTTCTTCCTTGATTTCCTTCCTGACCCACTCATTGTTCAACATCGAGTTCTTTAATTTCCAGGTGTTTGATTTGGTTTTCTGCATCTGTACATGATTAACTTCTATCTTCAGTGCATGATGGTCTGAAAAGATAGCTTGTACAGTGTATATCTTGTTGAGGTATGTTGTGTGGCCCAGCGCATGGTCTATTCTGGAAAATGTTCCATGTGCACTGGAAAAGAATGTGTATTCCTTTTTTTTTTTTTTTGGATATAGAGCCCTGTATAGATCTATTAGCCCGCTCTCTTCTGTTTCTTTTTTCAAAGCCAGTATTTTCTTGGTGAATTTTAATCTTCTTGATCTCTCCAGAGGTGATAGGGCAGTGTTGAAGTCTCCAACTACTATTGTGTTGCTCACAATGTCCTTCTGAAGGTCTGTTAGTAGCCATTGTAGGTATTTAGCTGGTCCCTCATTGGGTGTGAACACGTTTAGGAGTGTGATTTCTTCCTGCTGTACATATTCCTTGATTAATAAAAATTGGCCTTCACTATCCCTTCTAATCTTTTTCAACTTGAATTCCATGTTGTCCGATACTAGCAAGGCCACCCCAGCTTTTTTGAGGGAGTTGTTTGCTTGCAGGATTGTTTTCCATCCTTTGACTCTGAGTCTGTGTTTGTTCTGGCTATTCAGATGTGTTTCTTGCAGGCAGCAGAATGTTGGGTTCAGTCTCTGAATCCATTTTGCCACTCTGTGTCTCTTAATTGGTTAATTAAGACCACTGACATTGAGAGAGATTATTGTCATGGGGTTTTGTGCCATCTTTCTGTAACGGTTTGTTGTGCTTTTAGGGGTTTTTCTTGTCTTACAGTAGCTCTTTAGTCCTTCTTTTAGGTCTGGTTTAGAGTCTATGAAGTTCCTGAGTTGTTGTTTATCCGCAAAATAGAGTATCATTTCTTCGAATTTGAATGAGAGTTTGGCCGGATAAAGTATTCTTGGTGAAGCGTTCATTTCATTGAGTTTTTTCACTATATCCCACCACTGACTTCGGGCTTGAAGGGTTTCCTCTGATAGGTCTGCTGTGAATCTAAAGGGTGCTCCTTTGAATGTGATTTCCTCCTTCGACCTTGCTGCTTGCAGTATTATGTCTCTATCCGTTATCCATCATCCTAACTATGATATGTCTTGGAGTTTTTCTGTTAGGGTCTCTTTTAGGTGGCACCCTTCTGGCTCCTTGAATCTGGATGTGTGCATTCTCCAGCTCTGGGAACTTTTCAGCAATGATTTTTTTGATTGTGGCTTTTTCATTGGGGTTGGTTCCCTGTCCTTCTGGTACTCCGATGATTCTAGTGTTGTTCCTCCTGAAATCATCCCCTAGGACTCTGATTCTCCCTAGAGCTATTTTGAGGTTTCTCCCCATTGATTGTTGTTGCCTGTAGGCTTCCTGCAGCTCATCTTCGAGCTCACTGATTGTCTCTTCGGCTGTACCCATTCTATTGTTGAGGGCACCCACTGAGTTTTTTAATTCATCTACCGAATCCTTTATTTGTGACATTTCTTTTTGTAGGTTTTTTATTTCTGCTCTCATTTCTTTCCATAATTTCTTGGCTGTCTGTTGAATCATTTCTGTCAGGTCCTCCTTTAAGTTGTCAATCTTTCCATTGAGTTCATTGAACATCTTCAGGATTTTAACTCTGAATTCTTTATCGTAGTGCTCAAGTTTATGGAACATCTATTGAGACATCTGGACTCTTTTCATCATCCTCTTTTTGTGGCAGGGATTTGCGCTGTTTCTTCATATTGTTGTGGTGGTATGGAAGAGGGACCTTCAAGTTCACCTCTGGTTGCGAAAAAGGATTCTAAATGGGCTTGGTCAGTGGTGGTCAATTTCTTCTGTACCCCCTCTAGAACATGTCCATCTCTGATGTTCCTCTATTCTTTACGTGACGCTTCAAGTAATGCTTTTTGACAATGGTCTCCTTTAGCTTTGGCTTGAAGAGGTGCTTATATTCATTAGTACTTTTGAAAATTGGAATTAGCTAGCGACCTATTGGCGAACTGTTTTGGGGACAGCTAAGATGATACTCAGGGTCATAGGTGATGAACACTGAAATGTACCAAATAATTGCTTGGTATTTGGAAAATATTGGCTGCCGCCTCAAGAGGAGGCCACGTCCACTTTTGTTGAGGCCACCCCCAACCGCAATGTGGCAGGGTGACTGCAGGGAGGGAGCGAACCGGCGTGGCGGCGCTGGAGGGTGGCAAGGGGCTAGATGGGCGGTGCTCAGGCTGGGTGGGAGTCAGGATCTGAGAGGAGATGGCCTGGGGGAGAGGGGAAGAGGTGCAGGCACAAAGGAAATGGCGCCCATTTTGGTCCACTAACCTGCAAGAGAGAGTGAACCGGCGAACCTCATCTTTCATCTGTCTGTGATAGTCTGTGATATTCATTGATTTTCACAGTCTATAAAGCATCTATACACATCACCAGTGGCTCCAAATAACAAAAGATGCTTTTAAAATTGAATCAGGGCCAGAGAGGTGGCTCAATACTACACCGTGTGTGTTGTAGGTGTGAGGTTCTGGGTTTCACCCTGGCACCACAAAGTGAAAATGCAATAAGATTGAGTCATTCACCGGGTTCTAAATAGGATATTAGAGCCTCTAATATTGAGATATAATTTTAGATACCTTTCATGACTTTGATTTTTTTACTTCTGGTAAATATTATAATTATTTTGGAAACTGAAAATGTCATGTTAAAAATATTAGTAAATATAGTCACAAATCTTACTCTTAAGTGAGTCTCCCACCAAGGCATCACACAAACAGCAATTTGCCAGAATCACTGTGAAAACATCAGCCTATTTGAGGATTTAGGGTGATTTACAGTCTGAAAAGTGGCCTATTTGAGAAGAAAGAACCATTTCTAGGAAGGAATTAACAGAGCATGGCTTTTGTTGTTAGTTAAGTAAATTTCAGGTCTTTAAGTGTTGCTTTTTATAAATACCAAAGGAGAAAAATTGGGTTAACTCTGATTGTGGGTTTTCCCTTAGCTTAAATGGTGAGCTTTAGTTGACCTGGGGCCAAAACTGAGGGAAAGCGGTATGTGGGGGCCTCCCGGGGTATCCAAGAGAAATATTGGCCTCTTAGCCCCAAGAGAGTCTGGTGCTGGACTAAATGAGCAACTCTGAGTACAAGAGCAGCATTGATCTGAAAAGTCATTGATAGCAAAGGATTCACAGAAAGCTGAGTATTCTCCAAGCAAGCAAGAACCAAGGAGGCCGAATGAGGATGTCTGAATAAGAATGAAAATAGGACTGTCAAGATGTGGAGAAGATTATCAAGTTGAATTAAGTCAAAGGGAGAGGATCAGACTCAAAATCATCTCTCATATGTGGATATAAATGAACTCAGTAGGGGAAGAATACCCAAAGGCAATAAAAACAAAGAGCAAGAAGCAGAGAATTAATCTTCAGTAGGAAGCTTGTCCCTGGGGGTTGGGAGGAGGAGAACGAGAGGAGAGATCATTTTGGGCAGAGGGGAAGGGGGAAAGTACCTGCCACAGGGGCAAGCTGGGAGGTGGGAGGAAAACTAGGGCCATTGGTGGATGGATTGGGATTGATGTTGGAATATTGTGTACCTGAAACTTAGTAATGAATGACTTTATAACTCTATAATTCACTGTGATCCAATGTAAAAATAAATTTCTTCTTAAGAAATCCTGTCATGGCAGTTCTAGCCATGAGATGCCCACAAACAAGTCATTCTGACAAAACTGACCACAGATAGAGCGCTGACTTCCCACCCAGCCCATATTCACCTGATCTCTTCCAACCACCATCACGTGTGCCCACGGCTTTGCCCAGAGAACCAACTCAATTCTTTCTGACCCGTCCAGAAAGACTTGTTTTATAGATTTGCATGTGTCTCTGTGCCTTTCTAGAGAATCCAGTGTACCTGAAATCCACACAATTTTCACAGAGCAACTGTGATCTGTAAATTGCCATTGTCCAGATTGGCCTCAGGTACCATCTGTAGGCTGAGCAGTAATACAGTGGGTAGGACTCTTATCTTGCACGTGGCCTATTAGGGATGATCCCTGGAACACCATGTGGTCCCCAGAACCCCACCAGGAGTGATCCCTGAGTGTAGAGCAAGGAGTAAGCCCTAAACACTGCCTTGTGTGTCCCCCCCCAAAAAAAAAATTATAGAAGCAAAGTATCTCTGGTAGGGGATGGCTCAATGGTAGAACAACTGCCTTGCAGGCATGAGGTCATGAGTTGGATCCCCAACCCAATCCACATGTCCCGTGTGACTACCTCTTGTGATCCCTGGAGCTACAATCAAATGAGACACAATGGCATTCTAGCACCATCACAAAGAGTATGTTCCCCAGAAAGCACCACAACCAAGTATGGAAGCAGAGCAGCCAGCAGTGTGCAAACAACAATAAAGAAAAGAGAAAAGAAAGAAAAGCAAGTACTGGAAAGAAAGTGCAATGACTTTAGAACAAGTCAGAATATTCAAATGGTCTCACTATGCATGAACAACAACTTAGAGCAATGAAATACTAGCTTTTCCTATACCAAATTGGAAAAGATGTAAATTTTTAAAATATATGGTAATTCAGAGGGGAAACCAACAGGAGGACTGGAAATGAAAAAGAGATTTGGCTGTGTCATAGAAGTACCCAATTGCAAAGCCACCTTCAGGGCCCAAAACACTTCATACAGTCAAAGAAATCGACCTGCAGGCATCAAGCCCAGGCAGTACAGGTAATATCTGAATATCTGATAAGGATTAAAGTGAAAGCAAAATTCCTCAGGCAAGTACCTATCTCTGGGTATTCTAAAATTTCCATCTCATTATGCTGAAAACATACCAAACTATGATCATGTCCAGAAAGGAGAGACTGCTCAAGTTTTGTAGGCCCTAAAAAAAGTATATTATTATCATAATAAAAATATTAAGTTAAGCATAAGTTAAATGAAAGAAAATTTAAAAGCCTTTCTTATTTATTTGCTAGGTCCAATATAAAACAAAACAATTGCCAACAGTTTTCCAACATTTTAAGTAAAGATACAACATATAAAACCAACACTCATTCATGAAATCTTCAACACTGTTCCCCCATTGCCTCATCAACCTTTCCCTATCACTCCTGCAAGCAAAAGTCTCAACTTTTCTTCTCTATAATTCAGGTATTAGGTAGCTTGCCCACAGTTCCCCTGACGCTAGCTTCAGGCAGCAGCCATCCAGGTTCATTGATTTGCTTCTAGCAAATTGGAAGATTGACCGGCATGGCTTCCATATGCTGCTCGTTGGTGATCGGCTCTCACTAGGGTCTCTCCAAATGGGAAAAGAATTGCTTCCTGCTAATCTCAGGCAGCCACACCGAGTCCGCATCCATTTCCACCCTGATCTGAAACAGAAAGAATATAGAGAAAGATTATGTTTCATTCTCCCACTGTGTCTACATAAAGCCCAATTGCCAACCCTTCCTGATCAGCAAGATGTTACCCTGGCAACTACTTGGTACAGCTCTTATTCCTCCCTCCTCTGAAACTCATCATCTGTGAAAAACTTAGTTTGCCTCTTAACGTCTAAGACAGACATTAGCTAACCTGAAGGGTTCCCTGGTTCTGCCAGACAAAGGGGGTAAAACTGGCAACACGGGGGCTACATTCAACACTCAAGAATATTTGACCACACAGCATTGTTGTGTTTTTATTTTGTTTTATAGTGTAAGGAAATAGGTTCAAACAAGATAATTTGACATGGAAAAAAAGAAAATTCTAGTTCTCTTTAAAAATATTGAAAATACTGAGCCCATATTTTCTATTAGCTATAGCCAGGTACTCTGCTTGCCTTTCCTTCACCTACTTCCCTTAATTTATCTAAATATCTATATTTGAGTTCTGACTCCTGTTTTATGATATGTCCTTTAAAAAATAAAAATGCAGTGCTGGAGCAATAGCAAGAGCCTTGCATGTGGCCAACCCGGGTTCAATTCCCAGCATCCCATATGGTCCCCTGAGCACCGCCAGGAGTGATTCCTGAGTGCAGAGCCAAGAGTGACCCCTGTATATTGCCCGTGTGACCAAAAAAAAAAAAAAGCAGAAATAAATAAATAAAAACATTTTTTAAATGCAGGGCTGGAGCAATACCACAGTGAGTAGGGCATTTGCCTTGCATGCGGCCTACCCAGGTTCGAATCCCAGTATCCCATATGGTCCCCCGAGCACTACTGGGAGTAATTCCTGAGTGCAGAGCCAGGAGTAACCCCTGTGCATCGCTGGGTGTGACCCAAAAGCAAGAAAATAAATAGATAGATTGATTGATTAATTAATTAATTAATTAAAATGCTTTGGGCCAAGAGATATATTTGAAATTTTAACCAGTTTGAAAATTTAACCAAGAAAAGGCAAAGTTAGCAGAGGAACAATTTTTGTCACTTCATTAGTTAGGTGGGTAGGGACACCTTGGTACAGAAGGTCAGGGCTAGAGATAGAGTATAGCAGGTAAAGGACTTGCCTTGCACCTGGTCGACCCAGGTTCAATTCCCCAGATCTCATATGGTCCCCCAAGTATTGATAGGACAGGAGTAATTCCTGAGTTCAGAGCCAGGGGAACCCCTCGGCATCAACAGTTGTACCCCCACCACTTCCCATCCCCCCCAAAAAAAACAGAAAGAAAAGAAAGGAAAGGGGAGTGATCCTTAAACTTGAGAAGAGAGTTCACTGAAACACAGATTTCTGGAGCTGAGTTTCCAATTCAGTAGGTCTAGGATGGGGTCTGAAAATTTGCAATTCTAACAAGTCCCCAGTGATGCTGTGTTTTGAGAAGTACTAATTCTCAGAGTTAAACATATCATCTGTGAAAATAAGTGACCAAACACAATAGACGTTTTTCTTTCACAGAACAATCCAAACCAGGCTTTCATTCATTCTGGGATTGGGACCCCCGTCTCCTTTGAAGTTAAGTCTCAACAAACCATTAAGATCGTATATAAACTGAAGGAAGAAAAGGCCTTTTTCTAAAATCTCTAACTCTTAGGATCTAACATGAGTTATAGGGGTGATTTGTAGGCTTCTGAGATCAATTAAAACTAACAATGTGAAAGTAAAGTAAAGGTTGGCTCATTTACCATGGCAAGTAGCATAAAACTGAACCCTAACTAGCTTAAACAAAGAGCCTATATGTCTCACTTGGGATGAAAAGTCCAAAGCTCTAATTAGCTACTCTCGTAGCTGGTTCCTGAACTCAACCAAAGACATCAGGGCTGTTTCAATCCTCAGCTTCATATGGAAACAGGATGCTAGCTATAGTCCTAACCGTGCACCCTCTTTAGCTCCAGCAAATAAGAATAAAAGGCCTGCAGTGAGAAAATACGATTGTGAGTTATTTAGGTTGGATCACATGCTATTCCTTAAACTACTCATTGTAGCCAACATGAGTTCATTGTGGGCCTTTGAGTAGAGTTAGATTCACTTAACCTGGACTATGAGTTGATGATTTTCACTGTTACTGTCACTGTCATCCCGTTGTTCATCGATTTGTTCGAACGGGCACAGTAACGTCTCTCAATGTGAGACTTATTGTTACTGTTTTTGGCATATTCAATACGCCGCAGGTAGCTTGCCAGGCTCTGCCGTGAGGACTCGATACTCTCCGTAGCTTGCTGGGCTCTCCGAGAGGGGCAGAGGGATCGAACACGGGTAGGCTGCGTAAAAGGCGAACGCCCTAGGGCATAGGGAAGCAAAATGGAAACAACTATAGCCTTGGAAACAACTGAGAGAAAAAGAAGAGTCGAGGAGAAAAGCACAATCGTGTCACCTTTATTCCATGACTTTAAGGTTGTTGAGAAAACGAATTTGTCCATTCCTGAATTAGATGAACCTGCCCCATCATAGACATTCCATCTCCCGTGCAGGCCTGGCCCTAGACAATTCAGGGCACAGGGATTCCTCCCACCCACAAACTGGTAGGTGACCAAAGAAAGTAGGAAGCGTCTGTTTAAAGGGATCATTCATGGCACCAAAACTCATTGTGTAGGTTGCTCTGCCTTCCTTGGAACAAAGAAAGAAGGGTAGAGGAAGTAGAGAAACTAGGAGTGCTACTCTTTAAAAAGTCCCTACACATGCAATGAGGACAGGGGGAAAGTTCCCTCCAATATTTAACAAGTGAGTTAAGAAATTGCATTAGCAACAAAGGATAATCACTTTTAACCACCTGTCATCTTGTTATTCATCAATTTGCGAGAGCGGGTGCCAGGAATGTCTCCATTCGTCCCTGTCACATGCTAGTGTAGCCCAATGGCGTCTGCTCGCTCCAGGAATACGAAGAGCACCAAACCGTTCGTTCAGGGTCTTAACAAAGAAGTCTGACCATCTCATAGGTGGGTGACCGGTGTTCTTTTGACGTCCCATGGAATCCACTCAGTAACAGCTCTAGTCCAGCAGTCGTCTCTAAGTTGCATTATGTGTCCAGCCCATCTGATTTTTGACACCTTGGCAAACGAGACAGCATCCCTGATCTTCAATCATTAATAGAGGTCAGAACTCCAGATTCCTTCTCTCACTTGGGTGGAACGTGATACTCCAAGCATAGCTCTTTCGATTCCTCTTTGGGATACCTAAACAGTGTTCTCATCCTGTTTTCATAGGGCCCAGGTGTCTGAGGCATATGTTAGTGCAGGAAGAACAGTGGAGTCACAAAGATGTGCCCAGAGACGGAGGTTCTTCATCCTCTTAACCACTTCTTCAACACTCTTGAAGGCCTTCCATGCCACTCTCTTCCTCTTGTGTAGCTCAGGTGTCAGGTCATTTGTCATGTTGAATTCTCGACCTAGGTACACATAACTGCCGCATTCGGAGATTTTGTTCCATTGAGAGCAAGCACAACAAAGGGTATCACTATAAACAGAAAATGAGATTTTTAAATACACAGAGGAAAATATATGCCTTAAATATTTAGCCTCCTTAGCTTTTTCCATGACAAAAGGAAGTAATCCCACTTGCTATGCTGGTCTTGTACTTAACTGTCATTATCCCTTGTTGATTTATTATTTTCTATTAGAAAAAGATAACCAAATATGTAAGTAAACCTTTGGGAATGCCCTGAGATCAGGTTCAGATGAGTAGCCTAAAGGGAAAGCCCTGCCACAGATGCAGGGTGGGGTGGGGGAAGGACGGGGTGGGGGTGGGGGGAGGGATACTGGGACCATTGGTGGTGGAAAATTGGCACTGGTGGAGGGATGGGCACTCAACCACTGTATAACTGAAATGCAAGCAAGAAAGTCTGTAAGTCTGTAACTATACCTCACGGTGATTTACTAATTAAAAAAAAAAAAAAGAATACATTCAGAAGGGGCTGGAGTTATAGCACAGCAGTAGGGCATTTGCCTTGCACGCGGCCGACCTGGGTTCAATTTCTCCACCCCTCTCGGAGAGCCCGGCAAGCTACCCAGAGTATCTTGCCCCCACACCAGAGCCTGGCAAGCTACCCATGGCACATTCAATATGCCAAAACAAAAAAACTAACAAATCTCACAATGGAGAGGTTACTGGTGCCCACTTGAGCAAATCAATGAACAACGGGATGACAGTGATACAGTGATACGGTAATACATTCAGAAGATTAGAAAAGATACTAAAACAAGATTAAGATCAAGTTCATGTTGATCTGAATCTGATTCTAGAATGTTCCATAGAAACTGGCTTCCTGGTCTGCCACTCACCATTGCCCCTTCCCTTAATGTCTAAAAGAAAGCCTTTCCATCTCCACTGAGTAAGTAAACTGTTCAAACTCTACTGCTCAATAAACATTTGTAAAATGGACATATTAAGGGAGGTATTTTTAGAATCAGAGAAAAAGAAAATCTTGTTTCATGGATATAATGGCCATAAAAATAATTTTAAAGGGGCCAGAGCAATAGTACAATGGGCAGGGCAGTTGTCTTGTGCACAGCCAAACTAGATTTGATCCCCAGCACCCCATATGGTCCCCCAAGCGTGAACATCAGCAGCTTCGGGAGTGACCCCCGAGTTTACAGCCAGGAATGAGGCCTGAGCACAGCCAGCTGTGACCCAAAGAAAAGATTTAAGTTTCTATTTGAATCTGAGATTGTAATTTGAGCTAAACCAAAGGATCCTTCTACATCCTTCTAACTTGAGAACCAAAAAAACTCTCAAGTGATAGCCTTCAAGAATGTTCAGTCAAATGCTGCCTGAGCCCATGAGCTGCTTCTGCTCATGTGCCCGAGCACATGTGTCGCCCACATCTCCCCTCTTGAGATGTGGACTTTCATGCTTTCCTGTCTAGTTCTGGGATGTGTGTCGCTCTCTCCACCCTTGGAGAAGCCCGGCTCTCTCTTAAGCATGATACTCTCCGCTCTCTCCCACTTTCTCTTCCTCCTTCCCTTCAAAACTTCCAAATAAAATGGTTTACTTCAAGTGAAAGTAAAGTGAAATTTACCAGTTACACATGCGGGGTGAGGGGCTGAGGAGGTGGGGGGAAGGGGGGAGGTATATCATGATTCTTGGTGGTGGAATATGTGCACTGGTGAAGGGATGGGTGTTTGAGCATTGTATAATTGAGACTTTAACCTGAAAGCTTTGTAACTTTCCACATGGTGAATCAATAAAAGAATTTATGAGGGGGCGGGGTGGAGCTATATGGGGGGGGTGGAGCTATACTGGGATTCTTGGTGGTGGAATATGAGCACTGGTGAAGGGATGGGTATTCGAACATTGTATAACTGAGATTTAAACCTGAAAACTTTGTAACTTTGTAACTTTCCACAATAAAAAATTTAAAAAAAAAGAATTTAAAAAATAAAATAAAATGGTTTACTTCAAAAAATAAATAAATAAAAGAATATTCAATACAATTCTCAATAACAGCTGAATATATGAATAACCAAAGAAGCTTCTTTTTTCATTTCTGATACCCAGATCCCACTTACATTTTCTCACTCAGGCATTCGCAACTTGCAGTTGTGCCCAAATTATCCTCTTTCTACTGCAACTTCTTCCTCTTACAAAGAGAAGTTTTAAAGGTAAAGGGTTCCAGGGCTGGAGCAAGAGCACAGCAGGTAGGGCATTTGCCTTGCACATGGCCAACCCGGGTTATATTTCCAGTATCTCATATGATCCCCCAAGCACCACCAGGAGTAATTCCTGAGTGCAAAGCCAGAAGTAAGCCCTGTGCATTGCCGGGCGAGACCCAAAAAGAAAAAAAAGACAAAGAATTCAGAGTGTAACTTATTATCAATTGTACTTGATTATTGATACCAATGTTTAGATATAATTTAAAACCAAAAATCATAAAGAGGAAACAACCCATCTTTAATGTCAAGGCCTATCCATTTATGAAATGAATAGGTCTAAATCTCTTTAAAATACAAATAGAACCAACTATTTTTAGAACTAGAAAGGACATTTTTTCCAGCCATATTCCCTGCCCTGGGAACCATGGAGAGTCATGACACATCTCACATGAGTATCCTGATGAAAAGGTGGTTTCCAGCACCAGGGCTGGTTGGACTGGAAGGATGGGTTACATGAAAGCAGAACATCTTACAAGTGAAAAGACAGCGAGGTCACCCGACAGCAATTATCCAGCAATAAGTACTTTATCTTCAAAGGTAAGATGAAGTCGGGAATACAGGCAATGTTATGAAAAGTGTCAAGTCCAAGGACTAAAAGACTTAGAGCACCAGGGAGAGATGGAGCCCATAGCAACAAGTTTCAGCCACTTACCTAGTGCAGTTTTGCATTCTACATCGATGCCTAAGCAAGGAGCTGCCAGAAATCCCTCCAAGACAGAGGGAAGATGGGATATGAGACAAGAGCGTTCACAGTCCCAGGGAAGGGGCTTCCAATCTAATTCATTTTGTTATTTAGGGTGTCTAAAAGACTGGCTCACTTGGTAAATAGAACCGAGAAAGAAAGCAGTGATGAATATCTCAGGAGAAGCCACTTCCTCCTCATTGGAATTACCCTGATCCCACCTCATCTCAGGATTCTGGGGCCATGGGAGAGAGGAATAAAGGCACCTTCCACTTGATAGATCCACACCTGCTTTACCTCCATGTTTTAAAACATTAGTGAACCGGGAGAGCAAATCTACCCACCTGCACCAATAGTTTTCCACGGAAATATTTGGTAATTCCATTAGTCAAAGAATTTTGTTTTCAATTTTTATCAGCCGTCCCTGACACTGCTGCCGAACAGTGGGGTGCATGTACGTGTACTGGGGTGCACGCCAGGACCTTCCCTGTACAGGCATAAATTACTCCCTGGCACAACAAGCCCATGAAAGTATTTGCACTCAGTGGCCCTTCCTACTGCCCAGAAGGGGTAGGTGTCGGAGCAATTAGCCTCGAGCTGGCTCTGGGAGGACCCCCCGGCTCTGAGACAGAGCGATGCTTTCCCAAGGTCCATTTCATGGCTCCAAGTAATGGGCCTTGGCACCTTCCCAGAGGACAGGATGCCACCGGCTAACAGACATCACTGTCAGGAAGGGTTTTGTGCTGGACCGCTCACATTTTCTTTTCCGCCGTTTCAGCTCATTGCTCCTAATTACCTCCCCTCGGACCACCCAAACCGCAGCCTCTCAGCCCAGCCTGCCTCAGCCACTCATCATTCAGTTGCGCCCACTTAAAATGTAGCTCCATGCACCCCTGCTACATGCAGGGACAGGTCCCGGGTGTTGGCTCCCTTCCCGTGACCCTCCGTCTTGCTGCGGGGCTTCTTACCCACTAAGCCGGGTGGGGTGGAGGGGCAGCAGGAGGGAGCAGGCACCTCCCTTTCTGGCTGGGCAGTGTGTGTGTGTGTGTGTGTGTGTGTGTGTGTGTGTGTGTGTGTGTGTGTGTTCCCATAACCTGGGAAGCAGGGCTCTGAGTACCAAGCCACAGAGACAGCGCGCTAATCATGCTCTCTTCTACAGGGATAGGTGCAAGGCGGTGCCCAGTGATGGAGATGCACTTAGCGTAGGAGCAGCGTTGCCTCTCCTTGCTGAAAACCAGGGGGGAGTTCCCGCCCTGTTCCTTCACTCCTCCTGTGCCTTTTAACTCACTCTGAAATTCCTCGCCCTGCGGTTGCCGCCTCCGTGCTGTTTCCAAGGGCTCGCGCCCCCCACGCAACCGTGTTCGGTCACCACTGCGGGGATGGCAGAAAAATGGAAACGGGAGGAAGGAGCCAGGCCTGAAGTCATTAAGATGATTGGTTACACATGACTCAGACAGTCACAAAGGGGCACCTGAGCACAGAGACCAGAAGATCCAAGGCCCGGCCACGTGCAGGTGGGCGCTGGCTCAGGACGCAGCCTCGGAAGGCCCCCGGCTCGGGGCCAAATGAAAGCCCTCCTCCTGTTCGCCTCTGCTGCAGGAGATAAAACAGGGGGCTCTCTCCTTTCTTTTTTCCTTTTTCTTCTTCTTCTTCACTTTCAGCAGTTAGCTTCCGGAAACAAAAATTCAAATGGCCTTGTAGATCAAGGTCACAACATGGCCCCGGCGAAAGTCATTTGTCAGTGGAGAGCAGCGGGTGCCGTTTGAGCCCGCAGGAATCAGCTGCCAGAGTGAACGTTCCTTAGAAAGGGCATGTCCTTGGCAAACTCGGTGGTGATGCTTGAAAAACGTCTCTGCGATGGGACCCTCCCCCATGGCAGGCCAGTGTTTCTGAGGACCAGCTGAGGCTGCCATGGCCTTTTTGTTGTATGGGGCCAGGGCACCGCCTTCCCAAGACCCAGCATGGCTCTTGTCATTCTTGTCATTTAAGAGACAGTGTTTGTGTTTTCCCTTCCTGGGGAGGGTGCCTGAGACAGATGTCCCCAGGACTCTCTGAAGGAAACCCTCCCCTCTTTTTTTTTCTTAATTGAATCACAGTGAGATATAGTTAGGAAGCTCTCATGTTTGAGATTCGGCCATACAGTGATCAAACACTCACCCCTCCATCAGAGCAAACTTTCCACACCAATGTCCTCATTACCACCCCCCGCCCACCATTCCAGTCCTCACCCTGCCTGTACGGCGGACAAATTTCTCAGATACTCTCTCTCTACTTTGGGGTATTATATTTTGCTAGAATTTTTCCCACCACCATTCAAGCCTGCCTTCCAGGGGCAGATGCTAGATCATTTCTTTTCCATTGCTCATTTTAGCTTTCATGAGAATGTGGCTGCACGCTTCTGAGATTTTAAGATTGCAAGTGGTTGGGTTCCAGAGACATCTCTGTGGGGAGCTAATTCATTTTGGGATTCAATTGGGAGTTTCTAGGCCCAGGCTGTTGGTGCGCCAAGATGGCGCCCAGAGGCGGGTTGTGGGCGTGATGTCCAGCCTCTAGAGCAGACGGGAAGCTGGGGTGGCACTGCCCAACTCTGCTGTGGCCATGCAGCTTGGAGACTTGGTTCCGGAAGCTGCATACCTGGGCCTTGCACCTGCTCCATCTGACCCTCCCCTCTTTCACTTGGGGGTGATTTTGAGCTGAGGTCAATTGAGGACTTGGAAGCTCAAGAGCAGCTTTTGGCCCTCACTTAATAAGAGAGCAAATCCTGGCTCCCTTAAGTCCCTAGAAGCATTATCCATCAATGGGATTTCCTGTAGAAATGTCCTCTGAGAAATGCACGTGTATTGGCAGAGTAAAGATGAGCTCATCCCCTCCTCACCAGGTGAGTCCTCCTCCTCCCCCCTTGCCACCCCAAGTCCAATTCCATTCTGAAGTTCTGCATGTAAATCTTCTTCTCCCCAACTTTCGATCAAAATCTTAACAATTGGAGATGGGTGGATCTGTTCTGGCTGCAACGCCTGTCACCCCATTGGCTGTCAGGGTGGATGTGGCTGGTCCAGCTGGCTAGGCAGGTGACCCCTTCCTCCCTCACTGCTCCCTATGCGTCCCTCCCACAGTTGCACACTGGGTTGAAGAAGACAGCCTTCCCCAAATAGAGACGGACCATTCTTTGGTTGAGAGTATATGAATAGCTGAGCCCCACTTCTAGAATCTCCAAACAAGCTCTCAAAATCCTCATAACCTAAGAAGACTCAGTGAGGAAACCTTTTTTTTTTTTGGCACTTCAGATAAATAATTAAAAATTTGAATTGGAGACACTAAGGATTGGGGTGGATGAACAAGCGAATTTCTATTCCCTCTAGGCAGAAATACCTAACATCCTCAACACCTAAGATTGCAATTACTGGCCACTCTATGTTACTCCAGAATCTACACAGCCTAACGCCCACTCATACTGCTTTACTATAGTCTCTCCTGAAATGGGCAACATCACCTTCCCATTATTGGAATGGTGGGAGGAAAGATTTTGTCTCAGGTACAACAGAGCGTGCTGGGTCTTTGTTTTTGTTTTTGTTTTTGTTTTTTGCTTATCTTCTTTTGAGATTTTTTTGTTCATTGTTTTGTTTTGGGTGTGCTCAGGGATTACTCCTAGCTCTGTGTTCCTAGCAGTGCTGGGATACCACATATGGTCCTGAGGATTAAACGCAGGTCAGTTGCATGTAAGGCAAGTACCTTACCCTTGTACTATGTCTCTACTTGATTTCTTGAAGCGTATATATTTCCAAGGGGTACAGAGTAACTTTTTTCTGGAAGGGAGATAAAAAGCTATGTTTGTCTGAAAGCCTCTGCTTTAATGAATGAGCATCCTACAAAATTGCTCCAGCTGAGCGAGTGTGGTAGAGTTTTCTATCCTTAGTGGGCATCACGCTCACAGCAACTGCTACTAGGATGTTTCTCATGCTGCAGGCCAAGGGCCTTCACACCAGGGAAGGCTGATGCTGGAGACACGAACACGAATCAGCACATTAATCTTGGCAACAGCCCCCAACCCATGGCAGGTCTCATTATTCCCTGCTCCAAGCTAAAGTTCTTCACATTCCCCTTCAAATCGTCTCAAGCATTCCAGATCCTTTCTCCCCACTAGACATTCTTCATCATCCAGCAAAACCCCACATGGAGGCCTCAGCGCCAAAGGACAGGGATTCAGTGGAGCTGGTCCAGGTGCAAATGTCATAAAGAGGGCTTCCTGTGCTGCACTGCTTCCTCACCCATAGGGAGCACATGCACAACCCAGGGGAGGATACGGCAGGTTTCCCAGGATGAGGCCCGATGCAGCATTTGGAGTTTTTTTGTTTGTTCATTTGATTTTTATTATTGAATCACCATGAGATATGGTTACAAAGCTCTCATGTTTGAGTTTCAATCATACAAGGATCAAATACTCATCCCTCCACCAATGCACATTCTCCACCACCAAGTCTCCAGTATCACACCTCCCCCACAAATCGATGAACAACAGGATGACAGTGCTACAGTGCAGTGCTATTTATGTCTCAGAAGTGTAGTTCCTCCCCACTGCTGGTGATCATTGCAGGGCTGCAGTTAATATACTCAGAGGGCACAGTTCCACAAAGGGTTTAAACCACTGCTGGTTAAATCAACCAGTCTGGTCTAGCACCCCCTACTGGAGAGAAGGCAGTATTGAAGATCCCAGCTTCTAACTGACTGAAAACTGGTTCTCAGAAATCACCTGATCAGACTTAAAATAAGGAAGCGTGGGACCCACCCTCAGGGATGATGCCAGTGTCATTGTCATGGTTGTGTCCAGGTCTTCAGTGCAGTTTCTAGGTAACTTAGACAAAGGAATTTTAAAAGCCCAGCAGGTGATTCAATTAAGAACATTTGAGTTGAGAACAACTGAGCAAAAAAGACTTCATAGTTGGAATTTCTCGAAAGGTCAGTTCCAGGCTGCACTGCTCTTTTCCCCTTAGTAATATGACTATCTGGTACACATTTAGCCACGTAGTAAATAATGCTGGTTCCAAAGAAAGAGAGGCTGTGGCCAGCCCAGCCTTTAATGAGTATCCCAGGGCTCGGCCAGACTTTGAAAGAATGAACATATTGAGATATTAGTCGAAGCTCAAAAACAATAGGTGCCTGCGCCCTCTAAGTAGCTCATGTGTTACGGATCTGACAAGTCTCATTGATTTAAATGGCTGGAGCACTGCTTGGATTTTAATCTCCTTCACCCTTATACCAAGGAGGTCGCTGTTTAAACACTTTTACTTAATAATGTAAACACCTGTCACACGCCAGGGGCAAAGCTATTAAGGAGAAGGATTATTTAAAGCAGTGCTCCTGAATACAACATTGCTGCGATTGTGTTATCCTCAGTGGCCAGGGTCTGAGCAGTTTTCTTCTCGGGACCATGGCCTGTCACCTAATGTCCCCAGAGATCAGCAGAGGAACTTGTAACCCACTTAAAGAAGGGGCAAGTGTTCCCATGCTGTCATCTGAGAGACCCCCAAATGCAATCTGCCAACTTGGACATGTTGCAGTCAATGAAGTGTCTGCAGAGACCCTTGTTAAATGGAAACTTGGGACTGGAGAGATAGTACAGGGTTAAGGTGCTTGCCCTGCATGCCATGATCTGCGTTGGTTTGGTCCCCAGTACCACGTGGTTCCTGAGCACCACTGAGAGTGACCCCTGAACATCACCAAGTGTGGCCCAAGCTTTCCCCAATGAAAAGTTGTCATTATAAAAGGGGATATAAAAGGCCATTGTCCTGGTAACTATAAGGCCCAGGGACTAAACTCTCTCCAAGGACTGGCTCATGTATACAACCCCACCCTTTAGTTTTATTAATATATCCAAAGCACATAACCCAAAGTACAGAAAAATTAAGAAACTTTTTGAAAGACATACATAATTTAACAGGAATAAGATTAGAGTCTAAATGCAGACTTCAAGCACTGTACCACATTCTCCCTCTCTCTCTCTCTCTCTCTCTCTCTCTCTCTCTCTCTCTCTCTCTCTCTCTCTCTCTCTCTTTCTCTCTCTCTCTCTCTCTCACACACACACACACACGCACGCTACACACATGTCTAACTTATTTTATAACCAAGTGAGATGAATGACTACAGGAATGATACCTGAGGACTGAGAAGAGAAAGATTCAGGACCAAGGGGTTAGGGGTGGTCTAGCTTGGGAGAAGGTATACTTGAGAGAACAGTATACTGGCATCAGAAGACCCAGGCCAAGCCTACATAGGTCCTATCTTTTTTTTTTTCATAGGTCCTATCTTAGCTTAGAATAGGGCTTCTTGAATTTTTTCCACTAGTGCAACTCCTTTTGCCCCAGATACGCAACATAGGGAAGCACAGCCATGAACACCACCTCTGATGGATAAAGCAGTCATTGTAGAATACATTGTTGGTGGCTGTGCATTCAGAAACCATTCTGTGTTGCCAAATATTTATTTCTTTGGCCTCCACAAACGGGGTCATGGCTTAAGAAGCTTGAGCCTAGAGGAAGGGTGATTCTTGCTCCCTAATCTCAGTTCCTTTTCCCATGTTCCCTTGTCCAGACACCTGTGAGGCCATGGCATAAGCTCCTCCCCTGTCCAGAAGCTTGGTCTGCTCAAGGCTCATCACAAATGCGCATCCTCACCAAAGCCAGATCAGCCAGGCCCTGCCCGTGATACCCAGAGCACTAAGATCAGTGAAAGCTCTGATGGGGATGTTGGCCCTGAGGATCAAGGAACACCCATGAGACAGCTCAGGTCCTGACAGCCACCAGACTCAACGCGTGTTATTGATCAGATATTGGTGTGGCTTGTCAGGACAAACACATCACAAACACATCAGAGGGATGAAAGCCAATTTCTTGGTCCCAGCACCTGAATCCAGTAGTGCTTTAGCAAGCAAAACCTTGGTGACAACACAAAACCAAAGACAGGACATGATTTGTTCACTCACCCAATGAGTACATGTGGACAGCTTTGCTAAACAGGATGCTGGGCTTAGCCCAACAGAGGAAGCAGGAGTAGAGGGTGTCAATACTCCAGTGCCCCAGAAGACAGAAGGTAATCTAGCACCAGAATGTGACTCAGCAGCAGAGCACTTGCCTTGCATTTGTCAAGCCCTAGGTTCTCTCCCTGAAATTGCAAGGGTGGGAAATTAAAATAAAACAGCAAAGGGAAAAAAAGCTAATGGCAAATTTCAGAGAAAATAAGCAGAGTTTTGTTTCTCTAAGAGTGCCCCAGCCAACAGCATCAGAACCACTCAAGATCATGTTAAAACCTAGTTCCTGAGGGAACCCCCAGGACTGATTCCCCCACATTACTGGGTGCAGCCCTGGTGTTCAGCACCATCAGGCATTCCTGTCAGCCAGATTCAACCTGAGTGACCTTCAAGTCCCCAGCACTGTCGGAGAGCCCCCTTCCCCCAAAAAATATTATAGATCCTTGCACCATTTTCCAGACCTACTAAACTGAAACTTGTAAGCCTGGGCCCCAGCAACCTGTGTTTAACATGCCCACCAGGGAATCCAATCTCTGTGAAAGTTCAGGCACTGCTGGGATGAAAAGTGAGAAACAGCTCTAGCTTCAGCAATCACTAGAGACTTTGCAACATTCAAACAGAAACTCAAACTATGAAAAAGAAAGAAAAAGAGCCAAGAGAGGAAAAACTCCCAGCACACAGAACCATAGGTGCAAAGTCCAGATGGCAGGAAAGAGCTTGTAAGACACAGAAAGTGTGATCAGAACATAATTATCAATAAAGAAAGTAGGATCAGAACACAATTATCAATAAAGTATGATCACAGCATAATAATAGATAGAGAAAATATGGTCACAGCATAATTATCAATAAAGTATGATCACAGCATAATTATTGATAAGGAACTTGACCAGAACCATGGAGTCATACAGTCATACAGTCATACATACCTGTGACAAGCATGAATTACAAATGCATAGAAAGCCATTGATGGAAGAAACAAGCTCCAGTGAGATCAGAGAACACGGGCACCTGGTCTAAATTAGGAGAAAGTCTGAGAGGAAAGGACTAGAGACAATCTCAAGGGCAAGTTCTAAACAATTGAGCAGGTCTGGCTGAGTCATGTGCAAAGGCACTGAGACGAAAGAGAGCCTAACACTGTCAGATGGAATCATGAAAAATTTCAATGGAGATAAAAATGATTTTCTAGCAGACCCTTCCTCATTATTTGTGCCTCTCATGATCTTTGAATTCACAACTATTGCAAGTTGTAGAAAACTGAGAGTGATGATAAGAATCATCCATAGAAATACAAATTTTGTCCAACAGAAAATAATTTATTATTTTTTCATTACTGTTGCTAGTTTTGCCTCTATCAACAAGTTGACCTCAGCATCTCTTGATTAAATATATGTTATATAGTAAGTATAATATTCATATTATAGAATATATTCTGTATATAATGTCGGCTGCTGTGTCTGCTGAATTCTTGTTTGAGCTACCAATGTCTCCTTACTGGTTCTCTTGATGAGTAGACTTTAAAATCCTTGACGAACATTCATTTATAATTGTACAAGGATATGACAACTTATGAACGAGTTTTCCCAATGATTGTGACATAGAAAAATTATAGCACTCTTATTTAATATTTTAGCAAATAGTTTAAAAACATGTGAGAAGTATTTTCCTATAGAAAAATTCTTAAAGTATATTTTTAAGTTTTTGCTAAAATATTAAATAAGAGTGCTATAATTTTTCTATGATCACAGCATAATTATTGATAAGGAACTTGACCAGAACCATGGAGTCATACAGTCATACAGTCATACATACCTGTGACAAGCATGAATTACAAATGCATAGAAAGCCATTGATGGAAGAAACAAGCTCCAGTGAGATCAGAGAACACGGGCACCTGGTCTAAATTAGGAGAAAGTCTGAGAGGAAAGGACTAGAGACAATCTCAAGGGCAAGTTCTAAACAATTGAGCAGGTCTGGCTGAGTCATGTGCAAAGGCACTGAGACGAAAGAGAGCCTAACACTGTCAGATGGAATCATGAAAAATTTCAATGGAGATACAAATGATTTTCTAGCAGACCCTTCCTCATTATTTGTGCCTCTCATGATCTTTGAATTCACAACTATTGCAAGTTGTAGAAAACTGAGAGTGATGATAAGAATCATCCATAGAAATACAAATTTTGTCCAACAGAAAATAATTTATTATTTTTTCATTACTGTTGCTAGTTTTGCCCTCCTATCAACAAGTTGACCTCAGCATCTCTTGATTAAATATATGTTATATAGTAAGTATACTATTCATATTATAGAATATATTCTGTATATAATGTCGGCTGCTGTGTCTGCTGAATTCTTGTTTGAGCTACCAATGTCTCCTTACTGGTTCTCTTGATGAGTAGACTTTAAAAATCCCTTGACGACATTCATTTATAATTGTACAAGGATATGACCACTTATGAACGAGTTTTCCCAATGATTGTGACATAGAAAAATTATAGCACTCTTATTTAATATTTTAGCAAATAGTTTAAAAACATGTGAGAAGTATTTTCCTATAGAAAAATTCTTAAAGTATATTTTTTACAGTTTTTGCTTTTTGGGTCACACCCGGCGATGCACAGGGGTTACTCCTGGCTCATACACTCAGGCAATTACTACCTGGTGGTGCTCAGGGAACCAAATGGGACTCTGGGAATCGAACCCGGGTCGGCATGTGCAAGGCAAATGCCCTACCACTGTGTTATCGCTCCAGCCCCCTTACAATTATTTTTAAGAAATACTATCACAGTCTTAAAACTATAATAAAAGTCATGCTTCATTTGAGTTCTGGTGCATTTTTGCCTGGGGGGCCATCCCTGAAGTTACTCTGGGGCTGTTCCTGGCTCTGGGCTCAGGAATGATTCCTGATGGTGCCAGGGAACCACGTTCAGTGCAGGGAAATCCAACTAGGGTCAGCTGCCTGCAAGGAGAAGAAAGTTCTCTCTCCTTTGCAAGGAGCCAGAAACGGACTGGAGTGAGGCATTGATCGCCTTTGCAGGAAAGGCAAAGTCAGTGCTCACCTTGGCCAGCCACTACAGGCCCATCACCTTTCTCTCTCAGAAAAGAATTTCAGGAGGAGGCAAAACAGAGAAGCTTCTATTTTTAAAAAATTGACTTGGAGCTGGAACAATAGTACAGCAGGTAAGGTGCTTGCCTTGCACACGGCTGACCCCACATTCAATCCCTGGCATCTCATATGGTCATCTCCACTGCCAGGAGTGAGCCCTGAGCAGTCAGGTGTGGTCCAAAAGACCAAAAAAAATAGAGAAAGAAAGGAAAGATAACAGAACGGCACAAAGGCACCTAGGGAAGTGTGAGAGGAGAGCCAGAGCACTTACGTTCAAGAGAGAACATGGTGCTATCTAATCCACCTCCTCATCTCCTCCCACACGCCCCCCCACCCCACTCTTGATATTGAAATTTGAAATCAGATTTCAAGGTCTGCTGTTGATGATCTGTTTGCTTACTTTGTCTCTTTATGTTCCACCTATGAATGAGATCATCTATTATTATCTTCTCCCTGCCTTATTTTGCCACAGGCTCCAGTTCTATCCACATTGTAGAGAAACTTAAGATTAGTAATCACTGGGAACCCCAGTGATGGTACAGCAGAAAGGACTCTTGCCTTGAAGGTGGTTGACCTAAGTTCAATTCCCCAGCACCCCCCCTAAGGTCCCCAAGCCCGGCCAAGAATGACCCCTGAGCACAGAGCCAGAAATCAACCCTTATCCACCACCAGGTATAACAACAAACAGAGAGAGAGAAATTATTTTTAGTAATATATGCAAGGAATTGTAAAAGGCTAGCTTCAAAGCGGGTGGCCAGAGACAATATAGTTAAATCTGAATTCAGATAAACAATAATGATTTGTACAATTATACCCTAAATATCACATGGAGACTCATTCAACTCACACTGTCTATCAGAAATTCAACTTGATTAAGTGCCTTATGCTTTATTTGCTGAATTTGTCAACATTATGACCCATATCTGCTCCCCAAACTTAGGAACAGAAACACTTTCCTTTAGTTCTTCGACTTCTCAGAGGCTACCTCGATACTTCTTCACGAATTCTAAAGTAAAATGTCATCCTGTAATCACAGGGTGAAAATCAACCCACCACCACCTTAACTTCCTTGAGACAGCTTCCCTGACTGGGGGATGAGGTGACATCACATAAGCCCCACTGTGATTTGAAAATCTCCTCAGTCAACAGTGCTGACTGGACACTCCACTCTGGGGACCCCCACCTCCCATCCTGACTCCAGGTATTAATCTCTTCTCTGCCACGTTCCCCCTCTGGGCTTGCCAGCATCCTTCTTGGGCCATGAATTACCTTTATACTAGGCCTTATTTTGCTCTCTTCTTCTCTGGAGAATCCCACAGTCTCCTTGGAGTTAGTATCTTCCCTCAATAAAACAATTTTCCATAGAGCACACCACACACACCCACACTCACACACACACCTCACACTCACACTGAGCACTGCAGCTCACAGCCACATCTCAGCCTCACAGAGCTATCTTATCAAGATTTTCCCTAAATGTGTGTCACATTTCCCCTGAGTGGACACACTCCCATGTCAGGAACCATCTGCATAAGGGCCGCTGCAATGGGCTTTTCCCTATGGTGTTTCTTCATCCCTGGGGTCCTGGTGGTGTTTCTGTCCTCTCAGAAAAGTGGCACCTGGCTTCCTATCTTCCTCTAAAAGGCTTTCTTCCAGCTCCACCAAGGGCCAGTGCCAAGGAGAAGGCACAGAATTTTGAACACATCAGCTCTCACACACCCCACCTGCTACCAGATGGGTCCTGAGGCTAGATATTCCAGGCTAAAGCTTTTCCGCATTCAAGACACCTATTCAAATGCAAATATCCCCCTAGAGAATAATACGGGTATCAGGCCAGCATTTTAGCTAGAGTAGGCTGACAGGACCTGATGCACAAAGCCAAGCACTTGAATAGGAGAGGTTGGGGGAGAGAAGGCCAGGACAAGGAGACCCCCACAGAGAAGGATCAACGACAAAGGATCACAGCACCACAGAAGTCACTGTTTGGGCCGCAGGGCAATCTTGCAGGCAAAATCCCATACTATCTAGGAAAAATTATTTAAAGATTGAGACATTCTTTGGGGGACCTTCCAAGTGGTACTCATGGGATCCAGCCACTTCTGATGATGCTCGTCCAACCAGATATCCCAGCACTAGAGTCTGAGGATGCGGTACTGCTCATCCTGGGGGTTCAGAGATCCCCAATGTTATGGCAGGTGCAG